>NC_136274.1:31413188-31890688 GCF_964187855.1 Myxine glutinosa | reverse complement strand
ACAAAACTAACACAGGAAAGGAGGCTACGCTTACATTTACTAAGAAATAACAACTACAGCGAGGCTACATGTTGTGGTGCGTCTACCCACGAGGGGGGTTATCCTTTATTCACAAAACAACAATATATATATATGAAGGAGTCCGGACTCCAGCAGAATACGGATAAAAGGATGGCAAGGTACAACCTCGTCCGAGAAGATGTTTATTCGTAAAACCAACTCGGGAACACTAAAAAGCCCGTTTATCGGGCTGCCTTATAAAGCAAAAACAGAAACCGAAACCGAAACCGAAAGCCACGCCTCAAGCGAGGCGTGCTTCGGTGGTCACGTGATCCACAGGTGTAGCTCATTATATCCGCACGCGCGGCACGCTTTGGCGGTCACGTGACCAGCCACTCTGGCGCCGTGGATCCCCGCCGGTGACGTCATCGGCTGGAGCAAGGAGATTCTGATGCCGGTCTCGCTTGGGGGACCCATGGGTCGCTACACACGCCCCCCCAGAATGGACTTGGTCCAGGGAGGTCAACCTGAGGGGGGTCCGGATGACCCGACCGAAACGACCCCTGGCCGGTCGCGGGGGGGGGGGGGGGTCCGGTGTGGTGGTGGATGGTCGGACGGGGGGCGGCCGCGCCGCGGTGGCAGAGCCAGCCGTGGCGGCTGGCCGACGTCCGTGTGGGCCGGTTTGAGGCGGTCCAGCGAGATCCGGTCCGCCCGGCCGCTGATGCTGACGATGAAGGACTTGTTGTCCCGGCGTAGGACCCGGAAGGATCCGTCGTAAGGTGGCCGGAGCGGCCCCCGGTGCGCGTCGTGGCGCACAAAGACGTACTCCGCCATGCGGAGTGCTGGGGGGACGTAGGAGTGGGGGTCGCCGTGGCGGGACGTTGGCACCGGGGCGAAACGTTGGGCGGCCTCCTGGAAGTCCGTGCACTGGCGCGCGGCGGACCAGGGGCTGGTGGCGTCGGGCACGAACTCGCCCGGGACGCGGAGAGTCTGGCCGTACACCAGCTCGGCAGTGGACGCCTGGAGGTCCTCAGTGGGGGCCATGCGGAGGCCCAAAAGGACCCACGGGAGCCGGTCGGCCCACCCGTCGTCCTGGAGGCCGGCCATGAGTGCGGCCTTCATGGAGCGGTGAAACCGCTCACACAACCCGTTGGCTTGGGGGTGGTAGGCAGTGGTGCGGTGCAGAGTGACTCCCAACGAGCGGGCGACCGTGCCCCAAAGTTCGGACGTGAACTGTGGGCCGCGGTCGGACGAGATGTCTGCCGGTGCGCCGAAGCGCGCGACCCAGGTGGCGATGAACGCCTGCGCCACGTCGGCGGTGGTGGTGGAGGTGAGGGGCACGGCCTCTGGCCACCTGGTGGTCCTGTCCACTATGGTGAGCAGGTGGGTGAACCCCCGCGATGGGGGCAGGGGACCCACCAGGTCCACGTGGACGTGGTCGAAACGCCGCTCGGGCACGGTGAAAGGAGCCAACGGAGCCAGGGTGTGACGGTGGACCTTGGCCCGCTGGCAGGCTGTGCAGGCGTTGGCCCAGTCGCGGACATCCCGTCGCAACCCGTGCCAGACGAAGCATGCCGACACCAGCTTCTGGGACGCCTTCCGGCCTGGGTGCGAGAGGTCGTGGAGGGAAGCGAAAATGCGGCACCGCCAGGAGACCGGCACGACGGGGTGCGGTCGGCCCTGGGAGACGTCGCAAAGCAGGACCGTGCCCGCGAAGGGGACGTCAGCCAAGCGGAGGCCCGTGTCTGCCACCCTGAGCGCCTGCACCGTGCCGTCGGTGGCCTGGTCCGTCGCCATCAGGGCGAAATCCACGCCGAGGTGGACGGCGTTGGCGCCGGCCCGAGAAAGGCAGTCGGCCACGGTGTTGTCTTTCCCGGCGACGTGCCGGATGTCCGTAGTGTATTCCGACACGGCGGAGAGGTGGCGCTGCTGGCAGGCCGACCACGGCTCCGTGACCTTGGCCATTGCGAAAATCAATGGCTTGTGGTCGACAAAGGCGGTGAATGGGCGGCCCTCCAGGAGGTGGCGAAAATGGCGGACGGCTAGGTACAGCCCGAGGAGCTCGCGGTCGAACGTGCTGTACTTCAGCTCGTTGGGCAGGAGTTGCCGGCTGAAGAACGCGAGCGGCTGCCAGGCCCCATTCACCCATTGTTCATGGACCGCGCCCACGGCGTAGTCGGAGGCGTCCGTGGTGAGGGCGATGGGGGCATGGGGCACCGGGTGGGCCAGCAGCGTGGCGTTGGCGAGGGCCCGTTTCGCGCCGGCAAAAGCCGCGTCCATGTCCGTGGACAAGACGACGTCGTGCTTCGCCGGCTGGCCTCGGAGGGCGGCGTACAAGGGCCGCATGAGTTGCGCCGCTCGGGGCACGAAGCGGTGGTAGAAGTTCACCATCCCGAGGATCTCCTGCAGCGCCTTGACAGAGCGGGGGCGCGGGAAAGCGGCGATGGCCTCGACTTTGGCCGGCAGCGGCACAGCGCCGTTCCGGGTGATGCGGTGGCCCAAAAGGTCGATCGTCGCTGCACCAAAGTGACATTTGGCCGGGTTGACAATCAAGCCATGCTCGCTGAGGCGGCCAAAGAGCGTCCGGAGGTGGAGGAGGTGCTCGGCTCTGGACGTGCTGGTGACGAGGATGTCGTCCAGGTAGGTGAAGAGGAACGGCAGGTCGCGCAGCACGCCGTCCATCAGGCGCTGGAACGCCTGCGCCGCATTTTTGAGGCCGAAGGGCATCCGGAGGAACTCGAAGAGGCCGAAAGGTGTGATCACGGCCGTCTTCGGGATGTCGGCCGGGCGGACGGGCACCTGGTGGTACCCCCGAATCAGGTCCACTTTAGAAAAAATGGTCCGCCCCGCCAACCGGGCGGAAAAATCCTGGATGTGCGGGACGGGGTACCTGTCGGGGGTAGTGGCGTCGTTGAGGCGGCGGTAGTTGCTGCATGGCCGCCATCCGCCCCCCGGCTTTGGGACGATGTGCAACGGCGAGGCCCAGGCGCTGCCGGAGCGCCGTACGATGCCGAGGCGCTCCAGCGCCGTGAACTTGGCCTTGGCGATGGCAAGTTTGGCGGGGTCGAGACAGCGAGCCCGGGCGTACACCGGCGGGCCCGTAGTGGGGATGTGATGCTCGATGCCGTGCCTCACCGCGATGGCCGAAAACGTCGGCCGCGTGAGGGCCGGGAACTCCGCGAGGAGACGTGCGAAGTCGTCCGCCAATGGGAGGGCGCAGGAAAACTCGGTGGGTGCGGCCCGGCTCAAGGCGCACGCCAGGGAGCTGAAAGTCTCGGCGTTGACGAGACGCCGGCGTTTCACGTCTACCAGCAGCCCGTGGGCGCACAAGAAATCGGCCCCGAGCAAAGCCATGGGGATGTCCGCCGTCACGAACTCCCAGTGAAAGAGCTGGCTGCCGAAGCGGAGGGCGACGGTGCATGGGCCGTAAGTGCGGATGGCGGAGCCGTTGGCCGCGACCAATGGGGGGCCGCAGACGGCGGCCCGCCTGTCCTCCGCCAAAGCGGGAATGACGCTCAGCTGGGCGCCGGTGTCGCAGAGGAAGCGCCGCCCCGACGCTCGGTCCGCGATGAACAGCAGGTTTCCGGAACGGCCGGCATTCATTGCTGGGAGGGAACGCCGGCTCGCCCGTTTCCCGACTTGCCGAACGTGCACGGGGGTCGGCATGATCGGGCCTGCCGCCCGAACCTGGCATGGAAATAGCACCAGGCCGGGTCCGGCGGGGGCTCCGGTCGACGCGCCGGGACCGGGAACGCGGCGTCGCCGCTGCCAGTCGTGCCGGCCCGGCGGTCTCCGGGAAGGAGACTGCGTCGCGGGCGTCGGGCGGGTGGGCAGGAAGGCTCCCGGCCGCCACCCCGACGAGCTGGCTCGCCGCTCCGGCGAGCTGGCTTGCCGAAGCGATCTTGTCGGCCTCCTTGGCGAGGTCGCGGGGGTTTACGATGGTCGTACCTGCCAGGGCGACCCGTACCGGGGCCGGGAGCTGGCGAAGAAAGAGCTCCTGAAACAGGAAATCCGAGGGGTGCTCGCCGAGCAACGCGAGCATGTAGTCCATGCGCTCGGACGGGTGCGTATCACCGAGCTCAGGTAGGTCGAGCAGGCGTCGTGCACGCTCAGCCGGGGAAAGGGCGAACGCGCCCAGCAGAAGTGCCTTGATGGCGTCGTACTTGCCGTCAGCGGGCGGGTTCTGGAGGAAGCTCAGGCAGCGGGCGGCGGTCGCGGAGCCGAGCGCGGCGACCACGTAATGGTAGCGGGTGGCGTCCTCCGTGATGCCATGCAAGGCGAACTGGGAGTCCGCCTGCGCGAACCAGACGGCGGCGTGTGCTTCCCAGAAGGTGGGCAGCTTGAGGGACACTGCGGTGTCCATTGCCGTGTTGCAAATTCGGGGTCACCAGTGAAGGAGTCCGGACTCCAGCAGAATACGGATAAAAGGATGGCAAGGCACAACCTCGTCCGAGAAGATGTTTATTCGTAAAACCAACTCGGGAACACTAAAAAGCCCGTTTATCGGGCTGCCTTATAAAGCAAAAACAGAAACCGAAACCGAAAGCCACGCCTCAAGCGAGGCGTGCTTCGGTGGTCACGTGATCCACAGGTGTAGCTCATTATATCCGCACGCGCGGCACGCTTTGGCGGTCACGTGACCAGCCACTCTGACGCCGTGGATCCCCGCCGGTGACGTCACCGGCTGGAGCAAGGAGATTCTGATGCCGGTCTTGCTTGGGCGACCCATGGGTCGCTACATATATATATATATATATATATATATACATACATACATACATAATACACATATCTATACATACATATATGTATGTGTGTATATATATACATACATACATATACACATATCTATATATACATATACGTATGTGTATATATATATATATATATATATATATATATATATATATATATATATATAGATATAGATATATATATATACAACAACACAATAAAAAAATGCAATTTGCAAAGGCAAATTTGCAAATGCAAAAAAATGCAAATGCAATAACAATACACACAATAAAAAAAATGCAATCCTCATATCCGCAACAATATATATATATATATATATATATATATATATATATATATATATATATTGTTGCGGATATGAGGATTGCATTTTTTTTATTGTGTGTATTGTATTGTGGTAAATTGTTGTGTAACATTGGTTGGATATGGCCCCTCCTGCCTCCAGAGTGGTGTAAAGGTAAAAAGGGCGTCCCGGTAGTTAATTCCATGAAACACCACATTGCAGGACACTATAAGACCCTTGTTCAGTAGTTTATATCCTTATTATGTGTTTTAGGGTAAGGCCTTGTCTTCCATTAACATGACACTCCATTGTACCAAGTGAGAGATAGATTCCCTTCATTCCCATTCCCAAAAACCTCCATTTCCCCGTTCGTAATGGCCAAGCCTCAAATTGGCAATTACATCCCCTCCAATTGCTGCCATTGACCACGAGGCAGGGTTGGGGAAGAAAGGCGGGTCCCCACCTCGTCATAGAGGGGAGGAGTGAGTCAGCCCCACTCAACCAACCACGAACAAGGGGTTGGACTTGGAGAGGGTGTGGAGAGAAACATCGAGGAGGTTCGCAAAGGTTGAGGGGCGGGGCCTATATAACCCGCCGCGGGACGTTCCCCAAAGAGAGTTGCAAAAAGGTCAGAGCAGAGCAGAGCTGTGTGGTTTTGAAAAGAGCTGGGTTGGTCGTCAGTGGTGGTCAGTGGTTGCGTAGAGTGGAGGGGTTGCGTTGAGTTGTCGGTGGTGAGGAAGAGTTGGACTAAGGAAGAGTCCTGGAGTTAGTGAGAGAGGGAGAGAGAACCCGTCACGCCAGACCCCCCACCAGCAGCGTTGGCTTGGCTCCACCAAGCAGCTCCGACCCGTTACCCCGCGCACACGACAGGATCGGCATCGGCGGCCGTCGAGGTCCAGCCCGACGTCCCGTGCGGGATCAAACTCCAGCCAGCTCCGTGCCTTCCTCCAGCCACCCACCTCCAGCCATTCCTGCCTGCAAGTTCCCCATTTGCGTACGTGAGTTTGTTTTGTTTGTTCTGTCCTGGGTAGGTAATTAAGTCTGTATAAGCTAGTATTTTCCCCGTCTCTAAAAGCTTCTGTATATTATTTTATTATCTTTCCTTCTCCTTGGTTATTTTGAGCCTGTAAATAGTAAATAAATTTAGTAGTATTTTCAACCTTTGTTTCGTCTTCTTATTCCTTTTCTTCACATCCGTCGTCTTTGTCTTTTCCCTGATTGAATCGCTGTGGCGCGATACGGCCAACGTCTGGGTGAATCGGGTGAGTCGGGAAAAAACTGTTAGGTCGCGGTGCCTTCGCTCGGCAAACAACATCCTTAACCGTGGACCGTAACAATTGGTGTCAGAAGTGTCGGATTCGGACCTGAAGCGTTTAACGCGCTCAAAATTACAAACTACCGAAATTGTTTTTGTTTTACAAAACCCGAATTTTGAAATCGCGCCATGGCTGGTCAAGGCGACGGGATGCCGGTGGGAGAGATAGACGGGGTAGAATCGACCCAGGACCTCGGGGAAATGTATGTGGATGAAAGAGAGGAGGAGAACATTGGCAATGTGGTTGAGGGGTATTAGGCGCACAAAATGGCGTTCTCGCGCACGAGGTTTCAGGCGCGCAAAATGGCGTCCTCGCGCACGTGGGTGTAGCGGCACCAAATTTTGCCGCGCCCGCGACCGTAGCAGCGCCGCCGATGGATTGGGGCCTATTCATGCTGCAAATGCGGGCCCTCATGGAAGAGAACAGGGGGCTGGGAGACAAAATGGGGGCGATGAGGGACGAGGCGAGGGCTGATAGTGAGCGATTGAGGGACGAAGCGAGGGGTACTAGTGAGCAATTAAGAGACGGGTTAAACAATATGGGAAAGAAATTTGAGGGGTTAGACAATGGGATAGAGGGGGTGAAACATGGGTTAACGGGGGTGGAAAATAGAATGGCTGCCCAGGAGAATCAGATAGAGGGGGTGAAACATGGGTTAACGGGGGTGGAAAATAGAATGGCTGCCCAGAAGAATCAGATAGAGGGGGTGAAAAATGGGTTAATGGGGTTAGAAAATAGGATGGAAGGCAAATTGCGGGAGATAGGGGAGCAATCCGCCCGAAAAATTAAACAAATGGGAGAGCAGATAGAGGAGGTAAAAATCGGGGTAGAAACCAAACTGGATGCTCAGAGGGATGAATTGGGACAGATGAGGGCGGCATCTACAAAAGAGAGGGAGGAGATGAGGGAGGAGATGAAGGAGGAGATACGACGAGGTGTAAGTGAGGAGGTTTCGGGGGTACGCGAGGTGGTAAAGCGAGGTGAAAAGCGTATAGAGAAAGAGGTGAGAAATGGAACGGCTAGGTTACAAGGGGGCATAGAGGACCTGACGGAGGAGGTGGAACAGCTGACGGAGGGACAGACGGAGTTAGTGGAGCAGGTTCAAAGGAACACTGCGGTACTAGGAGGGTTAAAGGTGACACAAAAAGAAATTAAAAATGACAATAGCGACACAGAGGCAATGTCAGATGGTACGTGAGGGACTGACAATGAGGTTGGACGAGGTGACAGAGGTAATGGAGACAAAGGACCGGCAGGTGAGGATGCACATAGAGACGGTTACGGTAGCCTTAGAGGACGAGATAGAGGAGACGCACCGGGAAATAAAAGAGGTGAAGCAAAAATTAGAGGAAGTGGAAGACGAGGTGAGTGAAATTAAGAAGAGACGGACAGAAACTAAGAGAAATACAGGAGGAGGTGATGGAATATGTGCAAGGTCTGTGTTCAAATCATGACGATGTGCTCGCTAACCAAATAAAGAGTTTGCAGGTGGCAAAGACGAGGTGCCAAGGTGAGTGGCGATATACGTGGAAATATACATGATGTGAGGAAAGCTTCAGTCGGCTTGGGGGTTGATTTGGATCCGGGTGTTCGTGAGAGGCCGTTGGTGAAGTGTGCGACAGGTCTGGTGTGCGAAAGAGGAGGTGTGCGAGAATGTCCGACTCTGGGGTGTGTGAGGAAAAAGTGCGCGCCGAGGAGAGAGTGTGCCGTCGAGAGTGAGTCGGTTGTAGCGCGTGTGCGAGGGAGCACATGGAAGCGCGTAGTGAGGAGTGTTACAGAGGATGTAACAAGAAAGTGTACACCTGTGGTGAGTGTTACGGAAGAAGTAACGGGAGAGTGTGCGCAAGAGGATGCGCGAGAAAGGTGTGTAACGGACGGGTGCATGGGGAAAGAGCGCGCGGTCGAGAGTAAGGGAGAATGCACGCCTGTGGTGAGTGTTACAGAGGATGTAACGGGAGAGTGTGCGCAAGAGGGTGCGCGAGAAAGGTGTGTAACGGACAGGTGCGTGAGGAAAGAGTGCGCTGTCGAGAGTAAGGGTGAGTGCGCTGTCAAGAGTGGTGGTGAAAGTAGTGAGAGTGACACGGAGCGTGAGTTGGTTGTGACAGGTGAGAGAGGATGTACACCTGGAATGGAAGGAAGCACACCTGGAATGGTAGAGCGTGTATGGGAATGCACGCTGGAATTAGTAGTGAGGCACGTGGTTGGGTGTGCGAGTGAGAGCACACCTGTGATTGTCACAGAGGAGGTGACCGAGAAGGGGGCGCGAAGAGGTGTGTTGGTGAGGTGTGCGAACGACGAGTGTGTGCCAAGGTGTTCGGTGGTCAGGTGTGTGACCAAGTCTGTGAGCGGAATGAGTGTACCTGGGTGTGTAAGAGAAGGTGCAATGACGAGGAGCATGGGAACAGCTGGGTGTATGAGCAAGGAACGGGCTGCGGGGTGTAAGCATGCAGGTGAGGCATCGACGGTAACCGGGTTAGCGGTTAGAACGACATTTAGCCGAATCGGGCCCTCGGTGCGCGTCGGGCAGCTTCGCGTGACGCGAGGACCAGCGGGGATCCGAACCACGGCGGGTTCGAAAGGACCGCCGTACGTGATCCACGCTGGGCCGCGTTTGGAACGGCCGCGTCCGTGCTCCACTAGGTGGAGCGGGCAGCCCGATAGGAAGGGTCGTCATGGCGACCCCCTTTTGTTGAGGCGTTCCGGCAGGTCGAGATCGGGCCATGGGATGGCTCCATGCCGAGGTGGTGCGTGGGACCTCGGCCCAGGTAAGCGTCCTTCCCTGCACCGAGTGCCGGACGCATCCAGCCGCCGGCACCAAACAACCCGCATTCATTGCTCGGCCGTGCGAAGCCAGGCTGTAGGAGTGAATTGGCGCACCGAGAGGATCTAGTAAGTAGACGGGTGATGAGGTTAGTGTTTTGGACGCAAAATTAGAAAAAGGCAAAATTTGATGATTGGCAAAGGATTGGCAGTAATGATTGGCAGATGAGGGGTAGTGATTGGCAAATTTTTGATTTGTTGAAAATTGATGTGCAAAATTGGTAGTGGGAGATGCCCGATGTGGTGGGATGGCAACTCTGTCATCCCTCACAACGGGGGCAAAGGAGCACTAGATTTATGGGGTTTATGGCAGTGTAAGCTCGCCGAGGGAGGGTTTGGATAATGTGTAGGGATCTAGAAGATGACCTTAGGTAACGTTAAGATTAGTTAGTGACAATGATACCTGTAGTGGGGACGTAGGTAGATTAGTGTGGATGATAATGACGAGGGAGCGCAATAGTTTAAAGGGGCGACTGGGAAGCGCAAGTTTCAGAGGGGAGTAGTTAGATGAGATGATGCCGTGTGTTTGAGGATTGGAAGTGTATGGTGAACAGGTGTGATTGAACAGGTGTGATTGCACAGGTGTGATTGCACAGGTGTGCAACTGAACAGGTGGATGGAGCAGTGTATGAGGGAGTGATGGTGATGTGTGTTGTGTTGACCAAATGGTCCAGGAAGGAAGGAGGGTGCAGGTGGCACCAGGTATGATTCCACAGGTGTGCAACAACAGGTGTATGGAGAATGGTTGTGTGAAATACAGGTGTATGGAATAAATGGTCTGGAATATAAGGGGTATTGGAATGGATGGTCGTGGAGTGAGTATGATGGAAATTGTGGAGTGGAGTGGATGGTGCGAAGGTGTGAATGGGGGAAGAGTGGACCCCCATCACGAATACCCGGGGCGGGTAGTGTAAGTGTAAGGTAGAGGGTATAGGTAAATTGTGGTTGGATATTGGCATCTGTGGTGCGGGTGAGAGAATGGTATTTGGATGGGTGCATTAGTGTTGTGGAAATGGCTGGGCGTGTAGCCTGTTAGTGTGTGTAGTTGGTTTGGGCACTCCACCACTGTGAGGATGTCGGCCAGGTGAGGCCGCAGGTGGGTTCTGGGAGCCGGTAGTTGTGGATGGGGCCCGAGGATCCGGAGGACGGACCCGGGTAGCCCAGTGCCAGAGGGCACCGAGTGGGGTGACAGAGCCAGGAGGGGCCTTCCCCAGTTATATAGGTTAGGTAAGGAGCAGGTAAGCTCGGGTGGCAACTACAGTGGTGGAGGTGTGCAGGTGGGTAGACCTGCTGGGAGAGCTACACGCCCCAGCCCAGAAATTGTGCAAGGGCACCGGGAGATGAATCGGCGGGAGTGAGACCCCAAATTGAGAAGCATCACAGTTTGGTCAATGGGAATTTGGTTTTTAGAACCCATAGTGTAAGTTGGCCAATGGATTGGCAGGGAAAGACGCCGGGTAGTGTAAAGTGTGTTAATGTCATTTAGAGGATAGTTAGGATGGAGATCTCCTCGCACCATCTGCATCCACTCACCTGAGATGACGTACCTCCACACCATGCCAGGTTGTTTTGTTATTTTTATGTGCAAATGCTTTGGATTGTGAGACGCATCATGACGTGGGTGTGACATTGTGCTTGATGTTCCATCTCTTCCTCCTTATGAGGATTGATGATGAATTGGTGATAGCAAATTTTGGCTAGAGGGATTGTGGTGACGAATTTGGTGTAGAAGAGATATGGGGAGACGAGACATTAGCGACGAATTTGTAAAGGTGTAGGTTGTTGTAAATATGGGGTAAGGGCAAGGGTAGAGTAGGTGACGGGGGGGTGACGTACGGTAGGGACGAGCTTTCTCACTTCGCTCTCCGCATGCACTTCGCCTTGCATTGCCTTTGTTGATGTGTACCCTTGTGACCTTACCCCTCGCTCATCTGTCTTCCCCCTTTTGTCTCCCACATGACCTGTGCGCCACTGGACGCCGAGGGGAGCGTGCGTGAGTCCGCCATTGTGCGCCCGGAACTCCCAGAACCAGCTGTCTGCATCGATGCACCACATTATGGACCACATGTCTGTGGCCGAGCACCACTTATGGACCCCATGGGTTGGGGCATGGCCCCTCTGCTGGAACCGGCCATGAGGGCCCGAAATCTTGCTGGCGGACCTTGGCCACAGGGCACCGATGCCCCACAGGTGAACCACATGTAGTCGGCCCTGGGGGCCATAAATAAAATAAATAAAAATGGACACGTTGGGTGCATTTCATTTTATGCTCAAATAGGCCGCCAGTAAGAAAATGAGAGAAAAAGACAACTGGAAGAAATAATAATAGCCAGCAGAGGGAGCCGAAGAGCAAGAGACCACCTGCAGGGTTAGGGGTTGTTTGGTTATTTTTATTATTGAACATTCATGAACAATGATGGCTGTGCACCGATTGGTGCCTGAGGGTGTATTGGTGTGTTTTGGGTGCTTTCATGGTGCATTGATGCAGAGCAGACTGCCTCCCCCCCAGAAAGAACAATCACAGGTCCTGGGTTAGTTTTGTAAAATAAAAGTAGCGTCACTGTAAATAATGCTCCCCACCGTCAGTGCATAGTTTGAAGACCATTCCGCAATTCGGTTAACTGTGGGCGTGAGTCTGTTAGGCAGGGTGCAATGGAGCAGTGGGACATATTTATCTATGTTTTAAAACTGTCGCACTCAGGGTCAGGTTAAAAGTAGAGGGAACTACACCTACGTGTCACACTAAATGAAAGTTATAGGCCCGGGAGGTGCCTAAGAGGAGGAGGTGCAGTGTTGCGGATATGAGGATTGCATTTTTTTTATTGTGTGTATTGTATTGTGGTAAATTGTTGTGTAACATTGGTTGGATATGGCCCCTCCTGCCTCCAGAGTGGTGTAAAGGTAAAAAGGGCGTCCCGGTAGTTAATTCCATGAAACACCACATTGCAGGACACTATAAGACCCTTGTTCAGTAGTTTATATCCTTATTATGTGTTTTAGGGTAAGGCCTTGTCTTCCATTAACATGACACTCCATTGTACCAAGTGAGAGATAGATTCCCTTCATTCCCATTCCCAAAAACCTCCATTTCCCCGTTCGTAATGGCCAAGCCTCAAATTGGCAATTACAGTCATCCCTCGCTATATCGCGGTTCACTTTTCGCGGCTTCGGTACATCGCGGGTTTTTCTCGCTAGTATATGTAAAATTATATCGCCGATTTTTCGCTATATCGCGGGATTTTGCGGTATAAATGTATTTTTATATACTATTATTTTAAATATTTTTGTGGTAAAATAAGCATTTACTAGCCTAAAAAATTAAAAAACGTAAAAAAATAAGAAAAATACAGTAATTAAAACATATTACAAGAAATAAAATACTGTACAGTGTACAGTAGAACAGTAGACAAAGAGACAAAGAGTCGTGCGTATGGAAAACGCAGATGCGGCAGCTTCCATTTGCGCTAGTTACCCACGTAATGGGTAACTGTAATGCTCTTTCTGGCTGTGCAGTACATTCATCATCGTCATCACCTTCATCGTCATCAGTACTGCACAGCTAATTCATCATCATCTTCATCATGCAAGTTGTAGTATTGAAGAGCCTGGGCTCTTGCTTGATACGGACGAAATGACGGGCAAGACACAAACTCGTCCGAGAAGATATTTATTCTCAAAACCAACTCGGGAACACTGAAAAGCCCATTTATCGGGCTGCATTATAAAGCACAACCAGAAACCGAAAGCCACGCCTCTCAAGCGTGGCGTGCTTCGGCGGTCACGTGATCAACAGGTGTAGCTGATTATACCCGCACGCGCGGCACGCTTTGGCGGTCACGTGACCAGCCACTCTGGCACCGGGGATCCCCGCCGGTGACGTCACCGGCTGGAGCAAGGAGATTCTGATGCTGGTCTTGCTTGGGGAACCCATGGGTAGCTACAGTATCTTCAATCGTGAGTACCCATTAGAATTTTATATGTTGTTAAAATTACGTATGTTTAAGAGTGTAAAAAGTGTTTAAGAGTATAGGAAGTGTTTATAAGAGTATGGGAAAGGTTAATAAGAGTGTGAGAAAGGTTAATAAGAGTGTGGGAAAGGTTAATAAGAGTGTGGGGAGGGTCATAAAGTTTTAAAATATATATAAATAATAAAATAAAAATATGGTCGCTACTTCGCGGATTTTCGTCTATCGCGGGGGGTTCTGGAACGTAACCCCCGCGATAAACGAGGGATCACTGTACATCCCCTCCAATTGCCGCCATTGACCACGAGGCAGGGTTGGGGAAGAAAGGCGGGTCCCCACCTCGTCATAGAGGGGAGGAGTGAGTCAGCCCCACTCAACCAACCACGAACAAGGGGTTGGACTTGGAGAGGGTGTGGAGAGAAACATCGAGGAGGTTCGCAAAGGTTGAGGGGCGGGGCCTATATAACCCGCCGCGGGACGTTCCCCAAAGAGAGTTGCAAAAAGGTCAGAGCAGAGCAGAGCTGTGTGGTTTTGAAAAGAGCTGGGTTGGTCGTCAGTGGTGGTCAGTGGTTGCGTAGAGTGGAGGGGTTGCGTTGAGTTGTCGGTGGTGAGGAAGAGTTGGACTAAGGAAGAGTCCTGGAGTTAGTGAGAGAGGGAGAGAGAACCCGTCACGCCAGACCCCCCACCAGCAGCGTTGGCTTGGCTCCACCAAGCAGCTCCGACCCGTTACCCCGCGCACACGACAGGATCGGTGGCATCGGCGGCCGTCGAGGTCCAGCCCGACGTCCCGTGCGGGATCAAACTCCAGCCAGCTCCGTGCCTTCCTCCAGCCACCCACCTCCAGCCATTCCTGCCTGCAAGTTCCCCATTTGCGTACGTGAGTTTGTTTTGTTTGTTCTGTCCTGGGTAGGTAATTAAGTCTGTATAAGCTAGTATTTTCCCTGTGTCTATAAAAGCTTCTGTATATTATTTTATCATCTTTCCTTCTCCTTGGTTATTTTGAGCCTGTAAATAGTAAATAAATTTAGTAGTATTTTCAACCTTTGTTTCATCTTCTTATTCCTTTTCTTCACATCCGTCGTCTTTGTCTTTTCCCTGATTGAATAGCTGTGGCGCGATACGGCCAACGTCTGGGTGAATCGGGAAAAAACTGTTAGGTCGCGGTGCCTTCGCTCGGCAAACAACATCCTTAACCGCGGACCGTAACAATATATATATATATATTGTTGGGGATTTGGGAATTGTGTGTGTAATTTGATGTAAATTTTCCCCTTTTGTATGCTGTAAATCTTGTAAATATCACCCTCCAATTGTCAAGGTCAAAGGTCGCCCTTAGTTAATTCATCGTACACACATAGCAAATCATATATTTCCCCTCGGTAGTTATGTCCTTAATATATGTCAGTATAAGGCTCTGTGGTCCACTAATTCATTGCGTTGCATCAATTAAATGAGCGTAGGCCCATTTCCCTCTCTCCACAAGACGCCATTACATGTGCTCCAACCCGGGGAAGAAGGGTGTGGCCCCGAACCATCGTCATCGGGGGGGGGGAGTCAGCCAAGCGCGAGGAACAAGGCGTGGCTTTGCCAACGCCTCATCAAGAGGGGCGGGATCGGTGAGCCCTCGCGACCAATCAAGGCCGAGGCGAGCTCACCGAGGGGTGTTTTCCAACGCACGCGGGTGGATCCAAAAAGCACGTCATAAAAGGGGACGCACAGGTTTTTATAAGGGAGATGCGGACACGAATGGTTACGTGCGCGGAACTGCCTCAACGTGCTGCCCCTTTGCTCTGGAGCTTGCGCCGCCTCGTGTCGTCTTGGGCCCTGCTGACTGCGGGATCGACGCGGGAGAAACCAGCATCACGCCAACGGCCCCGATACCTTCCCAAAGCGACCTCCCTGGACCGTGCCCCGTCCTGCTGGCATTCAATCCAATCGGCAAATTCCCCATTCGTGTAAGTCTGATTGTTCGTCTGTCTTTCATGTTGTCTTGGGGTTTATAAGTAAGACTGTATAGTTAAGTTAATAATTGCACTATGTCTCCTGCTCCTTCCATTGCCTTGTAAATCGCATTTCCTTTCCTTTCTGCTTAGATTTGTATATAATTAGTAATAAATCCTGTTATTCCCTACTTTTTCTTCTTCTTCTTCATGCTCATTCGGTCGCTTTAGAGGTTTCCACATTGAGTGTACGTGGCGTGATTCGGCCGACGCACATGAATCGGGTTTAGTCTTGGATAAACGGCTGACGCAGCAGTTCGCTTCGCTCGGCGCAAACATCTATTACGCTGCGGCCGTGAGCGGGAGTATTTCCTCGCGTGCCGGGAGGCGCTGGTAATTATGTCATTGGACGTTTGGGCCTACTACCCTACCCAGCGTCGACCGGGCGTGGCGTCATACCCTCGGGACCACGTCGGTCAGTCATAGACGAGGGGATTAATCCCCCCTCGATAAGGGGGAAGAGGCCGACGTTGGATTCCGCTGTACATATATGTATGTGTGTATATATATACATACATATACACATACCTATATATACATATACATATATGTATGTGTATATATATTTATATATACATATATATATACACATACACACACACACACACACACACACACACACACACACACACACACACACACACACACACACACACACACACACACACACACACACACACACACACACACACACACTGCATTCAGAAAGTATTCAGACCCCTTCACTTTTTTCACATTTTGTTATGTTGCAGCCTTATGCTGAAATCGTTTAAATTCATTTTTCCCCTCATCAATTACACTCAATACCCCATAATGACAAAGGCAAAACAGGATTTAGAAAGTTTTGCAAATTTATTAAAAAGAAAAAACTGAAATATCACATTGACATAAGTATTCAGACCCTTTGCTCTGACACTTGAAATTTAGCTCAGGTGCCTCCCATTTCTCTTGATCATCTTTGAGATGTTTCTACACCTTGATTGGAGTCCACCTGTGGTAAATTCAATTGATTGGACATGATTTGGAAAGGCACACACCTGTCTATATAAGGTCTCATAGCTGACAATGCATATCAGAGCAAAAACCAAGCCATGAGGTCGAAGGAACTGCCTGCAGACCTCAGAGACAGGATTGTGTTGAGGCACAGATTTGCGGAAGCCAACAAAAAAAATCTCTGCTACATTGAAAGTTCCCAGGAGCACAGTGGCCTCCATAATTCTAAAATGGAAGAAGTTTGGAACAACCAGGACTCTTCCTAGTGCTGGCCGCCCGGCCAAACTGAGCAATCGGGGGAGAAGGGCCTTGGTGAGAGAGGTGACCAAGAACCCGATGGTCACTGGCTGAGCACCAGAGATCCTGTGTGGAGAAGGGAGAAACTTCCAGAAAGGCAACCATCACTGCAACACTCCACCAATCTGGGCCTTATGGCAGTGGCCAGACAGAAGCCTCTCCTCAGTGAAAGACACGTGAAAGCCCGCTTGGAGTTTGCAAAAAAGCACCTAAAGGACTTTCAGACTGTGAGAAACAAGATTCTGTGGGCTTTCAAGATAGTTTTATTTATTTATATATATATATATACGTATATATATATATATGTATATATATATATATATATATATATATATATATATATATATATATATATATATATATATATACAAACTTGGCATTTAATATGGAATATTTTTTTTGTGGGGGTGAACTTACTTTTCAAGATGACTTAGAACCAAAAGTTAATTGGAATTATGTTGAAATTATTCTAGATTTTGTTAATGTGACCTTTAAAAGAAAGAAAAACCACATTTGACATTTTGAAGCAAATAAATTGATCCTTGAAAGTGATGTAAACTGATATCGAACTCAATTCACAGACAGTACTGTGTTAAACTTCTGTACGTTTTCCAGAAGTATCTCTATTTTGCACATTAGCCAAAAAAAATTTCAACAAAAACAAAAGCTAAATTATGACTGGGATTACGGACAGTAAAATTACAGTTCAGTACTTCGTGTAACCCCCACGAGCATTCAGGAGAGCACGTACACGTCGAGGCATGCTGTTCACGAGATTTGCCAAGGTTTGGACAGGAATCGCTTGCAGTGACAGAATCAGGACAGTGACAATAGTCTGCTGCAATTGACGCACAGAGGTAGGCTGCTGGTCCAAGTTGTCGATTTGACACGTTAATTCTGCCCACAGGTTCTCTATCGGATTCATATCCGGGGACATGCAGGCCACTCCATATGCTCTACACCACGGTCAGCAAGAAAGTGTTGGATCATGCGAGCACGATGAGGCCGTGCATTGTCATCTTGGAAGACAAAGTTTCCTCGAAAGGCTGCACGAGCAAATGGAAGCAATGTTTCTTCCAGAATGACCCTGTACTTGAACTGCTTCAGGTTTTCATTCAGAACAACCAGGTCAGTTTTGCCCCCTGCATGAAAAGCAGCCCAAACGGTCACCCCACCACCTCCAGCTTGGACTCTTGGCACTATACAATCTTCGTTGTGGGCTTCATGCGCTTGTCTGCACGCTCGGACGCGGCCATCTTGACGATAGACCAGAAATCTAGACTCGTCACTGAAGGTCACATGATTCCAGTGTCCTGGCTGCCATTGACGGTGCTCTCTGGCCCACTGCAATCGGCACTGGCTGTATTGTCTGGTCAGGCGTGGCTTTCTCAGAGGACACCTGGCACGATAGCCTGCTTGAACCAGTCGTTGGTTGACTAGCCTTCTGGATACAGGCACATTTGTCAGTTGCTGCCACTCAGCCCTAAGCCGATTAGCTGACTTGGTACGGCCATTGCAGACTAACCGGTGCAGATGGCGATCATCTCTCCTTGTGGTTCTGCGTGGACGTCCTGCCCTCGGTATTGGAGTAGGGACACCCCTCTGAGCATTTCGTTTCAGGATCTTTGACACCTGACCTTGAGTGATGCCATACTACCGAGCAATAGCACGCTGTTTCATGCCAGAATTTCGTAAAGCCACCACTCCATGACAAACAGCATTGTCAAGTTGACGGACCATCTCCAGAGAAAGCGGCAATAACTTTTGTAGACGTGCAGCAGTTGTTTTCCACTAAAACAGAACGCAACAACCCTTATATACCCGATTGTGAAGCCAATCGTCAAATGTACCTGTCGTTACATTTTGTCACGCCACCTGTGATATAATCCTGTTATTGACTTCTTGCTGCGAAACACAATCAGTGACATGGTTCTTTCAACAAAGACATCACCGAAGGGTAAAATAAACTCACCAGATTGATATACTGAGTTCAGAAAGTAAACCCAAGTCAAGAAAAAAAAAAAATTCCATATCAAATGCCAAGTCTGTATATATATATCCAGACTATATGTAATATCTATATATATATATTTATATATAAATGAAATATATATGTATATATACACAAAGAATTAAGTTAAGCACCCCCCCCCCCCCCCCCCCGTTTTTTTACAACTTCGCACATTACAAGTTTGTTGTCGTCAAAACAGTGTAATATACCCATGATATTGCTATATTTTCTGGAGAAGTGATATTATGGTCACATAAAAACATAACAATCATGCCGTTTTCAATATTTTATTCTGAATAATTTAAGGTGAATTTTTTTGGGAATTTTAGGCATATTTTCACCTCAATTTAAGTATGGAGCTATAGGTCCATCACGGACAGTGTGGATGACGTTTATGTTTTCTAACGTACAGTCATTGTTCTGAGAAGACCTCTAGCGATCTTTGCGTCAATAACGTGTGTAGGACCCACGTGATCGGATCACTGACTCAACCAATCACTTTTTTTCACTTTGATCACTCAATTTCATCAATGGATAATTGCTAATGTCATACCAATCATTATTTGATCTCACATACCTTAGAATATATGCCAATGTATACATATACACAAAGAATATATATTAGGGGGTGCTTACCTTAATTCGTTGTGTAGGGGTGCTTAACTTAATTCTTTGTGTATATATATATACATATTACATATATACACGTATATATGAAAACCTCCCTGGACATGGCCGCAAGAAAAAGCTTGATCAAAGATTGCAGCAAAGGATTGTTTGAATGGTGGAACAAGCACCTCGATCAACTGCCAAACAGATTCAAGCTGACTTTCAGACACAAGGTACGACAGTTTCATTTTGCACCAACCATCGCCACCTCAATGAAAGGGGGTTCTTTTGTAGGAGACCCAGGAGGACCCCGCGACTGAGAGAGAGACTGGAGTTTTCCAAAACACACCTGAACAAGCCAAACTCCTTCTGGGAGCATTCGCTGTGGACAGATGAGACCAAATTAGAGCTTTTTGGTAAAGCACATCATCTCTATGTTTGCAGAAAACAAAATGAAGCCTTCAAAGAAAAGAACACCTTCCCTGCAGTCAAACATGGAGGAGGTTCAGTGATGTTTTGGGGTTGCTGTGCTGCCTCTGGCACTGGGTGCCTTGAATGTGTGCATGGTATTATCCTGAAATCAGATTACCAATGCATTTTGGAGCGCAATGGTCAACCTAGTGTCAGAAAGCTGGGTGTCCGTCGAAGGTCATGGGTCTTGTAGCAGGACAAAGACCCCAAACACACTTCAAAAAGCACCCAGGAATGGTTCAAGATAAAAGGCTGTGTTCTGAAGTGACCAGCAATGAGTCCAGATCTAAATCCCATTGAACACCTGTGGGGAGATCTGAAAACAGCAGTTGGGAGCAGGCACCTTTCAAATCTGGGAGAAATGGAGTAGTTTGCACAAGAAGAGTGGGCCAAGCTGCCAGTAGAGAGGTGAAGAAGCTCATTCATGGCTATAGGAAGCGCTTGACTGCAGTTATTTTGTCCAAAGGCTGTGCTACCAAATATTAAGTCCAGGGTGTCAACCAATTTTGTCATTGCCATTTCTTTTTATTTTCTGATTTAAAAGGGTATTAAGTTCTGAATCAAAAACAAAGGTTCTGTAATATTGACAGTGAAATAAAGAATTGTGGAGACCAAATACTTTCGTCAATTTCAACTTATTGTTATTTGAAAAAAAGTTCCCGGTGTGTACCCTGGTTTAGAATAGGTACACCGTATCCCTGCGTGTCGTAAGAGGGGACTAAGAGGGTTCGTGTCAGGAAGGGCATCCGGCCATAAAAACATTGCCTCAAAAAGAGAACCATGACAATTACAACTACATATGGGCAGGGCATAGCCCGAAGTGGAGATCGGTTTCTGAGGTTTGGGACATGGAATGTAGGGACAATGACAGGGAGATCAGGAGAAGTGGTGGAAGTGTTGGTCAGAAGAAGAGTGGACATATGTTATGTGCAAGAGACAAGATGGAAGGGAAGTGGTGTGAGAATGGTGAAGGGTAGGCAGGGACAGAAATACAAGTTTGTGTGGCAAGGGTGCCTGGAGGGCGTGAATGGTGTTGGTGTCCTGTTTTCTGAGGAGTTTGTAGACAGTGTGGTGAGTGTGACAAGAGTGAGTGATAGGTTGATGATGGTGAAAATGATGATTGGAAAGCTCTTGGTGAACGTCATCTCGGGATATGCTCCGCAGGTTGGTCGGAGCGATGAAGAGAAGGACACGTTCTGGTGTGCGATAGAGAAGCTGATGGAAAACGTGCAAGATGAGGAAGTTGTTGTGGTAGGAGGAGACCTAAATGGACATGTGGGAAGGAGTATGGACGGTTTTGAGGGAGTTCATAGGGGTTACGGATATGGTGTGAGCAATGGAGAAGGTGAAAGGATTTTGGAGTTTGCTGATTTGTTGATTTGTAATACGCAGTTCCAGAAAGAGGATAGGAAGCTTGTTACATACACGTCAGGTGGGTCGACGACAACCGTTGACTACCTGATGGTGCGTAGGCGAGATAGGGGGTACCTCCGGGACACAAAGGTGATCCCGGGGGAGGAGGCTGTTTCACAGCACCACTTGGTTGTCTGCGACATACGGGTGAAAGGTGCGAGGAGAGCTAGGCGGGTGAAGTACCAACCGAGAATGAAGGTGTGGAGGTTGAAAGAGGTGACAGTAAGGGAGGCATTAAAAGAGAGGCTGAGTAGGGTAGAGGATGATGTGGTTGAGCTTGAAAGTGCATGGATGTCAATGAAAGATAGTCTGTTGGGAGCCGTTGGTGAGGTATGTGGATGGAAAAAAGGACCACAGAGGAACTCGGAAACATGGTGGTGGGATGATGAAGTTGGAAAGAGGATTGAGGAGAAGAGGAAGAAGTTCAAGGAGTGGCAGCAGGCGAAGGGTACGGGAGCAGAAAAAGCAGAACATGAAAGTTATAAGGCAGCCAAGAAGGCTGCAAAGAAAGAGGTAGCAAAGGCGCAGGAGGCATGTAGGAAAATGTTCGGAGAACACTTGGATTCGGAAGAGGGTCAGAGAGCGGTATTCAGGATTGCAAAGCAGATAGTGAAAGAGAGGTGTGATGTGATGGGGGTGAGTTGCTTGAAGGATGAAGTGGGACAAATCGTTGTGGACCCAGATGGAATTAAAGGAAGTTGGAAAATATATATGGAAATGCTATTGAATACAGAGAATGAATGGGATGGCAACATAGAGAGTAACCCAGTTTTAGGACCGGCAGAGAAGATAACTGAGAAGGAAGTCGAGGAAGCGATAAAAGCAATGAAGAGTAGAAAAGCGGGAGGGCCGACGGGAGTTGTGGGAGATATGTTGAAGGCAGCAGGAATTTGGGGTGTGAAGAGAATGACAGAGATCTGTAATCTGGTGGTGAAAGAAGGCCGCATTCCAGTGGATTGGGAATTGAGTACCCTCGTCCCTCTATACAAGGGGAAAGGTGACCCTCTGGAGTGTGGCTCGTACCGAGCGATAAAGTTATTGGAGCATGGAATGAAGGTATTGGAAAGGGTGTTGGAGCGGAGGATAAGGAAGAAGGGGAAGATCGACAAAATGCAGTTTGGATTTATGCCAGGAAGAGGAACGACAGACGCGCTCTTTATTGTGAGGCAGTTGCAGGAGAAGCACATGGAGAAGAGGAAGAAGTTGTTTCTTGGGCTTGTTGATCTGGAGAAAGCATTCGATAGGGTTCCACGCGAAGTATTGACATGGGCATTGAGGAAGTTAGGAGTGGAGGAATGGTTGATCAGAGTAGTGATGGCAATGTACAAAAGAGCACGCACAGCTGTAAGGACGAAGGACGGGAACAGTGGTGAGTTTGAGGTGAAGGTGGGAGTGCATCAGGGGTCGGTACTAAGTCCACTACTATTTGTATCTGTGATGGAGGTGCTGGCTCAGAACGTAAAGGAGGGTTTACCGTGGGAGTTGTTGTATGCAGATGATCTGGTGTTGATTGTGGAAAATATGGATGGACTGAAGGAAAAGATGAACAAGTGGAAGGAATGTATGGAGACAAAAGGTCTGAAGGTGAATATCGGAAAGACGAAGGTGATGGCAAGTGGTAAAGCATGTGGTGAGGTGGAAAGAACTGGGAAGTGGCCATGTGCTGTGTGCAGGAAGGGTGTAGGAGTGAACTCCATTCAATGTACAATGTGCGCTGAGTGGGTTCATCAAAATGCAGTGGTCTGAGAGGGTCATTAACCAGTGTGGCAGCTACATTCCAATGTAAGGTGTGCACAGAGGGAGCTGAAGATGGAGGAAATGTTGAGTTGGATCTTGGAGATGGCGTGAAGCTGGAAGGTGTGAAAACATTTTGATACCTCGGAGACATGTTGAATGGAGAAGGTGGATCAGACTCAGCAACGGTTGCTGGAGTGAGATGTGCATGGAAGAAGTTTCGGGAACTAAGTGGCGTGCTGATGAGGAGGGGAGTGTCGTTGAAGCTGAATGGAAAGGTGTATGCTGCATGTGTGAGAAGTGTTGTGATTTATGGGAGCGAGACATGGGTAATGAACGTCGAGCAGCAACGAAGGCTGGAAAGGGTGGAAATGCGAATGGTTCGGTGGATGTGTGGAGTATGGTTGAGAGGAAGACAAATTATGAATTGCGAAAGATGATGGGAATAGAGCCTGTGATTGATGCTGTGAAGAGGAACAGGTTGAGATGGTTTGGTCATGTGTTGAGGAAGGATGAAAGTGGCTGATTGAGAAGAGTGATGGAAATGAATGTAGTAGGAAGTAGAGGACGGGGAAGACCGAGAAAGACTTGGCTAAAGATGGTGGAAGAAGAAATGCGGGCAAGGGGGTTAACAAGGAGAGATGCAGAAAATATGGCAAAATGGAGAAGATTGTCTTGGGGACCGCAAGGCTAACCCCCACTTTAGCAGGGAAAATGGCCTTAAAATGCATGTTGTTGTTGTTGTTGTTGTTGTTGTTATTTGAAAAAAGTGCAAGGGTGCCAATATTTTTGCCCATGACTGTATATGTGTATATATATATATATATATATATATATATTGTTGTGGATTTGAGAATTGTGTTGTGTTTTTTATTATCGTTGTAAGTGTAATGAAGCTTGTGTAAATATCACCCTCCGTGTTGTGTGTAAAGGTCAAAGGTCGTCCCTTAGTTAGGCCATTTACAATCACGTAGCAAATCATAGATTTCCCTTGTTCAGTAGTTATCTCCTTATTATGTGTCTTAGTTTAAGGCTTTGTCTTACATTAATTGACACTCCATTGCACCGAATTCAAATAAGGTAGATTCCTTTCCAAATCCCCTTTTGTCAGCTATTTCCAACTGCGTTCGCCGCTGCTGCTTTGAGGTTGCGGTTTTCGCCGCAAGACTCCATTAGCCACGAGGTAAACTCAGAGAAGAAGGGCGTTGGCCGCCCATCATCATCAGGGGTGGAGAAAAAGAGCCCGTGCCAGCCAACCGGCACTGCAGTGAGCGGCCCGGTAGGCGTGTCCTGGTAGCCCGTGGCTTGATCTCGAAAAGGGCAATAAAAAGGGCGGCGGAGGGACTACAAAAAGAGATGAGTGAGGAGGGCGCACGGAGCAGTCAGTGAAGGAGGAGCTGAAGGTTGAGCTTTGACGTGCAGTTTTCGACCCGCTGCGGCGAAGCAACGCGACCGTGCGACCCAGATTGCGGAGGATCGGCGGCCGCTCACCTCGAGCCTTGCCGTTTACACGGACCGGACCCGCATCCTCCCTGCCTTGTGATCCCGCCTCGTCCGTCCAGCCATCCCTCTGGTCCGAGCTGAACCTTCCCCCCTTTCCAGCCACTCGTGCCTGCCTTCATTTCCCATTCGTGTGAGTCTGTCTTTGTTTGTTCTGTCCTGGGTTTTTAAGTAAGACTGCCATAGGTAAGCTAGCGTTGCACTGTGTCCTTCTGGTCCGTCCCTCTTTCTGTGATTATTTTCTTATTCTTCCTTCTTCCTTGGTTTCTTTGATTGTGTAAATAGTAATTAGTAAATAAATCATATTTGTATTTCCTACCTTTGTTCTTCTTCTTCTTCTTCACATTCGGTCGTTTTAGTGATTTCCCCATTGAAAACCTGTGGCGCGATTTTGGCCAACGTTTAAGGATCGGGTTAGTTCTGTTAATAGTTCGTGCCGCGGTTGCTAAAACCGCTCGGCAATTAACATCTGTCCGCGGTACGAACAGGGTTGCGCACCTGCCTTTCCGGAGGTAGCTGTGCAGCGTCAGGGACCCCGTCGGCCAGTCATAGACGAGGGGATTAATCCCCCCTCGGTAAGAGGAACAGAGGCCGACGTTGGGTTCCGTAACAATTGGTGTCAGAAGTGGGATTCGGACCTGAAGCGCGATTAGCGCGCTCAAAATTTCGAGTAGCCCGAGATTTTATTTTTAACATCCTAAATTTAAAATCGTGCCATGGATGGTCAAGGCGACGGGATGCCGGTGGGGGAATTAGAAGAGGGGTTAGGGGTAATCCAGGACCACAGGGAGGAAATGGAGGAGAGCAATGGTGAAGTGGTTGCGGGGGTATCAGGTGCGCAAAATGGCGCCCTCGCGCACATGGTTGCAGCGGCACCAAATTTTGCCGCGCCTGTGACCGTAGCAGTGCCGCCAATGGACTGGGGCCTATTCATGCTGCAAATGCAGGCCTTCATGGTCAAGGCGGATGAGGCGATGGAAAGGAACAGGGGGCTGGGAAGCCTAATTGAAAGGAATAGTGAGCGATTGGGAGGCCAAATTGAAGCAATAACGAACGAAATGAGGGCCGATAGAGAGGGAATGGAAAACAGAATGGGTGACCAAATTTAAAAAATGGGGGAGAACAGAGACCGCAGGTTGGGCGAGCAGGTCCCACGGGTGCACGACGAGGTAAGGCGGGTCGAGAAGCGCTGGTTGGGCGAAGTGGAGAAAAGCGCGGGTAAAATGACAGGTATAGAGATCGCGACCCGGGGTATGGGGCAGCCAGCGACCGCTGAGGTAGAGGGAATTTTATTAAAGCCAGCGGTCGTCAAAGGAAAAGTGGTGGGTATAGTTGAAATTGTAGAAACGACAGACGTAGAAGAGCAACAGTTGGAGGAAGGAATGGAAATTGCTCAAAGTCTGAATACACATCCTGATGCCGTACTTGCTAATCCTTATAAAGATTTGCAGGTGCGCGTGGAGAAGAGAATCCCCCAGGTGAGTCGTGCTGTGTATTGTGCGGGAAGATTTTGTAGAAGGATGTTTGGCGACAAAAGAATTTTCGCGCGCTTGGGATCGAGGAAGCATCCGGGCGTTGGTGATGGGTCCCCTGTGAGTGGAAATGGCGCGCTTGTGGAAAAAAAGTGTACATCGGGGAATGAGCGTGTTACGAAGCGCGAGTGTGAAACCGAGTGCGAGCGAGAATGCACATCGGGGTGTACGGAGTGTGACAGAGAGTGAGTTGGTGGTGGCGTGAGTGCGAGAGAGCACATCGGAGCGCACAGAGTGTGACACAGAGAGTGAGTTGGTTGTGGCACGTGTGCGGGAGGGCACATCGGAGCGCGTAAGGGGGTGGATGCAAGAGTGCACGCCCATGGTGAGTGTTACTGAGGACGTAAGGGAGGAGAGGTGTGGAACGAAGTGTGTGAACGGTGAGTGTGCGCAAGAGGGTGCGCGAGAGGTGTGGTGTGTAACAGGGAGTGAGGTGGTGGAATGGACAGAGTGTGTGGGATGCACTGGAGGCGCCGAGACGCCAGGTTTTGTGAGTGTGAAAAGGGTCGCGTATGCGTGTGAGCATGCGAGTAAGGCATCGATGTTGAACGGGGTAGCGTTTAGGGTAACGGGTAGCCGACGCGGGCGCTCGGGCGCAGCGCGCTTTGTTGGATGCGAAGCTTCGCACAGATCGCACTTTGTTGGATGCGAAGCCTCGCGTGGATCGATGCTGCGTCGCCCCGCTTCGGAGCGTCGCGCACGATTCGGGCCGGGTCCCGCACTGAATGGTCGGAGCCACGTCAGAGCGGCGATCGGCGCGATTCCGGGGGAGGGGAGCCGGGTCGGACCTTCGCCCCCTGGCGGGGACGGGGTTCCGACCGGGCGAGCCTCGGTCTTCGGGCCGGAGACCGCAGGGTTCCGCCCCGCGATGATGTGTGGAGAATCTCGGCCCGAGCATGCCTCCTCCCCAGAATCGTAAATGCCGGACGGATCCAACTGCAGGCAACAAACCACCCGCGTTCATTGCTCGGCTTTGCGAAGCCAAGCTTTGAAAATAAAACGACGCACCGAGGCTCAAGTATAGCGGACTGATAATGATAGTGATTTTGATCCGAAATTTAGAATAGTGAATAGGATTGGCAAAAATTTGATTGGCAGATTGATGATTGGTAGAATGATTGGCAGTAATTGGCAAATTTTTGATTGGCTGAAATTTGATGAGCAAAATTTATAGTGAAAGATTCCCGATGTGGTTGGATGGCAACTCTGTCATCTCTGTCATCTCTCACAACGGGGGCAAAGGAGCTATAGTTTTATGGGGTTTGGCAGTGAAAACTAGCCCGGGAGGGTTAGGATAAAATGTGTAAGGACCGAGAGATGACCATAGGTAACGGTAAGGTAAGTAGCAACATTGGACAGGTAGTGGGGACATAGAGAGGGTAGTTGGATGATAATGACGAGGGAGCGCAATAATATAAGGGGCGACGGGGAAGCGCGAGTGTTAGCAGGGCACCAGGTAGGTCAGATGATGCCGTGTGAGTGTTGGAGGTGTATTCAGAAGTGTATTGTGAAAAGTGTATGAGGAACAATTGTGATTGTGCGTTGTATTGTATTGAATGAATGGTCCTGGAGGAAGGAGGGTGCAGGTGGCACCACGTGTGATTGCACAGGTGTGCAACTGAAAAGGTGTATAGAGCAGTGTATGAGTGAGTAAGGGTGATTGTGTGTTGTGTTGACCAAATGGTCCAGGGAGGAAGGAGGGTGCAGGTGGCACCAGGTGTGATTGCACAGGTGTGCAAGTGAACAGGTGTGTGAAGAATGGTTGTTTGAAATAAATGGTATGGAATATATGGAGTGGAGTGGATGGTGCGAAGGTGTGTATGGGGAGGATGGACCCCATCACGAATACCCGGGGAGGGTAGTTTAAGAGTTACGTAGAGGGAGTAGGTAAATTATGGTTGGATATTGGCATCTGTGGTGCGTGGTGGAAGAATGGTGTTTGGATGGGTGCATTAGTGACGTGGAAATGGCTGGGCGTGTGGCCTGTTAGTGTGTGTAGTTGAATGGACACTCCACCACTGTGAGGATGTCGGCCAGGTGAGGCCGCAGGTGGGCTCTGGGAGCCGGTAGAGTTGTGGATGGGGCCAGAGGATCCAGAGGACGGACCCGGGTAGCCCAGTGCCAGAGAGGGCACGAAGTGGGGAGAGCGCCAGAGGGCCTTCCCCAGTAGATAGGTTAGGGTAAGGAGCAGGTAAGCTCGGAGGCAACTGCAGTGGTGGAGTTGTGCAGGTGGGTAGACCTGCTGGGAGAGCCACATGACCCAGTCCTGAAATTGTGCAAGGGCACAGGGAGTTGAATCGGGGGAGTGAGACCCCAAATTGATGAAGCACCACAGTTTGGTCAATGGGAATTTGGTTCTTAAAACCGCATCGAGTAAGTTGGCCAATGGATTGGCAGGGAAAGACCCCGGGTAGTGTAAAGTGTATTAAAGTCATTTAGAGGATAGATAGGATTGGAATCTCCTTGCACCATCAACATCCACTCACCTGAGGCGATGACAAAACTCCACACCATGCCATGTTTTTTTTTGGTTTTTTTTGTGCAAATGTTTGGAATGTGAGACGCATCATGACGTGGGTGTGACATTGTGTGATGTTCCATCTCTCGCTACTTATGAGGATTGATGATGAGTTTGGTGATGGCAAATTTTGGGTAGAGGGATTGTGATGACGAATTTGGTATTAGGGGAAATATGGGGGAGACGTGACAGCAGTGACGAATTTGTAAATGTGTAGCTTGGTTTTATGTATATATGGGGTAAGGGCAAGGGTAGAGTAGGTAACAGTGGGTGTGACGTACGGTAGGGACGAGCTTTCTCACTTCGCTCTCCGTACGCACCTCGTCTTGCATTGCCTTGTTTGATGTGTACCCTTGTGACCTTACCCCTCACTCACCTGTCTTCTATCCCCCTGTCTCCCACCCAAGGACTGTGCTCTCTGGGCACCGAGGGGAGCGTGCGGGAGCCCGCCATTGTGTGCCCGAACTCTCGCAACCACAGCTGCCTGCATCGATGCACCACTTATGGACCACATGTATGTGGCTGAGCACCACTCATGGACCCCACGGGTTGGGGCATGGCCCCTCTGCTGGAACCGGCCATGATGGCCTGAGATCTTGCTGGCGGACCTTGGTAGGTGTATAGAGTAGGTGTATGGCACCTTGGTAGGTGTATGGCACCTATGCCATACAGGTGAACCACTCCTAGTCGGCCCTGTGGGCCACAAATAAAAACAATTGACATGTTCTGTGCTTGTTTTATTATGTCCAAATAGGCCGCCAGCAAGAAGAACATGAAGAAAGACGAGAACTGGAAGAATAACAATGGCCAGCAGAGGGAGCCGAAGAGGAAGACCAGCACCAGGGGTTTGTTTATTTCTATTGTGAACTGTGATGACTGTGCACTGGTTGGTGCTTTTGGTGCTTTATGGTGTGTTTTTGGTGCTTTAGGGTGCGTCGATGCAGGGCAGGCTGTCTCCCCCCCCAAAACGACAATCACAGGTCCTGGGTTCATTTTGTAAATACAAGTAGCGTCAACTGTAAATAATGCTCCCCCATCGTTCATGTTGTAGTTTGAAGACAATTCCGCAATTCGGTTAGCTGTGGGCGTAAATCTGTTAGATAGGGTGCAATGCAGCAGAGGGACATACTTATTTGTGTTTTAAAACTGTCACACTCAGGGTCAGGTTAAATGTAGAGGGAACTACAACTACGTGCCACACCAAAGGTAAAAGTTTAATAGGCCCGGGACATGCCTAAGAGGAGGAGGGTGCAGTGTTGTGGATTTGAGAATTGTGTTGTGTTTTTTATTATCGTTGTAAGTGTAATGAAGCTTGTGTAAATATCACCCTCCGTGTTGTGTGTAAAGGTCAAAGGTCGTCCCTTAGTTAGGCCATATACAATCACGTAGCAAATCATAGATTTCACTTGTTCAGTAGTGATCTCCTTATTATGTGTATTAGTTTAAGGCGTTGTCTTCCATTAATTGACACTCCATTGCACCGAATTCAAATAAGGTAGATTCCTTTCCAATTCCCCTTTTGTCAGCTATTTCCAACTGCGTTCGCCGCTGCTGCTTTGGTTGTTGCGGTTTTCGCCGCGAGACTCCATTAGTCACGAGGTAAACTCGGAGAAGAAGGGCGTTGGCCGCCCATCGCCATCAGGGGTGGAGAAAACGAGCCCGTGCCAGCCAACCGGCACTGCAGTGAGCGGCCCGGTAGGCGTGCCCTGGTAGACCACGGCTTGATCTCGAAAAGGGCAATAAAAAGGGCGGCAGAGGGACGACAAAAAGAGATGAGTGAGGAGGGCGCACGAAGCAGTCAGTGAAGGAGGGGCTGAAGGTTGAGCTTTGACGTGCAGTTTTTGACCCGCTGCGGCGAAGCAACGCGACCGTGCGACCCAGATTGCAGAGGATCGGCAGCCGCTCACCTCGAGCCTTGCCGTTTACACGGACCGGACCTGCATCCTCCCCGCCTTGTGATCCCACCTCGTCCGTCCAGCCATCCCTCTGGTCCGAGCTGAACCTTCCCCCCTTTCCAGCCACTCGTGCCTGCCTTCATTTCCCATTCGTGTGAGTCTGTCTTTGTTTGTTCTGTCCTGGGTTTTTAAGTAAGACTGCCATAGGTAAGCTAGCGTTGCACTGTGTCCTTCTGGTCCGTCCCTCTTTCTGTGATTATTTTCTTATTCTTCCTTCTTCCTTGGTTTCTTTGATTTCTTTGATTGTGTAAATAGTAATTAGTAAATAAATCATATTTGTATTTCCTACCTTTGTTCTTCTTCTTCTTCACATTCGGTCGTTTTAGTGATTTCCCCATTGAAAACCTGTGGCGCGATTTTGGCCAACGTTTAAGGATCGGGTTAGTTCTGTTAATAGTTCGTGCCGTGGTTGCTAAAACCGCTCGGCAATTAACATCTGTCTGCGGTATGAACGGGGTTGCGCACCTGCCTTTCCAGAGGTAGCTGTGCAGCGTCAGGGACCCCGTCGGCCAGTTATAGACGAGGGGATTAATCCCCCCTCGGTAAGGGGAACAGAGGCCGACGTTGGGTTCCGTAACAATATATATATATATATATATATATATATATATATATATATATATATATATATATATATATATATATATATATATATATATATATATATATATACTGTATACATATATATATATATATATATATATATATATATATATATATATACATACACACACACACACACACACACACACACACACACACACACACACACACACACACACACACACACACACACACACCTTAAAGGAATGAATGCTTTACTGCAGAAGACATTTAAGAGAACAGCCATGGTATCATTATATTTTCATGGCTCAAAGATTGTGAAGGAGCTGTTACACAAATCACGTGCAGATCCATTCAGTCAAGTTCAGAAAAACAGCCACTGACATTGGGGGAGGAGGAAGTACAGCACCGTCCCAGTACATTCTGGGTGCCTCCTGACATCACTTCTCTCTCCGCTGTCAACTGACTGGAAATTCATGAATACCCCTACACCACCCCGCTCACCCCCCATCACCCCGCCCCCTCCCTCCTCTCCACCCCTCTCCCCCCACAATACCACTCACGGGGTTTGTCCATACTCAATCCTCTAATTGCTGAGCATCAAGAAAACAGCAACTTCCATTTCTGAAGCCTTTGGCACAACGCAGCCAGGGCCAGAATCGAACCGCTGACCTCGCAGACTCGGAGCAAATGTTGTAACTGTAATGCTACAAGAGGGTGGATACATTTAATTTCTGGCATAATCACTCTGTCACTTAAACAGCTCAGGATTATATACTTTAACACAAGAGTATGAACAATAGTTTGCCTCAAATATTGTCACTGACAGCTTGATAGTTATTCATTTCAAGGCCTTACCGATAATGCTAATAATTATAGATGACTTTGCATTGATATTTATAAGTGTCACTCCTCCCATACCTCTACTCCCCTACCCCTCCTCCTCCTCCTCCTCCTCCACTACCCCTTCTCTCCTCCTCATCCTCCACTACCCCTTCTCTCCTACTCCTCTCCAACCCTTCTGCATTTTCCCTTACAAGTTCTAACTCAGGGTCAGACTTGCTTTGTGAATGGTTGATAAGTAGGCCGAAACAGGACACCACATGCACGGAAAAATTGGCCTCAGCCGGAAATGGGGCCAAGCCAAACCATCACCACCACCACCACCACCACCACCACCACACCAAAAGTGACCTTTAGGAAATGCAATTCCAAGTCACAAATTTGACTGACATGGTCAATGCAGGCTGCACTGAATGTCCTTTTTTAAATTACACTACAGTACCGTACATGCATGTTGCAGAAGAATGTAATAAAATCCTCACAGCAACATAAAGAACTGGAAGCAAAAAAGTGGCAATTTAAAAAAAAATCAAAATGGCCAATCCAATGTTAATTAATGAAAGCTTTCGCAGCCTACCTCAACATAGCGGGACAACACAACAAAATAAACAAGTCAAAAAGGTGTCCAAATATGTTTAAAGGCAAAACATGAAATTTTGCACTCTGCTATAAAACAAACAAGAAAAAGAGCAATCAGATTGCAAACCCTCGCCAGGATATATTTTCAGTGTTTTTTTAAGGCTTTTGTGTTAAAACAAATATGGCGGCCGAACCACGTGACCGATGATGTCATCATTTTTTTTTTCTAAACTAATTTATTCCTAGATTATGCTCAAGAAATTTCATCTTGATTGGATGAAGTTTTGTGCTTGTCGAATTATGACATCATAATGGAGGCACCTATGACATCATCATTAACATATATATTCCACATGGAGAGTTCTTTACAATGAGCCATGTCTCAATTTTTTTTATTCAGTGCTTTCCAAGATAGAGGTGCTAAGTTTTTCGATTTTTCCAAGATGGCGGCCGAACCACGTGACCTGTGACGTCATAATTATCATAAATAAATTCTACAGGTGGAGTTGTACCTATGGTGAAAATTTCCTGTCAATCGGACCAACGGTTGCAGAGAAAATCATATTTATTCTGTGCGGACAAACAGACAAACAAACAAACAAACAAACGGACTCAAATGCAATACCCTCTCCTCTGGCGAGGGTAACAAGATTAATCTATCTGTATCTGTATAAATTATACTCTGCTTTGGTGAGTGTCTTTCTGTCTGTCCGTTCATGGGTCTGACCTCCCCTGTTGAGGGAGTTGCTACACCCGTTCTGGGAGGGGCTTCAAAAACAAATCACCATTTTGTTTGCCTCGTATACCTCTGAGGCTCCATTTGAAGACTGAATCAACGCGATTTCTATCATAACAAGTTACTTTTTGAAGAAACAAAGGTACTTTGATTACAACTCATACTAAGGAAACAAGGTAATGCCTGTTTTGTTTGGAGCAATCGCGACAGGGCCTATTATACAGCACCCAAAGAAGATGCGTTTTCATAATGCAGAGGAAAGAAAATCGTGGTCTTTAATAAAAAATATTTTTTAACTTTTGGTTTTCGCACGAGTTTTCAAGGCTGAATCATGTGCAGGTACAGGACATTAATCCACAATGTGAAAGATATAAATGGGTCTCACTATCTGCCATGATCTTTCCTGGGAAAACCACATTTCCAAGCTGGCCTCCAAAGCCAGTCGCCGACTGGGCATCCACCGTCGTGCGAAGTCCTTCCTTGGCACACCTGAAATCCTCACCACATACAAGGCTTTCATCCGCAGCTCAATGGAGTACTGCTCTCCCCTCTGGGCTGGTGCTCCTGCCTCACACCTAGCTCGTCTTCACGCTGTTGAAACCAAAGCGTTCAGAATCATTGGAATCTCCCGCGATGACGCTATCTCCGAGGGCCTTTCACTTACTCACCGCAGGCAGGTTGGTGGTCTTTCCGTCTTCTACCGGCTCCTCTCCGGCCTTGCTCCCCCAGCTCTCTCTGGGCTGTCCCCCAAATATTCCTGCAGGTCACACAAGATCTGCCTGCACCCCTCTTATGGTTAAACTGCCAAAATCAAGACTCTCTGCTCACCTTCACTCCTTCATTCCTCTTTTCTCCCGCCTCTGGAACAAACTCCCTCACTCTCTTCAATCCCACTCTTCCCTCCAGGTCTTTAAAACGGCTGTTCACCACCATCTCTTATCTTCCCCAATCCAAAACCTTGATCTTTTCTACCCCCGCTAATTTCACCCCAAATCCACTTTTTGAGGTGCCGACTTCTTTCCTGGAAGTCCTTGGTGTCCTTGCGTTTTATACCTATCCTGCCCTCTCCCGATGTCCCTGCTCTCAAATGTTGTGTTTGTGTGCTTCCTCCCCTTCTCTCCCCATCTTGTCGACCGCTCACCTTTTTATATACTTTGTTTGCTTGTTTGTTTGATTTGTTTGTTTGATAAATGTTAGCTCTTTCACGAGCCTCGACTCTGTATACAAAAAAAAAAAAAAAAAAAAAAAAAAAAAACAGAGGGGAAATTGCCGTGAGATATTAAAAATTGGCGACAGCAGTCTATTATACACTGCCCAAAGGTATGTTTTCATAATGCAGAAGAAAGAAAATCGTGGTTTTTAATAAAATAAAAAACTTTTGGCAACAAGTTACCTTTTGAATAAATGAAGGTACATTTTAATTACAAATCATGCAAAGGAAGCAAGGTAATGCATGTTTCTTTCGGAGCGATCATGGAAGCAGTCTATTATACACCGCCCAAAGAAGATGCATTTTAATTATGCAGAGGAAATAAAATCGTGAGGCCTTTCATAAAAAAGAAATTTTGGTTTTCGGACGACTTTTCAAGGCTGAATCGTGCGCAAGTACAGGATTAACAAGTGAATCCTCTTGGATTGCGCTGAGGTTCGGGCATGGAATTTCGAGCCTCGATCATGGTTCGAGCCTCGATCTTGTATACAAAAATAATAATAATAATAATAAGAACCTTGGGCCGAATCTCGCGCTTCACCAGTGCGCGTGCGCGAATTTACGTCACGTCGGCAGCGAGAAGGGGTTCCCCAACACGAACCAATCAGGAACTGCCACGTCACACTTATATGATCTCAGAATTCCTGTGACAGGAATTCGCGTTACACTGGCTGGAAGTCATTCGCTAGAGGCGCTTCCTCAGCGCTAATAAACAAACTGTATTTCACGTGTGCATGGACATGTAAATCACAATGTGAAATAAATAGAGGAAATTGCCGAGATTTTTTTTTTTTAGTTCATATTTTAGAAGTTAGGTACATGTACAGTGTACACTTTAAAGAAATTTATTTGAAATATTTACTTTTTTAAATGTCCTTTTGTATGCCGTAGCGCTAAGTAATTTTGTTTTTCGCAGAATAGAAGGGTGTAGTGACCATATACACCACCAACAAGACATTTTCCAAAGACTTCCATTTGAGCTGTATTCTTTATACAGTCGTCACAATAAAATCTTTCATTATTTAGACGTAGTCACAATAAAGGCACATGAGAGTACACCTGGAGTTATCAAAACGGCACGTGAAAAACTCAGAGAGCACTAGGGAAAATATTCTGTGGTCCGATGATGGAAATTGAATGATTTGGCCTGAATGCAAAACGCTATGCCTGGCGGAAACAGAGCACAGCTCATCACCCATCTAACACCCTGTGCTTTTTCTGGTCTTCATCAATGATCTCTCCGAGTCTCTGGAAAATCCTCTCTATCTCTTTGCTAATGACTCCACTCTCTGCCGCTCCATACCTCATCCGTCAGATCGGCAGTCTCCAGCCTCCTCACTCTCTGCAGACCTGGACAAAATCACAGACTGGTCAAACAAGTGGAACATGTCTTTCAATCCTGACAAATCTCACACTCTTACTATGTCTCTCCGAAAAGATCGACTGGACAACCCTCCCATCTACTTTCTGAACAATCCTCTTGAAGAAGTTCTGTCACTCAAGCTCTTGGGTCTCACAATCTGCCATGATCTTTCCTGGGAAAACCACAATTTCCAAGCTGGCCTCCAAAGCCAGTCGCCGACTGGGCATCCTCCGTCGTGCGAAGTCCTTCCTTGGCAAAAATGAGCTCCTCACCACATACAAGGCTTTCATCTGCAGCTCACTGGAATACTGCTCTCTCCTCTGGGCTGGTGCTCCTGCCTCACACCTCACAGCTAGCTCAGCTTCATGCTGTTGAAACCAAAGCTTTCATTCAGAATCATTGGAATCTCCGGCGATGAAGCTAACTCTGACGGCCTTTCACTCACTCACCGCAGGCAGGTTGGTGGTCTTTCTGTCTTCTACCGACTCCTCTCTGGCCTAGGCCCCCCCCCCCCCCCCCCCCCAGCCCTGTCTGTGCTCTGTCCCCCAAATACCCCTGCAGGTCGCACAAGATCTGCCTGCAAATCTCTTCTGGTGAAACTGCCAAAATCAAGACTCTCTGCTCACCTTCACTCTTTCATTCCTCTCTTCTCCCGCCTCTGGAACAAACTCCCTCACTCTCTTCAATCCCACTCCTCCTTCCAGGTCTTTAAAACAGCTGTTAACCACCATCTCTTATCTTCCCCCATCCAATACCTTGATCTTTTCTACCCCCGTCAATTCAGCCCGGATCCAGTTTTCTGAAATACCGACTTCTTTCCTGCAAGTCCGAGCTGTGTCCATGTGTTTTCTACCTCTCCCACCCTCCACATCCCTACCCACGCCTTCTCCCCCAAGCGCTCTCCCATCCACAGATGTCCCGATGTCCCTGCTCTCAAATGTTGTACTTGTGTGCTTCCCCCTCTCTCCCCATCTTGTCTCCCACTCCCTCTATTATGTCTTATGTGTCCATTTGTTTTTTTGTCATTAATGTTAGCTCTTACGCGAGCCTCGATCTTGTATACAAAAAAATATATAAAAATCCCAACCGTGAAGCATGGTGGTGGCAACATCATGCTATAGGGATGCTTTTCAACGGCAGGGACACTTGTAAGGATAGAGGGAACAATGAATGGAGCCAAATACAGGCAAGTCCTTGATGAGAACCTGCTTCAGAGTGCAAAAGAGCTTAGACTGCGGCGAAGGATTATGTTCCAACAGGGCAATGACCCCAAGCATACAGGCAAAGCATTACTGGCATGTCTTCAGAACAAGAATGTGAAAGTGGAGTGGCCCAGCCAAAGGCTAGACTTGAATCACTGAGAATCTGTGGAAAGACTTGAAGATTGTTGTTCACCGACGCTCCCCAACCAACTTGACAAAGCTTGAGCAAATCTGCGAGGAAGAATGGGAGAAACTCCCAAAATCCAGATGTGCAAAGTTGATATAGCCGTACCCAAGAACACTCAAAGGATGGATGAGTGGAATGAGGGATGTGTGAATGGATGGAGGGATCGATGAGTGGATCGAGGGAAGGATGAGTGGAAGGAGGGATGGATACATCTCAAAGGAATCATTTTGTTGGCTGCTGATTCTTGTGCAAGATGACCTGGATCAACCTACGATGAGAAGGAATGCGCTGAATCCCCTCAAACAATTGTCCATGGCACTGATTCTATGCAAGTACATCATTTCAACTGTATGTTGGAAATATGAGCAGTGTTTCACAGGCTAATCAGATGTTTAGACGCACACAACTAAACGGCTGTTTATCTCCTTTCATAAATTGCTGTTTAGACATATGTTTTGCTGTGTGTACAAAGATGTTGTTTTGTCAGCATTTAAGGGTTAGGCATGTGTTACCAAGAAGCTCGCTAAACATCTTTCGTAAATTCGGCCCTCAAAATTTAATCTGCTAGAATTGAAGGCATGGTTTACAAGTGAATCTGGGTTTGAATATGCTTTGCATACTCAATGACATTCAACAAGGGTCAAAGCCAAAAATTGGATAAGGGCAGCATTTACCTACCTGTCCGTCTTCTCCCATCGCCACTGTCTGTGGCATTCTTTCGAGCAAGGGCCGTTACCACGGAAATGGGGTTCTGCTAATCTATATAAAAATATGCTTGTCAGTCTGTCTGTCTGTCTCTCTGTCCATCTGATAGTGAGATTCCATCATCTCTCGAGATTATGAATTAAACATCGTTTCATCGTTATTTAATTTTAAGATTGTGTCGTTAGTTGTTATCTCCATATGCAAGCTTCAGAAGGTCGAACAGAGCTCTCCCAGATCTCAAAGTATCCACCTCTGTGTGTGCGTGCATATATGTGCGATGGGAGTTATAACTATGTGACAATACATTCTTGCAACAATCGGCAATCGTTATATTTTAGGACTAGTCGATACTGTTCTGTACAATCGATTTATAAAACGATGTCAGACAGGTGTGTGTGTGTGTGTGTGTGTGTGTGTGTGTGTGTGTGTGTGTGTGTGTGTGTGTGTGTGTGTGTGTGTGTGTGTGTGTGTGTGTGTGTGTGTGTTCTGGCTGATGTCTCCACACGTGTGTGGTTTCAGGAGGAGGAACGGAGACCCACGAGATCTCAGAATATCCACCTTCGTTTAACATTCACTTGTGTGTTTTTATAAATTAAAACAAAAACAAAAACGGCTCTTCTGACCGAATATGACAAGACGCTGACGACATGCGCATATGTAAACCACCGCATCACCTCCAAACTATGATAGCTTCCGCAGGGCTATCAGGTCTTCAAAGACCGAGATCAAATGGTCATAAGTAAATTAAGAGCTGCCAGCCGGATGAATTTGTCCTAAGTAAATGAATGAAAATTTGCGAATAATTAGTGATAATAATACAGGTTCCCTTACAAGGAACTTAAATGCAGGAGGAGGCCTTTAGGCCCATTAAACCTGCACAATGGTAGCCAACCTATGGCTGTTGTCCATGCTCTATCCTTTTGAAATTCCGAGTGTCAAGTAAGGAAGCAGCACATACCATTTTAAAAGTCTTTGGCACGAGTTGGCCGGGGTCAAGTTCAAACCGCCGACCTCCCAGACTCGGAGCAGATGCTCTCACCATTACGCCAGCGAGTCTGGTTATGCAATAATATGATAATAACATCAAAAGCTGCATAACTCCTCAAAGTAGGTTTCCTCAATTGTGGGTAGGCCAAAGGCAAGCTCCTCCGTATAAACACAGAAGCCAAACCAAACACGATCGCGATTAGCCACAAAGAAGACATTAGTACAAATGAGGCATAGTCTTTCAAAGGAAGAAGCTCCCAAAAAAAAAAAAAGGAATGGCAAAACCCTGAGCGCTGAAAAATATGGTACAACCTGGCTTTGTTAGCAAAAATCCATGGCACAGATCAGAATTTTTTACAATGTTTGAAAGCTCCATTTATCAGGCACTTTTGTTTGGCAGAACATGCAACCACATTGAGCAAAATAATAAAAACAGTTTCCAATTTATAACAAAAACAATATTTGGAACACCGGTGCAGATTCGGTGGGTCACAGTTAAAATTCACCATTCAGCAGTGTGATGTCATCATGGGAAGCTAAATGCATGTCAGAGTAAGATTTGGTGGAATGGTTCCAAAAGCCAAATTGATAATTTGGCACTCAAGCAAAAATAAACAAATAAAAAGGAACCGGTCCTTTCTGGCAAATGTGTTTGAAGGGAGTTCCACTTATTGTCAACAAAAACAGTGGCTTGCACAGTGAAGAAAAAAGAAGAGCAAGAACACATATCAAGAGGGAAGGAATCAAAGAAACAATGACAACAAGAAACAAGATAAGAAAAAGCACATCTGGCTTTTCAGATGGATATGGAGAAAATAAATAAATAAATGAAGGGGAAAAAAAGAAGAAAAAAAAGGGATTTTGTTTTGGTAGGGATCTCAGAACAACACCCCAAAATAAGATGAGCAGTAGAAAACTCACTCGTTATTCCTTTTAAGAAAGGTTTGGAAGGAAAAGCAGCGCTGGGCCCTAACTGGGATATCAAAACTTTGTTAATTATTCACCGAATATGCCGAATTGCATATGGCCGAATCGCTACGAAGGCATGAAAAAGAACGGCACTCGGAGGATCACATACCTCCGCCAGGCTGAACAGTTTATGTTTTGTATCCACTGATAGGCCGGATCTGGATTGGGACCTGAAGCAAAATCTAATCAGCTTGTTCTCGTCACCAAACCAACTGATCCACCAAGTTTAGTCATAACTCGTCCATAACTTTTTAAAATATTTTATACACCACTTTTCGTCCATAACTAACTCGTCCATAACTTTTTTAAGTATTTTATACACCACCTTTCGTCCATAACTAACTCGTCCATAACTTTTTTAAGTATTTTATACACCACTTTTCGTCCATAACTAACTCGTCCATAACTTTTTAAAGTATTTTATACACCACTTTTCGTCCATAACTAACTCGTCCATAACTTTTTAAAGTATTTTATATACCACTTTTCGTCCATAACCAACTCGTCCATAACTTTTTAAAGTATTTTATATACCACTTTTCGTCCATAACTAACTTGTCCGTAACTTTTAAGTATTTTATATACCACTTTTCGTCCATAACTAACTCGTCAATAACTTTTTTAAGTATTTTATACACCACCTTTCGTCCATAACTAACTCGTCCATAACTTTTTAAAGTATTTTATACACCACTTTTCGTCCATAACTAACTCGTCCATAACTTTTTAAAGTATTTTATACACCACTTTTCGTCCATAACTAACTCGTCCATAACTTTTTAAAGTATTTCATACACCACTTTTCGTCCATAACTAACTCGTCCATAACTTTTTTTAAGTATTTTATATACCACTTTTCGTCCATAACTAACTCGTCCATAACTTTTTTAAGTATTTCATACACCACTTTTCGTCCATAACTAACTCGTCCATAACTTTTTAAAGTATTTTATATACCACTTTTCGTCCATAACTAACTCGTCCATAACTTTTTTAAGTATTTTATATACCACTTTTCGTCCATAACTAACTCGTCCATAACTTTTTAAAGTATTTTATATACCACTTTTCGTCCATAACTAACTCGTCCATAACTTTTTTAAAGTATTTTATATACCACTTTTCGTCCATAACTAACTCGTCCATAACTTTTTTAAGTATTTTATATACCACTTTTCGTCCATAACTAACTCGTCCATAACTTTTTTTAAGTATTTTATACACCACTTTTCGTCCATAACTAACTCGTCCATAACTTTTTAAAGTATTTTATATACCACTTTTCGTCCATAACTAACTCGTCCATAACTTTTTTAAAGTATTTTATATACCACTTTTCGTCCATAACTAACTCGTCCATAACTTTTTTAAAGTATTTTATATACCACTTTTCACCCTATCTCTCAATGGTGAAGTCACTTCATTAAATAATTCTCGTATCCGAATCCATATTCAGATCTTCACCAAAATCGAATAGATTAGTCCTTGTCACACACCCAAACTGTCCACCAAGTTTCGTCCGAATCTGTCCAAAACTTTGAGATATCGTACTATATATCGTTTTTGGTCCTATCTCCCAATGAGGAAGAATCACTTTAAAAGTTCTACTAGCCGGATCCGGATGCGGATATTCACCAAAACCTAATCATTTCGTCCTTGTCACATACACTACCTCTCCGCCAAATTTTGTACGAATCCATCCACAACTTTTTGAGATATCTTGTTCACAGACAGACAGGGGTGAAAACGTAACCTCCATCCACCTTAGGTGGCGGAGGTAAATATTAAATATCAATGTTCATAATAGGTCTCTCTTCCCGTTTCCTAAAATCTCTCACCGCTTCGTGTGTAATCATCAACCTGGATAGGCATGATAATGAACAATGTTTTACAGTTCTGATTGTGGTGCACAGATTTTTCCATCATGGGCTTGTTGTTCTTGCTCAAATCCCATACCATACCATTCCATCACACGCCATTGACAGGTACAATCGGGAAGGTGCGTGACGTTTCTGGCAGTGTTGTTGTTGTTTCATGGACCTCCATCCTATCAAATCCCATACCATCCCATCATACATCCCTGACTGGGATCGGTTAGTACAAAATAAAACAAACTTTCAACAACTATAAAAATACATTATTTTAACAGGAAGTAGTCAACCCAAGCATTCATCTGTTGTAATATTGCTAAGACCTTGTGGTCCAATGAGGACTTGACTGCAATGGTACGGTAAAACATTAAGAACAAAACAGCACTCAAAAGGACTGAAGATTATTATGCATCATAAAGAGAGGAAACTGAAAAAGACTTTTCTTTTCTTTTTTAAGTAAAAAGTATAAAATTTTCACAACGCACGAGCACAGACCATTGCGCATTTGTACATTAAATAAGGTCACAATGTACAATGCTAATCCATTTATAAATATTGTCGCGTAACCGTGATTAACACCACAGTTACGGATGACCGATTTGCGAGACTTTAACTCCCGAGGCGAACACTCAATGGCGGACTCAAGTTCAACACCAACGCGCGGAATGGCGGGCCGCAGCGAAGGCTCCGCAACCTTATCTATTAAAATCAAACACCCAGGAAAACTGCGTTCAGATATTATGTACAAAAAGTAATATAAGGGTTTATTAGGAAAAGTAAAGCCAGTGAAAAAGCCCGCCGGTAAATCTAATAATTCTAATAAACCTAAATCGGGACGTCCCCACACGACTGACAGCAACCACAAACGAGGGAGATTAATCACGAAAATAACACGTCCCGTCGTTCAAAATATACGCGGAGATCGGGCTTATCTGTCTTTGTCGTCTTGTATTGTTGGTGTCCAGCACCGCTCCTTCCGGCCCGATCGCACACCACGAGGCCCCTCGCTCCAAGCACCACGCGTCCGACGCAGGCCAGCGGCTCCACTTGACCAGGGACAGGAAGGACTCCTTTCAACTCCACTCGACTCGACGACGCGGGAGTGCTGGCAGCCAAGTGCCAACGAACTGCTCAGTGCCAACTGGGTGTGCTCTCGTGTGTCTCCTGCGACTCCCTACAACCCGAACTGCACTCGAACTGCGACTGGAATGGCGTGTCCTCTCCAACTCTCCACCACCGCTCAACTCTCTGGTGCCTGCCTGCGTCTGCCAGTGCCTGCCACGAACTCAACTCAACTCCTGAAATGGCGTCCGACCGTCGCCTATATTGGTGGCCGATGACGTCACATTGCGCACTCCTCAGCCAATCAAAGCCTCCCGCGACTCCTGACATCTCCCCCGTTACGCGACCCTGCGGTCCTGGCATAACACGTGCCGGCCAGGTTTGTAGGCCTTTGGAGGTGTACACGGTGGCGGCCAATCGTGGCGGTGTTGTTGACCTGGTTTCCTGTCAATTTATTACGAAGTCCTTGTCAGGGAAAGGGGGATTATTTAATGTTGCGCTAAGGACCTAACTAATGTTTATGTGGTTTGCAGTGCCATAAAGGACAAAGGTTTGATTACTAGGTGAGACTCACAGGGGCGTTACCTTTAACCCCTCACTATTTAACACTCGAATCTCCAGGTAGATCCACACTCATACATCTTACCCCGACAACCGCCTAAACATCAAGAACTTATTACATGTAGAGTCCCTGTCACGACAGCCGAATACCTACCTATTCAGATCTACCTAGCTCTAGATGTTGCATTACCAAATTCATAACACAGCCCCCCCCCTGGAACCGTAGCTCCTGCAAGGTTCACCGCAGGGCTACCATTCCAGCCTTAACACTTACTGTCACACACTTAATTAACCTATGAAATAAATCAGGAAGGGCTGTGGGAAGTGAGTCGGACTACCTACCTACACTTCCTTAACATGCTGAACCCCTTAACCATCATGCAAGTATGTACATCTTCTTCGTTGTTCCTGTGGAGGGAGGAAACAACAACACACAACACTAACTTAACCACAAAACTTAACCATCTTTCCAAAACTCAAAACTCTAACCTTTGTACATACCCCGGTCTACAGACCGCGTCCCCCGGTGGATGCCACAAGACTCAACCTTACCTGCGGGGCCATCCCCAATGCATCCCCCCTAAATTTCCACGGGCCCTGTCCAGATGTTACAGGTGAGTGACACGGCTCGGTGGATTTCGCCCACATTCATGCAACACAGACCCCTTAACCACTCATTCTCATTCCATAGGTCATCAAGGCATTTCAAAAATCAACAAAGCACTTATTCCCAATACACCCCCTGCAGGACCATGGCATTGATGTCATTCACGTGGGTGTGCATTCCTCAACTAGGCAGCGGGGAGGTACCGCACAAAAAGATGGTGGGGGGCACATCAGGCTGTGGTGCCCGCAGTCCCAAAAACAAGTCAACCGACTTACAAGTTCATTGCCCCCCCCCCCTTTACCTCTTGGCCCCATGACAGCCCAACAGCCCCTTTCCGCCGTTACCTCGCCGGTGAGGGTCTCCACACACACCAGGCTCCTTTGCCTCCTGCTTTCGCGCAGCAACACGGGTCACCGGGGGACTTCCTCACCCCGCGGCGCCCAACCAGACCCTCCACCGACGAGCTCCAATTTCCAGTTACCACCGGCTGCCAGGGGTAATTGCCGCAGAGGGGGGCCCGCAGGCATCGCTCCTCAGAGCTTGCTCTGTACCTGCGGACACACACACCTTTCCCACCCACAAGACCCCAAAACACACTTCCTCCCCCGCTGCCATTCAATTCTCCACACAACTCAGCACAATTCAGTACAATTCATAGATGGTGTAAAAGGTGTTACAAGGCTTGCCATGGCCTGCCAATGTGAAATCCCATTCACAGTTCGAATCATTGAATCCTTACACATTTCCATTAGCACATTTCCAAAAAGCACAATTTATCGCCCCTCATTATCTCCAATAATCATCACTCACTCTCCAGGTTCCACTCTCACGACCACATCAAAACACGTAACCACAATACAAAAACATACGCCACCCACAAGACACTGTGGCTCCCATTCCATCCCCTCACCGGCCATGTCATCACTCGCTCTCACCTCCCAACTCCAAATTACATGTCCCCAATTTCCCAAGCAAATCCTGAAGCCTGGGACAGTACTCCTCAAAGCACTCACCTTAAGTGCAGGTAGTTGCAGGTTGGTCAGGTTCAAGAGCGTCATCCACCCTTCACAATCCCAAAATTTCACATTGGGCCTACCAAATACTTCCAAATTTCTCTTTTGTCCCCACTACACTGGCAGGTATGTGGATCCGCATCCAACGGTGATCATCACTACACAACTACCTGTGGCCACGACAGCTCTGCACCTCTACCGTGCAAGGGTCACCGGGACAAGGTGAGCAGTCAAAACGCCAACATGGCCCATGAGTGTCCATAAGGGTGCGACCCACCATCCATCCTTTGGCCCCCCTGCGAGGAACACAGCTGCAGCAGCCCCAGCTGGCCAATGTGGTGAGCACTTGCTGCCACAACACACACTACCGCACACACAACCTCGGCCCTGGGGGGCACGGTCGCAGTGCGTGGCATCCCTACAGCCACGTCCCCTGCACCTCCCCATCATCCCCCAGTCCGACTACAGAACTGCAGCCCCCCAGTGCTCACCCACACTTGACCACACCAAGGTCCAGTCAACAGCCATGCTCCACCAGGAGACCCACCCAGAAGACATGGTCCACACACCTCGGACACGCACAGCACCACGTTGACCCTCAGGCTACACAACTACATCCCCATCATCCCGCGTCCCAAATATCAGCACAGTTGCCCCCGCAACCAGTTGAAAGCTGTGTCTTGCTACCCTATTAATTTCATCACAGCCTCCAACACTTTGGTCTACACACCTGGATCAATAATGGCGTCACTATACAGTGTCCACCATGGCATTTCAAAATCCACCCTTAAATTTCCATCTAACCCACAGATTACCCATGCCAACCATTTGTCACATTTCACTCACCTCACCAAAGAAGGATGCTTTGCCATACACATGCCAGCCGAGCATGGCCCATATGCTCGGCTCGTTACACATCTCCCGATTCACATCCCCATGGCTCTCTTCCCAACCCGAGAGTCCATAAATCACAACGGAGCATCTGTGGAAGGTCACTCACACCATCACGTTCCACAGATGCCCCAATGGTTGTCCGGCAGGCTATCTCCATCCCTGTCCATTCGGTTTGACCCGCGTCCATCGACCAACACGGCATGGCAGGTCATCACATGCCAGTTGTCCCAAAGTCTCAGGGAGAGGGTGTCAGGTTGCATGCCCGGGTGATCACTACATCAGGCCCAAGCTGGCCATCTGCGGTGCCACCACCAAAGCGCGACCCACAACACCTCCCCCCAGTGGTCCTCAATATTTGCCATCCCAGGCTTGAGAAACCACCTCGGACCTCCCTGGAGGTCTTAACCCCCACCAGGGTCCGGTGACCCTGCCGGCCCGAGCCACCAGCTCGGACGGCGCCCCGACGGACAAGGGACGCCACACTCCACCAGACCCCCCGTGGGACCCAGGTCGTACCTCGACACCCAAGGCTGGACCCCACGTCCAAATCTCGCCATCACAGCCCCCCAGCTGGCCGGCATACCCAAATTTTGAAAGGGGCAACTTTTGCCCGAGGCCATCACCCATGACCTCTCCATGTCCAAATCCCGCAGCCCGGGGACCAATCCCCACCATGGCTGCTCCAAATCAATTTCCCATTGTAATTTTATTTTACAAATTTTCCTTCCCACCGCCAAACCGCAGCTGCAGGGAACAACCTCTACCACCGGTTGTTCTGCCCCTCCCTGCAGTTGATCCAAATTCCCTACAGGGACCAAATCTCCAGAAGCTCTATCTCCCGATCCTCCAAGATCCAAATCCAGCCCGGAGCCAACACACTCCCCCAACTGGTTGTCCAATTTTGGAGCCTCTGTTTCCAAATAGCAGTGTACAGTGAGCGTCCCCTCGGTCATTCCAACCACCTCCTTGGACCAACTCACCTCTTCCCCCAGACTCCTTTGGGCCTGAACAAGCTCTACCTCCATGGGACTGTCACAGGTCTCCAGCCGCTGGATCAACTCATCCTCATCATTAGAAATCATTCCTGGCCCCGCCAGGCTTTGATCAATATCCCCAATAAATACCCGGTCCGGCTCTATCGCATGGACCCCCAAAAACTCTACCCCCTCTTGCTCCGCACCACCGCCCTGGTGCTGCACAATTCCAAATTCATCCCCCGGTTGGGGTGTTGTGACATCCACACGGTCCCGATAAACAACCAGGCCAGAATGTGGGAAACATTCCCCATTTGCTTTATCAATTCGAGCATTTGTGGCACCAATCTGACCCTCCAACTTTTCCCCCATTTGGACAGCCTGCGTCACGCCCTCTTCTATTTTCGACATTAATTCCTCCCGTTTCAATTCAATTTTTGCCACCTTTGGCTTCTCCTGTGCCCCCATTTGAGTTTCTACTTTACCCTCAAATTTCCCCAGTCTGTCCGTAATTTGGTTTTGCACTCTCCCTTCTATGCCATCAATTCGTTCCCCCAGCTGCTGTGCCATTTCCCCAATTTTTCCTTCCAATTGTTCATTCCTTTCCTTTATTTCATTCCTCCATTCCTTCCCCTGGGACTCCATTTTATTTTCCAACCCACTTTTCATTTGTCCCATTTGTTCCTCCAATCGATCACTCATTCCCTTCATTCCTTCCCGACATTCCTTCCCCTGGGACTCCATTTTATTTTCCATCCCACTTTTCATTTGTCCCATTTGTTCCTCCAATCGCTCACTCATTCTATTTTCCAGCCCGTCAATTTTTCGAAGCAATTGACCCAACATCTGGTCGGTTGTCGGGGCCGTTCCTACTGCTCCCGACTCCCCGGTGGGGGAGGGGGATAAGTTGGTGCTCGGGACGAGGGAGGTTCCAAGGCTCACCTCTGCATCTAATTCCCCTATTTCCGGCTCACTCCCGACACTGACGGAGGCCTCGCTGCGTACTTCCATCTCATCAATTTCCGACATCCGCTTTCCGGAAGGTCGTACCCCGCGCGCGTATTTATTTTAATAATTCCTGAAACACAATTTAAATTTGACGAAGACGCGATATCGCGCTCCGTTTGCCCAATTGATTACTAAATTTCTCCGCCTCGCCTATAACAATTTTGCGTTCGAACGTCGGGCGCAATGTACACCCGACCGTGTCGATGTCGCCCCGCGGACAAAAAAATTTGTCCGACCGTGTCGATGTCTCGCCGCGGACAAAAAAATTTGTCCGACGGGTTCAAATCCTACACTCCTGACACCACTTGTCGCGTAACCGTGATTAACACCACAGTTACGGATGACCGATTTGCGAGACTTTAACTCCCGAGGCGAACACTCAATGGCGGACTCAAGTTCAACACCAACGCGCGGAATGGCGGGCCGCAGCGAAGGCTCCGCAACCTTATCTATTAAAATCAAACACCCAGGAAAACTGCGTTCAGATATTATGTACAAAAAGTAATATAAGGGTTTATTAGGAAAAGTAAAGCCAGTGAAAAAGCCCGCCGGTAAATCTAATAATTCTAATAAACCTAAATCGGGACGTCCCCACACGACTGACAGCAACCACAAACGAGGGAGATTAATCACGAAAATAACACGTCCCGTCGTTCAAAATATACGCGGAGATCGGGCTTATCTGTCTTTGTCGTCTTGTATTGTTGGTGTCCAGCACCGCTCCTTCCGGCCCGATCGCACACCACGAGGCCCCTCGCTCCAAGCACCACGCGTCCGACGCAGGCCAGCGGCTCCACTTGACCAGGGACAGGAAGGACTCCTTTCAACTCCACTCGACTCGACGACGCGGGAGTGCTGGCAGCCAAGTGCCAACGAACTGCTCAGTGCCAACTGGGTGTGCTCTCGTGTGTCTCCTGCGACTCCCTACAACCCGAACTGCACTCGAACTGCGACTGGAATGGCGTGTCCTCTCCAACTCTCCACCACCGCTCAACTCTCTGGTGCCTGCCTGCGTCTGCCAGTGCCTGCCACGAACTCAACTCAACTCCTGAAATGGCGTCCGACCGTCGCCTATATTGGTGGCCGATGACGTCACATTGCGCACTCCTCAGCCAATCAAAGCCTCCCGCGACTCCTGACATCTCCCCCGTTACGCGACCCTGCGGTCCTGGCATAACACGTGCCGGCCAGGTTTGTAGGCCTTTGGAGGTGTACACGGTGGCGGCCAATCGTGGCGGTGTTGTTGACCTGGTTTCCTGTCAATTTATTACGAAGTCCTTGTCAGGGAAAGGGGGATTATTTAATGTTGCGCTAAGGACCTAACTAATGTTTATGTGGTTTGCAGTGCCATAAAGGACAAAGGTTTGATTACTAGGTGAGACTCACAGGGGCGTTACCTTTAACCCCTCACTATTTAACACTCGAATCTCCAGGTAGATCCACACTCATACATCTTACCCCGACAACCGCCTAAACATCAAGAACTTATTACATGTAGAGTCCCTGTCACGACAGCCGAATACCTACCTATTCAGATCTACCTAGCTCTAGATGTTGCATTACCAAATTCATAACAATATCTACAAAGGTTAACTCATTTATAAAGGAACTGTCACTTCTATCAAAAACAGCATAATTTGCTGGGGGTGCACTTGTGTCACTGATGCAGTGCCCCCTGTAGGTTAGAGCAGGAATTTGGATTGATCAGGTAACACCTGCACGAGGGACACCATGGGATCTTTAACGCCCGTCAACTAATTCCGGCAGACGGGACGCACATTTTAACGTCCATCCGAGGGATGGCGCACACACAGTGATGTATCTGCCTGCAAAAACACCAATATGGCAGTTTATAGCTCAGAGAGCCCCGTCTAGATAGTTCAGTCATGTGTGCATACCTCTCCGCCATCCTGCCGGCACCAAACAGTTACTTCTGACTTTATATGAATTGCATATCGATTACTGCATGTACAGAAACACCGATGAATACACGAACTCTTATTAGGGATCCAATCCTATCAGGATGGATACCCATTGATTTTCCTATGTTTATTTATTTATTATTATTATTGTCCCCCGTCGCACCGCGGAGCGAAAGGGGGACTATGGTTTTCTCCTCCGTCCGTGTGTCCGTCCGTCCGTCCGTCCGTCCGTGCGTAAACGAAGGACCGAATTCTAATTTGGTGTGTGGGTGCAACCCACGTCAAAATCAAAGATAGCCGCCGCCATGTATGCCTGACGCCATGAATGTCTGAACCTTGTTAGCGGAATATCTTGAAAAATAAGCGAAGTACCAACTTCTAATCTGGTGTGTGGGTGTATCTCGGCATAAGGAAGAACAATATTGAAAATTGGGTCGCCACGTCAAAATCCAAGATGGCCGCCGCTATGTATGTCTGAACCTTGTGAGCAGAATATCTTGAAAAATAAGCGAGGTACCAACTTCTAATCTGGTGTTTGGGTGTGTCTCGGCATAAGGAAGAAAGCTATTGAAAATTGGGTCGCCACGTCAAAATCCAAGATGGCCACCACCATATATATGTCTGAACCTTGAGCGAAATATCTTGAAAAATAAATGAACTACTAACTTCTAATCTGGTGTGTGGGTGCATCTACGCATAAGGAAGAAAGCTATTGAAAATTGGGTCGCCACGTCAAAATCCAAGATGGCCACCACCATTTATATGTCTGAACCTTGAGCGAAATATCTTGAAAAATAAATGAACTACTAACTTCTAATCTGGTGTTTGGGTGCATCTTCGCATTAGGAAGAATGCTATTGAAAATTGGGTCACCACATCAAAATCCAAGATGGCCACCGCCATGTATGTCTGAACATTGTGAGCGAAATATCTTGAAAACTAAACGAACTATTAACTTCTAATCTGGTGTGTGGGTGTACCCAGGCATAAGGAAGAACAATATTGAAAATTGGTTCGCCACTTCAAAATCCAAGATGGCCGCCGCCATGTATGTCTGAACCTTGTGAGCGGAATATCTTGAAAAATAAGCGAGGTACCAACTTCTAATCTGGTGTGTGGGTGTATCTAGGCACAAGGAAGAAAGCTATTGAAAATTGGATCGCCACGTCAAAATCCAAGATGGCCACCACCATATATATGTCTGAACCTTGAGCGAAATATCTTGAAAAATAAATTAACTACTAACTACTAATCTGGTGTGTGGGTGTATCTACGCATAAGGAAGAATGCTATTGAAAATTGGGTCGCCACGTCAAAATCCAAGATGGCCGCCGCCATGTATGTCTGAACCTTGTGAGCGGAATATTTTGAAAAATAAGCGAAGTACCAACTTCTAAACTGGTGTGTGGGTGTGTCTATGCATAAGGAAGAACGCTGTTCAAAATTGGGTCGCCACATCAAAATCCAAGATGGCCACCACCATATATATGTCTGAACCTTGTGAGCGAAATATCTTGAAAACTAAACGAACTACTAACTTCTAATCTGGTTTGTGGGTGTATCTACGCATAAGGGAAAACGCCATTTCAAATTGGGTCGCCACGTCAAAATCCAAGATGGCCGCCTTGCGTCATCCACTTTGTCAACTCACATCACTTCACTGACGGGGGACCTCGGCGTAACGCTTGTTATTATTATTCCGCAGGGATTTTTCAGGTTTTTCCCCTTCAAAATTCATTTTCTCAGCAACTGTTGGTCCGATTGACAGTTTTCAACATAATATGCGCCTTCGCATGTCGATTTTTCTTGGGATAACTGATGTTCTTGGTCACATGGTAAGGGCACAATCTTGGAAAAATTATATTTGTTGTATTATATATATATATATATATATATATATATATATACACCTCTTTATCTGCTCCATCCATCGACGTGAAACTTCAAAACTATGAACTAGTCATTAAGTGGAATACCTGTTTAAAATTTTAACATGATCGGTTGCATGGTCTCACAGCAAGAATTATTTATTGTTTGGAGAAGAAGAAACTACATTTTTATCTTCTCCAGCCATGTGACTTTTCAGTATATCTATTAATTACATACTGTGTGAACTCAGTGGCATCCTGTCTATTATGTAGTCTATTAATTACATACTATCAGAATGTACCTTTCGACCCTTTGGACTGCTGAGATCCCTTAGACCTTTGAAGACTCTCAAGACCCTTAAGACCATCAAGACCCCAAAATACCCTGAAGAACCTTAAATACCACAAAGACCCCGAAGACCCAAAAGTACCCCGAGGACTAAAAAAAATAAAAAAAATCCAAAGGACCCAATAGACCCAAAATACCCCGAAGACCCCGAGAAAACAAACTATCCCAAAGACCCAAAACACCCAGAGGACCCAAAAGTCCCCCCCCCCCCCAGAACGAAAAAAGCCGAAAGGATCCCAAGTCTTTGTCTCTGCAACCACTTGTCCGATCAATGCAAACTTAAATGTGATGGACTGGCTATTCTGATTTCAGTTTTATAAAGAGCACATCATGGGTCATGTGTCTGATGAAAGCGGGGTTGTATCAAAGTGGGGCAGATTGGATCGCGGTAATAATTGCTCGCAGTTATTAAGCGGCGCAGGCGTTGGTGGCCTGTCTAGTTAAAGTTGTTATTGTAGAGACAATTGAGTCTGCATGAAAGGCAAAAAGGAAAATCTTTGAACAACTTTTCTGTAAGTTAATATTTACTTTTCCAACATAAAATCTGTGCAAAAAAAAAAAAAGGTACAAAAGAAAGGAAACAAACACCCTTCAGTGTTTATATTAAACCCTCAGTGGTTTTACAATGGTTTCTGAAAATATGTTGAGTTTCTCGGAATCAACAGAATGTTATGACACTGCAAGCTGCGTTGATAACGTCGGTACACTTTGTCAGCTTGTAATGTGCGTCAATCTCAAGTTGTAACAAGCAAAACAGCTCTGTTAGCAGGAGCTTGTGGTCTGATAGCTTAAAACACTTCAGCCAATAGTGGTGAATATTAAGATTCAGAGAGGTTCCAGACCATGGACTCTTCCACAATCCCCTTGTATAATCCTTGCCGACGGTGTACGTTCAAAGTGTGGGAAGCGCACAGGATCGAACGCAAGCACAGCCATCTCTGCATTTAGGGTGTTTATAGTAGTCAGAGTTCAATTTTTAGTAGTTCAATTTTTTTTTTTTTTTTTTTTTTTATAGTAGTCAGAGCTGTAAACACACTTGATTGGAAATAAAATAAAAAATAAAAAAAAAGTACATAATAAATCGCAGCCATTGTGTTTAGTTGTGTGCGAACGATAGCAAATTCGACAAAACACGCACCACCACACCGCACACTTAATCAGCTTGAACAAACTTTAAGCCGCCCTGAAGCCAAAAAACATCGCCAACGATCAGCTATATTTTTTGAACTCGTACAACAACCATTAGAGTAATGGAAATAATATGACTAAAACTCATTGAGCCTTTCATATGTGAAGAGAACAGACGGAGCAAGAGTGAAATAATGAATTTATTCAATGAGCAGGTGCTTGGTGTGTGGACAGGTGTCTGACAGATGGGAAGTGTGAAGCGAGGATGCGAATACCAAAGTAATAGTGTGTCGCGAACCTTGAACAATTCCTCACCAATAGTTATCGTGATCCCATAACAGCACTTGTAATGTTTAAGATCACCAATAAATACTTTGCTTATTTCAATCTCTGATTCTGAAAAAAACAAAAGACGTTACATCTTAATCAATAGAAATGCAAGTCGGCTAAATTGATGGGGTCAGAGGAAACCAGGGCTAAAGAAATAGACAAGGCCAAAGCTCGGGAGAGATTGGGGAGCAGGTAGTAAAGAGGGTTAAAAAGAGGGTAGGAAAGAGGAGAGAGAAGGGTGCGAGAGGGATGGGAAAGCGAAGGAGTGGTAGGAAGCTGCATCATAACAACAATGAGCTGAATAGAAAAAAAGGTGAAAACAAAAATGCGTGTGGTTTGTGATGCGTGAATTTACAAAATGTAATTGAAAATTGATAGCTCACCTTCCGTCGGGAGTGGAAGTCCAATTGGGCACCATTCTCACTGTGCATTAGCACCAGCAGACATTTTCGCCAACGCACTTGTCCACTGGCACTGACTTCCTCAGCATTGGCAAAGCGTACATGACCTCGTCGGCGTATTGCACAGGTTGTAGCATCACCGAGGTCACACCTGGTGCTCCGTCGCAACCAATTCGTTCTCCCAATTCGCTGATCAACAACTGCTATGTCGGACTGACATTCCGTAGGTGCCTGCGAGGTGTTCCGGCGTTGAGCCAGACGCAAGAGTCCTTGGAGCCCATCCCAAAAATGACGAAGACGGACACTAACGCTTAATCGGCTCCCGGTACCATTGCCACTACTGCTAGTTTCGGCCTCCACGCTATCAAGAACAGTCGTTACTCGTAGCTGGCTCGGTGATGGTCTGGGTGAGGATGCTCGCTGGGAAAACTGCAAGGGAGATGGTGGTCGCTGCAATAAGGGTCTGCTGTCACTATGTTCTGCCACCAAGATTGGCACAGTCTCTGGCACTGTGCTGTACTGTTTTGAAGTAATGCAGTCCTGTCCAGTGGCTGTGTATCTGTCATCTGAGATGCCATCCACATTGTCACGCTTCCGTGGCGAGCCACCCCTAGCCAACCAACCTGTTGACCGAGATTGTGGACTGCCTCGACTTGGTAGCGTATCCGAAGATGCTCCCTTTGTGCTTGATGAAGGACTGCCGGGCCCAACTTCGGCCAAGAATGAACGCACAAAGCTTTCAGTAAAGGCCTGAGCAAGGTCAGGCGGGGTGGTGGTCGTGTCTGTTGATAATGCATGAAATTGCCCGGCCACCTCGATGGCGGTTTGCTGGGCGAGGCGCTCATAGATTTGGCGCCAGGGTGCACTCGCCTCATCCACCGGGCTGCCATTCATGCTCACGCCACATGTAGCTCTCTTCCTCTAAGATGGATAAAGGGTGGAGGGGGGCAGATCACAATAAATAGCCATTTAGACATGTGCTAATGAGATGACCATTTGACAATCAAAACACCGAGCAGAAACACAAATACAAACCTCACCATACATCACCATATACACATACATACATACACACTAGCAGGAGTACCCGGCATTGCCGGGGGGGGGGGTGGGGGAGGGGGTGGGAGGGAGGAGGCAGAAGAGGGAGAGGTGAGGAAGGGAGTGGGGGGAGTGGAAGGGGGAGGTGTGCGAGAGGTGAGGGGAGAGGGACGGGAAAGATATACTACGGTGTGCAAGAGGTGAGGGGAGTGGGAATGCGAGAGGTGATTACATATACCTCTTTTTGGGGGAGGGGGGGGGTGACTGACAGGCCCCTCCATTTTGTGAGAGGGTGAGGGGGGCTGGGAAGGAGGAAACATTTTGCCCTGCAAAGAGGGCTTCATAACCTCAGTGGACGAAGGTAAAAAACAAAAAGGTAAAGAAATTCCCAGGTAAAAGGTATTCCCAGGTAAAAAAAAAAGAAATTGTAATACCCTCTGCCAACATCACGAGGTGGCGCTACACGGTACACATTTACATAGAGAATGTACGCCCCTCTCCCGGTCCCCCAGACCCCTGCATGAGGCCACGGCCACATAGCCTATGTTACCCCCCAGACAAAGTTATATTTGTGTTTGTACCCCAAGTAAAGTATAAAAGTGTTTTCTAGAGCTGGAGTACCTGGTGTTGCTCAAGCAAAAAATAAACTAACATATTTGAAACTACAGACTTGGCATTTAATATGGAATATATATTTTTTTCTTGACTTGGGTTTACTTTCTGAACTCAGTATATCAATCTGGTGAGTTTCTTTTACCCTTTGGTGATGTCTTTGTTGAAAGAACCATGTCACTGATTGTCTTTCACAGCAAGAAGTCAACAACAGGATTATATCACAGGTGGCGTGACAAAATGTAAGGACAGGTACATTTGACGATTGGCTTCACAATCGGGTATATAAAGGGTTGTTGCGTTCTGTATTAGTGGAAAACAACTGCTGCACGTCTACGAAAGTTATTGCCGCTTCCTCTGGAGATGGTCCGTCAACTTGACAATGCTGTTTGTCATGGAGTGGTGGCTTTACGAAATTCTGGCATGAAACAGCGTGCTATTGCTCGGCAGTATGGCATCACTCAAGGTCAGGTGTCAAAGATCCTGAAACGAAATGCTCAGAGGGGTGTCCCTACTTCAATACCGAGGCCAGGACGTCCACGCAGAACCACAAGGAGATGATCGCCAGCTGCACCGGTTAGTCTGCAATGGCCGTACCAAGTCAGCTAATCGCCTTAGGGCTGAGTGGCAGCAACTGACAAATGTGCCTGTATCCAGAAGGCTAGTCAACCAATGACTGGTTCAAGCAGGCTATCGTGCCAGGCGTCCCTTGTGAAAGCCACGCTTGACCAGACAACACAGCCAGCGCCGATTGCAGTGGGTCAGAGAGCACCGTCAATGGCAGCCAGGACACTGGAATCACGTGACCTTCAGTGACGAGTTTAGATTTCTGGTCTATCGTCAAGATGGCCGCGTCCGAGTGCGCAGACAAGTGCATGAAGCCCACAACGAAGATTGTATAGTGCCAAGAGTCCAAGCTGGAGGTGGTGGGGTGACCGTTTGGGCTGCTTTTCATGCAGGGGGAAAAACCGACCAGGTTGTTCTGAATGGAAACCTGAACCAGTTCAAGTACAGGGTCATTCTGGAAGAAACATTGCTTCCATTTGCTCGTGCAGCCTTTCGGGGAAACTTTGTCTTCCAAGATGACAATGCACGGCCTCATCGTGCTCACATGATCCAACACTTTCTTGCTGACCATGGTGTAGAGCATATGGAGTGGCCTGCCATGTCCCCGGATATGAATCCGATAGAGAACTTGTGGGCAGAATTAACGCGTCAAATCGACAACTTGGACCAGCAGCCTGCCTCTGTGCGTGAATTGCAGCAGACTATTGTCACTGCATGGCAAGCGATTCCTGTCCAAACCTTGGCAAATCTCGTGAACAGCATGCCTCAACGTGTACGTGCTCTCCTGAATGCTCGTGGGGGTTACACGACCTACTGAACTGTAATTTTACTGTCCGTAATCCCAGTCATAATTTAGCTTTTGTTTTTGTTGAAATTTTTTTTGGCTGATGTGCAAAATAAAGAGATACTTCTGGAAAACGTACAGAAGTTTAACACAGTACTGTCCGTGAATTGAGTTCGATATCAGTTTACATCACTTTCAAGGATCAATTTATTTGCTTCGAAATGTCAAATGTGGTTTTTGTTTCTTTTAAAGGTCACATTAACAAAATGTAGAATAATTTCAACATAATTCCAATGAACTTTTGGTTCTAAGTCATCTTGAAAAGTAAGTTCACCCCCACAAAAAAATATTCCATATTAAATGCCAAGTCTGTAGAACGCCACTCAGAAAAAGCGCATACTCCCGCCGTGGGTGGCCGCTGCTGAGCACTATCTTCCAATAGTAAAAAATCCTTCAAAAAATTCCTGGATCCGGAATATCCTGAGCTTCACCAAAAACTAATCAATTCTTCCTTATCCCAAAGGCAATCATCCCCCCAACTTTCATCCAAATCCGTTCAGAACTTTTCCAGATATCTTGTTCACAAACACACGAACACAAAAACACACACATGGACGGATACAATTGAATGCATGTCGGGAGTAATGAGGGCAAATATAATGGAAAAGCAATTACATCCAAATCAGAATCCATCACAAATGTCAAATCAGTAATAATAAATACAGTAAATACTGTAAATAACAATCTATAAACTAAGAGGAAGAAAAAGAAGAAGAAGGTCTTCACACCAACTTCATACACTTCTGGAATTGTTAGATTCATTTGCATGCAAATGTTTGCGAATTGTTTTGTATTTATTTATGTGAATGTGTACTTGTATATAATTATAACTGTCATTAATCAAAAAGGCTTAGGCACTATAGAGCGATTTTTTTTTTGAATCCAAAAAAACGAACGTTTTTTTATTGCCTAAAACACTCCCAGGCACTCACTAATGAACCTCTGAACGTTTGACGAAGATCGGTTCAGCCATCTGAGAAAAATGGCGACACACAGACCAACAGCTCTCTTATATAGCTATAGCTATATATATATATATATATATATATATAGATATATATATATATAGTAATGTGTGTGTGTGTGTATATATATATATATATATATATATATATATATATATATATATATATATATATATATATATATATATATATATATATATATAAGCGTATGCTGGATCAGCACATCGCTGCATCCTTGGACGACTCGTCAGCACCATCCCCAACACACACAACTGTGTGCTACAGAATGAGGTGTTTTTACGGCGGCCGGAGTGCAAAATCTCCTTGAGAGAAGACCCAGTACCCTGATACTCATTTCGCTGACCTCAGAAGGATGACAGGCTGAATCAACCCCACCTGGTATTAATTCAACAGCTGAACAGGATTCGAACTCAGGACCTTAGGATCCCAAGCCCGCCACTCTAACCATTAGGCAAACCTCACCACGCAGTGAAGAATAAGTTGGACGAGTAGAAAATAAAATAAAAGTTGTCCATCCATCCAAACATAAATAAATCCTTCTTCCCTCACTTCATCCCAGCCTCCTCAATCTCCTTCCACTCCACACAACCTCTTCTCACCTTCCCAACTCCATAATTAGACCACTGCCTGTTACTTTTTTTTAACCTTGTCCTCTCTCCTCCTGTCCCCACCACGCTTAGCATACAATGTGCACATGACCCACTCAATGTCAAATCACGTAATTTGACATTGCAGGTTTTCTGGATCGGTATGAAGAAAAATATAACAAAAGTGAAAAGAACATCCATCAATCATCAAAAGTTATATTTGAAGAAAATGTAAGCAGGGAAGGAGCAGCTTGGTGGTGGAGTTGGTGAAGCCTCGTTGCACTTCCCTTACTGGTGATGGTTCAGTTCCAATGGATGCTCAAGGCGGAAATTTCCGCATCCTTTCCAGGATTGGTTCAAAGTAACGGAAACGCTCCCGAATTGCCGTGAACACCCGATCATCCGCCCCAAGAGTATGGGTTTCCACCAACACCATCCATCTCCACCACTTCCACCACCAGCAAGCAGGAAACATTCATGTTTTATGCACAGAATATTCAGTTTTAAAATCCTTAAAATAAAAAAACCCCCAAAAAAACGACTTTTCCTTTCCCCTTTTCCGATAATTTGCTTCCAGATGCTAGAGAAAGACATGATGACGTTTCTTGAAATGCACATGTATACACATTTGTTATGTTACATCACGATTGGCCAAAGTGTAAATTTGCTAACCACATGTACTTGCACAACTGCAATTTACTGCAATTTACTTTGCAACACACGTGATAAATCAACGACCATTTCATGACAAAGTCCCTTCCTCCTTCCATCTCAATTGCCCTCCCACCTCCCCCACCATATTCCCATTGGACCCTTTCCAATCCATAAACATTGAAATGACTAAAAGCTTCAATGAATCCACAAAACCCATGAATTATTAGTGTTATCAATGGGAAAGCTCACTTGCTTAGTTAAAAGATTGAAATCAAGGTTTCTTTTCTGACTTGTTCCGCAACTCTCTGACACCTTCCCCCCTTCGCCCACTCCCCCTTCTCCCCACCAATCACCACTACATTCGGTATTCCGAATGCTTTGCTTCCAGAGTGCAGAGCGGCTATGTTGTACAGCAATGTGAGCAATTAGGAGCGTTTTAGTTCAACTTTGCCCCGTTAAAAACAATAATCAAATCTCTACGTGATCAGATCAATTCTGACACTTCAAAGCAAACGTCGAGTTTGAATCGTTTACGGTTTGAAAACTTAAATTCACACTTGGCCAGGCAAAACAAGCTCAACCTCAGCATGCCTATGTGCACATAAGCAGGCATGTGTGTAAACATGTTACCAAACATGGGATGAAGGGCACTATCGCTCACTCCATTTGCCAATTCAACAAACAAATCCAACTGGGAGCAGGAAAACAGAAGAAATAAAACATGGCCGGGAAGTGATGCCAGCAGATTTATTCAGCCACAATGACGTCAAAACCCTTCTCGGTAGGGTCGCTTTCATAAAAGGTCACTTCCTGTTAAGAAGCAGAGAAAGGAACTCTTATGGAATCACTTCCGATGCAGTGCTGCTGGCTGCCTAAAGTCAATCAGGTTTCATGGGTGTTGGGGACAGGTGTACGGAAGTCAAATCCAGGTGCTCCCAATTGCATGCAAAAGCTTTAATAAGTGGCTTCTCATTTTTTAAAATGAGATATCACATGCCACAAAGCCTTGAAGACCACTCCAGGTGGAGCCTGGCGACACCTCGTAGATACAATTATTCTTAAAAGGTACAAGAACATCAAGTAAAACTAGAACGGCACTTGGAGGATCGCATACTTCCGCCAGGCTGAACAGTTGTTTTGTATCCACCGATAGGCTGGATCTGGATTCGGACCTGAACCAAAATCTAATCCGCTTGTTCTTGTCACCTAACCAACTCGTCCACCAAGTTTAGTCATTACTAGTCCATAACTTTTTTTAAATATCATGTTATATATCACTTTTCACCCGATCTCTCAATGGTGAAGAATCACTTAAATTAAATAATTCTCGTATCCGAATCCATATTCAGATCTTCACCAAAATCGAATCGATTCTGTCTCGTCACACACACAACCTCTCCATCAAGTTTCGCCCAAATCCTTCCACAACTTTTTGAGATATCCTGCTATATTTCGTTTTTGGCCCTATCTCCCAATGATGAAGAATCACTTTCAAAATTCTACTAGCCAGATTTGAATCCAGATCTTCACCAAAGTTGAACCAATTCTTCCTTGTCATGCCTCCAACCTGTCCACGAAGTTTTGTCCAAATCCGTCCATAACTTTCGAGATATCCTGCTATGTATCGTTTTTGGCCCTAACTCCCAATGGTGAAGAATCCGTTTAAAAATTCGACTAACCGGATCCGAATCTTTACCAAAAACTAATCATTTCGTCCTTGCCACACACGACCTCTACGCAAAATTTCATCCGAATCCCTCCACAACTTTTTGAGATATCTTATTCACAGACAGATAGACAGGGGTGAAAACATAACCTCCATCCACCTTCGGTGGTAGAGGTAATAACCAGAACAATAAGATAGAAAACGAAGCAAATGTGCCCAATAAGGGAAAACAGGTAAATGGACGAGGCGTGCAAGGAAGCACACGAATGGGTAGGGATCGAGCAAACGGTGGTTCCAATCTCAGTGTCCGATTCGAATGAGTTCAGAGTGCAGAACATGTTAACCTTTTCTGATGTTCTGATCTATAATGTGAACTTTCATCAAACTGAACAGGAAACAGAGGTCACAAAAGTTCCCCAAGACGAGGACCTAACTCCCTAATGAACCAAGGACAAGTTTGAACAACTAAAAAAAAAAAGCATATGTACATTGTACATAATTTTAAAAAGACCTTTGGATTGTTTTCATTGTGCAAAAAGTCGGCAAGAATGGGTAAGTCCGCTGGATCGAGTCTTTTCTCGGCGCCACTGAACTTGTCATGGGCTGTAAGGAATTTGCATACAAAGTACTGCTCTCCATTGCAAGCCAGAAACCCTGCACCCCTTTTCACTCACCGATGCAATCAAAACCAAAGTTATAATCATTGGCATGACCGAGCAAGAAGACAAATACAGGGCCGGCTCCTTTCAAACTGTAAACACTTCGACTGGACTTGCATGACCAGTCTTTTCCAGGTCTCTGCCTCTCTATCTAATCGAGATCCAAGAAGGTCCCACACATTCACCCAGTCATTGATTCTATCAACATGTCCTTCTTCGACGCTTCCTATCATTTGTACCCTTTTCCCTTGCATTTGTAGCCTTATATACTGTTGGGGTTTTGAGAACCCTGCACTTAGTAAATTGTTGTAAATATAACCTTTGTAAATAATTCTGTGTAAATACCTCCATTTCATTGTTAAGGTCAAAGGTCGTCCCCTAGTTAGTCCATGAACAACACGTAGCGAACCATAGGCCCTCTTCGTAGTTATTTCATTTTTATGTGTTTCAGGTAAGGCTGCGTTTCCAATAGTTGAATCTGCGTTGCATTAATCAAATAAGATAGGTCCCTTTCGTTCCCTTCAAAAGCGGTGCGAGTGGTTTGCTATCCCCACAAGACGCCATTGCCATGTGCTCCATCTCGGAGAAGAAGGGGGAGGAGCCACCAGAACGGGCGTGGCACGTCGTCGTCATCACAGGTGGAGTCAGCAAGCCCTTACCGGCCAACCAGCACCACGGTGAGCGAACCGGTAGGCGTGTTCTCAGGGCTGGCGGCTTGATACGGCTGACAGCAATAAAAGCAACTGCGAGGGACTGCTTAGGGAGAGACGCGTGAGGAGGTTCATGAGAGAGGACCGAGGAGGAAGGAGGGAGAGAGGAGCACCGAGCAGCCTGTTGAGCACGAGCATCGTTGGGGTGCAAGAATCGGTGCGCTCGGGTCGCCAAGACAGCGGCAACATAAACCGCGCTGCCTGCCGGGTTTTCACCGCTGAAACCATATACGTGGGGCCGCCGCCGGCTGCTCGTTTTCCAGCCCGGAGCGTGGATGTGAAGCGGACCTCGCTGTGCTTTTCCTCCGAACCTTCTCCCAGCCATTCCTGCCTACAATTCCCTTTGTCATGTAAGTCTGTTGTCTGTCCTTTCTGTTGCCTGGGGTTTCATAATTAAGACTGTTTAAGGCTGCCCTGTGTATCTTCTTCTTCTTCACTTGATATTACTTTCGTTTCTCTTCCTTTGGTTTGTTGTACATAATTAATAAATACCTGTTATTTCTTACCCCTTTTGGTTTCATTCTTCCCCGATCGCTTTAGTCTTTTCTTTCGATTGAATACCTGTGGCACGATTTGGCCAACGCTCGGAATCGGGTTTAGTCGCTTGATAACGGCTCGAACCGCGGATTGCTAAACCGCTCGGCAAACACCATCTTGTCCGTGGTTCGAGCGGTACTTGTCTCCCTGTTTTGCAGAGGGATTGATAAAGGTATTCGGGAGAACACCTGGACCAACAACCCTGATCAATTCCACCCCGCAAAAGAGCGTTACAGGTACCAGGACCAGAGACGGCCAGCTTAACAGGCCAAGGGGATTAACCCCCCCTTGCTAAGGGGAGTGCCGTCTCTTAGATCCGTAACAATACTCTCCCTCATGGAACACTCCAATGTCCACTTGCTACTGCCACGGCCATCACAATACCATCCATTCTGTCCTTTTCCTCTTTCATGAGTCTTAGCTTGGTGTAGAAAAAAGATAAAATAGGGGCAATAACCCTGGGCGCTCACCTGGTAGAATAATGAATGACACTGATACCTGGTAGGAGGGTGAAGAAGGTTGTAGTCAAATTTCGTCAAAATTGTGTGTGTATTTTCGGAGAAGAGAACCAATACCCATTTTGGGGAGAAACCCACCCGTAGACCCCTTTTGGGCCCAAATGTTTTAATGCCATGAACAAACTTGGTACATCATGGTGAAGAAGGTTGTGGTCTAGTTTCATCGAAATCATACGTGTCGTTCTATTTTGAAGGGTGGGGGGAGGGAGGGGGGGGGCAAACCTGGACGCACTTTGAACCCCAGTAGGTAGAACCCCTTACACCAAACTTTTTTAATGCAGTAAACAAACTTGAGTTCCAACAAACCTAATATCATTTTAGCCAAGCATGGTCACAATCCCATCGGCAGTTTGGGAGAAGTTGCAAGTGTTTCCGGACGGAGGGACGGACAGACAGATGGGCCATCTCATAACCTCCCCAGAACTATTTTCCAGGTGAACCAAAAAAAACAACACCGGTGCTCTGTATTAATTGACGGCCTGAAAAAAAATTAAATAAAAAAAGATGTAACGCCTTTCAGTACCCACCTTATGGTTTAAGTTAACGCCATCCATCTCGTTAAAATGGCTTCTGCAATTGTTACCACATTGCTGAAACTCGGCAATTCATTTATACATATTCTTGCGGATTCGGGGGTCAGCGCTCCCCTTATCAAGGGGGGGGTTAATCCCCTTGTCTTTTAAGCTGGCTGTCCCCCAATCCTGGAAGCTATGACGTCACTTCCGGTCGGTGGTAAGTAGGGTTGTAAGCCCAATTAGTCTTATTACCTAAGTACTACCACCGGCTGTAAAGCGAGGAGATAACTCACACCCGAGCCGCAGCGTTAATGGATACGCCGAGCGAAGCGAGCCGCGACTCGGGCCGTTAACAAGTACTACACCCGATTATAGCGGTTCCGAAATCGTGCCACAGGTACTCAATAGGGAAAAGACTGAGGCGATCGAATAAGAGGAAACCAGAGTAAGGGAAGAACAAAGAGTGGGTTTATTAATTATTTACAAGCAAAAGAAGAGGAAACGAAAGCATGTACAAGAAGAAGAAGAAACAAAAGGACACAGGGCAAGCTTATCTATACAGTCTTACTTACAACCCCGGACAAACATAAACACTCACACGGGATGGTAGCCGGTAGGGGAGGAAGGTCCAGGCAGGTCGACCCCGTCCAGGCTCCGGGTCCACGGGCGAAAAACGGCAGGCAGCTTCGCGTGTCGTCGGCGCGCGACCGGACCTTACATATGCGAGGGGCTGGAATGCTGCGTACGTTTAGCGTGCCAAACGCTCTCTCTCTCCCAGTCAATCAATGTCCGTATCAAACAGGCAGTTCGTATCAAATGGAGCGCTCCTGGATCAGTCCGTTAACAATGGAGTTCCCTCGCGCAGTCCGTTCCGAAACAATGTGCTCGCTCGCCCGACGTCCGCGCAGTCCTTTACGATCAGCATCCCCCGGCGCAGTCCATGATAGGGCTTGGCGCGTGCGTTTATATAGTGCGCTTATAGATCAATCCGCGCTTCATAGAGCCACGCCCGCCAGTGAGCTCACCTTAGCCCTGGTTGGTTAGCGAGGGCTCACCGGGATATATATATATAGCATAAGGCATTTCTTGCTCGGCTTGGAGTGTGTCGCACAGAAAGAAGGAGGAATGTGTGACAAGGTGGCCCAGGTTGCCTTGAAAGGCTCATTTTGGATATGGAGGAAGTTTATGGAGGCACGTCAAATGGTGTAGGTTGAGGTTACGGAATAGAAATGTGTGTGTGTGTGTGTGTGTGTGTGTGTGTGTGTGTGTGTGTGTGTGTGTGTGTGTGTGTGTGTGTGTGTGTGTGTGTGTGTCAATGATCTGGTGTGTTTTGTTGGCGAGTGGTGAAGGGTATAAAGGTGGGTGTTTGAGTGTTCCACCATGTTTGTTTGGTGCTGTGGATTCTGGATGTGTTGCTGTTGTAGTCTGCGTTCGCACTGGCTGGGGGTGGGGGTATGTACGCATCCAGGTGCAGTTGCTGCATGTGGATGTGTATGTGCCCCTGCTGGCCAAACTTAGCTGACCGTATCTAGGTTGAAGGGCCGAAACGGGATGATGCTGAGGACCTCGACTGAGGACCCGGTCAGTGCGGCACTCTTGTGACCGGGTGTGTTTTGAACTTTATATATATATATATATATATATATACAGTCACTGAAAAAGTAAGTACACCCCATGTAAAGTTTTGACTTTTTCAACATATTTCAACATACAGCTTATTTGATCTCATTTCAACAATATTGATAGATAAAGGTGATAATATAACAAATATCATGAAACATTTACATTTTGTAGTCCATTGTACAATTTAAATAAACATAAAAGCAAATTTCACATGTGGAAAAAGTAAGTACACCCCTACATTTATCACTACTTCAAATACCTAAAATTAGAATCAGGTGCACCAGCTCAGGTGCAAATGCTTGGAACATCGTCAGAGAGGATCTTGGAGGAACCTGTCTTATTTAAACCTCAGACATTTCGTTTGGTTTGCTCTTTGTTGTTGAAGTGTGCGGCGTCACCATGCCTAGATCAAAAGAGCTCTCTGAGGCCTTCAGAAAGAAGGTTATAGATGCCTACGAGTCTGGGAAGGGATTTAAAAAGATCTCCAAACAATTTGAAATCAATCATTCGACTGTCCAGAAGATCATCTACAAGTGGAGAAGATTCCAAACAACTGCCAACTTGTTCAGGCCAGGCCGCCCCAGCAAGTTCAGCCCGAGAGCAGACCGCAAGATGCTGAAAGAAGTCTCTAAGAACCCCAGAACGTCATCACGGGAAATACAGGTAGCTCTTGCCACTGTTGATGTCAAAGTGCACGAGTCTACCATTAGAAAGAGGATGCACAAATTTGATCTACATGGGAGGTGTGCCAGGAGGAAACCTTTGCTGTCCAGAAAGAACATCAGGGCAAGACTAAAGTTTGCCAATGAACACGTAGGCAAAGACCAGCACCTCTGGCACAATGTGCTCTGGACAGATGAGTCAAAGGTAGAGCTATTTGGCCACAGTACCAGAAGACATGTTTGGCGAAAACCAAAGAGAATTTGACCACAATAACCTGATACCAACTGGAAAGCATGGTGGTGGAAATATTATCGTTTGGGGCAGCTTTGCTGCATCAGGGCCTGGGCAACTCACCATCATATAATCCACGATGAATTCTTCATTGTACCAGAGGGTGCTTGAGGATAATGTGAGGCCATCTGTCGGAAAGTTGAAGCTCAACCGAAGGTGGACCTTGCAACATGAAAATGACCCTAAACATACCAGTAAATCCACCAAGGAATGGCTGAAAAGAAAGAAATGGAGGGTTCTGGAATGGCCAAGTCAAAGCCCGGATCTAAATCCCATCGAGATGTTGTGGGGGGATTTGAAACAAGCTGTGCATGCAGGAAACCCCTCAAACATCGCACAGCTGAAATAATTCTGCATGAAGGAGTGGGCAAAAATTTCTCCCAGTCGATGTCATAGATATATATATATACACACAGTCACATGAAAAAGTAAGTACACCCCATGTAAAGTTTTGACTTTTTCAACATATTTCAACATACAGCTATTTGATCTTCATTTCAACAATATTGACAGATAAAGGTGATATAATATAAACAAATATCATGAAACATTTACATTTTGTAGTCCATTGTACGATTTAAATAAACATAAATGCAAATTTCGCATGTGGAAAAAGTAAGTACACCCCTACATTATAGGAGCCGGGGTCCAGGGTCCTCTGTTGAACAGTTCTGAGAGTGTGCGGTGTTGAATTGAGTTACACGTTGAATGCTCGGTTGAGCTTGAGGCAGATCCTCTATTGAGTTACGAGGGTGAAAGCGCGCCGTTGATTAATCGCGCTGTGAGGAACCGCCGAGCCGGGCGAGAGACGCGCATATTCGCCTGCCTGCCTTTGTTCGAGACACGTGCCGCAAGGATCCCTCCCGCTTGCCTGCCTGCCTTCATCGAGGGATGTGCTGTGACCACAGTGGGCCACGCCGGGCGAGCTGTTCCTGAACCACAACGGAGCCGGCACGTTCAGCGCATGAACCACCCTTCTTTCATTCCCCCTGTGAGTGTGAACGGGCCCGTTGTCTGGGATTTTAAGCTAAGACTGTATCGGATCTGCCCTGTGTCTCTGCTTCTACCAATCATTGTAAATAATAATTATTAAACGTGTTATTTCTTTGATTCGATCGTTTCGTCCCTTCCATCTATTGACCAAGCGTGGTACGAATTCTATCGCTCTAAATTTATTTTTTTATTTTTTTTAATCGGGTTCCAATACCAGGTAACTGCACGGACCACGTGGTACGCCATCCGCTCGGACGTACTCAAATTACGCGTGGTTCGTGCGAGGCTTGATCCCCGCTTCCGTGGCGGCGTAGGTACTTAGGTACGTGTGAGAATTGTCCCGAAACCCTGTCCTGCGTCTGACCGGAAGTGGCGACTGGAGTCTCGCGGTTGCGACGACCCAGAAAGAACAAGGGGCTTAATCTCTCCTTGGTAAGGGAAGGAGGGTCACGTGAAAACCGTAACTATATATATATATATATATATATATATATATATATATATATATATATATATATATTGTTGCGAATATGGAATTTGGCCTCCATATCCGCTTGTAAATATTCCCCTATTTTCTCCAATACTCCCCAACTTTCCCCAGTCCCCCATTCCCTAGTCCCATTGCATGTAAATAACAATCAGTAGAGCCGACCTTCCCCTTATTCCCCCATTAAATGTCGTGCCCAGGTCCACCGCACCACACGTAGACAACTTTCGGACATCTTCCTAGTTATTCTTAATCTATGTCAGTTAAGGCCTCGTTTCCATTAATTATGACTCTTCGTTGCACCAGAATGTGATTATATGGCCTCAGTAGTGAGTTTAGGACCTTTCCCATACCTCCTCCCATCTTCTTCCCCAAACAACAACAATAACAACAACTACAACAACGGCGCGCGCGGGGAGTGTGCGTCCTCCCTCCGGCTCGGTTAGCCGCCATTATCCATGCGCCCCACGGGGTTACCACGAAGGGGCTGGCTGTCAGCTCCTCGTCAAGGGCGGAGCCTGGTAAACCCCCCCCGCACCCAATAAGAAGGGCGGACCGATTCCATCTGGGCGGAGCTAACGAGCCGAGGGCGTGTCACTCCCCGCCGGATATACGCAGCCGCTTGCCGGACGTGACGTCAGATGCGCCCCCAGCTTGAGACGACAAGACGCCACCTCGAGCGCTGAGAGACCTCCTGCATCTTTTGGGCCGCGCCATCCTGTCCCTGAGCACAAGGTGCACCTTGTGCTGGCCATCGAATACCCGCTTTCCTTGCCATCAATCCCCGTGTGAGTCAGTTTTTGTCCTGTTTCTCTGTGGTCTGTCGGGAATAATATAAGGTTGTGTCTAAGTGCCTGTCTTCCTATGATGTACCTCTTGTAGTTGTAATCTAACCTTCCGCCTTAATATAACCTCCTCCGGAGGTCTTGAGAACTGAACCCCTGGTGTCGTATTGTGTCATTATAACCCAGCCGGGTGTCTTCTCTTTCCTATTGAGCCAGCGTAGCGCGGCTTCGTCGACGTTCGAGTACAATCGGGTAATTTGTGCGGACACGACGGCCATTCCGCTCGGCCCACCTTAACATCAAAGTCGTGTCTGTAACAATATATATATATATATATATATCTCCATCATAATCTATCTATCATATATATCTATACATATCTATATATCTATATCTGTATCTATAATTAATCGATCTATATCTATATCGATCTATATCTACATCTATCTATATCTGTATCTATAATCGATCTATATCTAAATCTATCTATATCTATATCTCTATCGATCTATATATAACTACATCTATATCGATCTATCTATATAGCTATATCGATCTATCTATATCGATTTATCTATATATCTATATATCTATATCGATCTATCTCTATATCGATATATCTATATCGATCTATATATCTATATTGATCTATCTATATATCTATCGATCTATATATCTATATATATATAATGAAGCATGGAATGAAGGTATTGGAAAGGGTGTTGGAGAGGAGGATAAGGAAGAAAGTGAAGATCAACGAAATGCAGTTATGGATTTATGCCAGGAAGAGGAACGACAGATGCGCTTTTTTATTGTGAGGCAGTTGCAGGAGAAGTACATGGAGAAGAGGAAGAAGTTGTTTCTTGGGTTTGTTGATCTGGAGAAAGCATTCGATAGGGTTCCACGCAAAGTATTGACATGGGCGATGAGGAAGTTAGGAGTGGAGGAATGGTTGATCAGAGTAGTGATGGCAATGTACAAAAGAGCGCGCACAGCTGTAAGGACGAAGGACGGGAACAGTGGTGAGTTTGAGGTGAAGGTGGGAGTGAATCAGGGGTCGGTACTAAGTCCACTACTATTTGTAGCTGTGATGGAGGTGCTGGCTCAGAACGTAAAGGAGGGTTTACCGTGGGAGTTGTTGTATGCAGATGATCTGGTGTTGATTGCGGAAAGTATGGATGGACTGAAGGAAAAGATGAACAAGTGGAAGGAATGTATGGAGACAAAAGATCTGAAGGTGAATATCGGAAAGACGAAGGTGATGGCAAGTGGTAAAGCATGTGGTGAGCTGGAAAGAACTGGGAAGTGGCCCTGTGCTGTGTGCAGGAAGGGTGTTGGAGTGAACTCCATTCAATGTACAGTGTGCGCTGAGTGGGTTCATCAAAAATGTAGTGGTCTGAGAGGGTCATTAACCAGTGTGGCAGCTACATTCAAATGTAAGGTGTGCACAGAGGGAGCTGCACATGGAGGAAATGTTGAGTTGGATCTTGGAGACGGCGTGAAGCTGGAAGGTGTGAAAACATTTTGCTACCTAGGAGACATGCTGAATGGAGAAGGTGGATCAGACTCGGCAACGGTTGCTCGAGTGAGATGTGCATGGAAGAAGTTTCGGGAACTGAGTGGCGTGCTGATGAGGAGGGGAGTGTCGTTGAAGCTGAAGGGAAAGGTGTATGCTGCATGTGTGAGAAGTGTTATGATTTATGGGAGCGAGACATGGGTAATGAACATAGAGCAGCAACGAAGGTTGGAAAGGGTGGAAATGCGAATGGTTCGATTCGATGGATGTGCGGAGTATCGTTGAGAGAGAGGAAGACAAATGATGAATTGTGAAAAATGATGGGAATAGAGCTTGTGATTGATGCTGTGAAGAGGAACAGGTTGAGATGGTTTGGTCATGTATTGAGGAAGGATGAAAGTGACTGGTGGAGAAGAGTGATGGAAATGAATGTAGAATGAAGTAGAGGACGGGGAAGACCGAGAAAGACTTGGCTAAAGATGGTGGAAGAAGAAATGCGGGCAAGGGGGTTAACAAGGAGAGATGCAGAAAATAGGGCAAGATGGAGAAGATTGTCATGGGGACCGCAAGGCTAACCCCCGCTCTAGCAGGGAAAATGGCCTTTAAAATGCATGTTGTTGTTGTATATATATAGATATTTGTGGGTTCCATCTGTCATAACCCTGTTGTGACTCAAGTAATGTCTTCCAGTGGTGGTTTTGCACAATGTTCTTTCATTCCAGGAAGACCCAGGAAATAGTCTAGACCAACGAGCCAAACACATGCACTGAGGGATAGGTCTACTGCAAGGTCAACCTCAACTGCACCCGGAAAAGGTAATCAAGAATCGTTTGCATTCCCTTGTAGTTTCTGCAAAACTGAACATCGAATAACTCCTCAACATTTACGTCAAGTGCACTCAACCATGCTCATTTCTTTTATTTTTATTTTGCTCTCCCTTATCACCACCTTTAAATTTAAAATTAAATTCCAGTTTCATTTTGCTTGTTTGCACTTTCCCTTTTTTTATCCAATTATATTTATCAATTTACCAAAAAAATAGTAGCTGACAAATTGGCTTGAGTACTAGCAGAGAATCCTACTTATGATCAAAAATAATTAATACAACATCCTAATGTTTGTTTAAACACATCCAACATCCACAACCAGACTCGGTGGCACAATGGTTACAGTATCAGCTCTGAGTCTGAGAGGTCGGTGGTTCAAACAAACCCCATCCGAGTCATACCAAAGACTAAAAACGGGACATGCTGCTTCCTTGCTTGGCTCGCAGCATTTAAAAGGATAGACCACAGACAAAACAATCGGAAGGCAATGGCAAACCACCCAGTATAACCATTGCCAAAAAACCGCTTCGGCAGCACAAACGTTCTGTCGAGTATGGTACAACAAAAAATAAAAATAAAAATGTTCACAAGTGAGGACATAGGCAGCTAGCTCAAGATCACCTCTGAGAGATTGCATACAAATCGTCACTGATCTTTCCCCTGAAAACTCCAAGACAATGGAGTTCTTCACACATGGATCATCATCCTGTACACAGGTTGCAAGGACTACAACAAAACAATGATGAGCCAAAACAAAAGTAGGAGTCGTCCAACTTAACATGTGACCACTCTCCAACCGAGTGACTAGCTTTGTGGAAAGTTTGAGGATAATAGAAAAAAAAAAAAGTTAATTTAAAAAAATAACAAATAAAAACAGTAGAGCAACAGCAGCCCTTCACTCTTTCCGCCTCCCCACCTCCCAAGATAACCAAAATCCCAAAAAAAGGTTTCCAAAAGGCAATTCCCAGAATTGTTCTGTCATTTCCAGAAACCTTTACATTGCAGGTCACATGGCTGCTCTTATCTGAACCTCCAATCAGAACATCGTGCCACAAGAATGGAGCACACTTCCACAAAATAAATAAATCTGCGCCAAGAATTGTGACAACGTTAATTAGAGAAATAACTACAACAGCACTCGGTAGAGAGCATACCTCTGCCAGGCTGAACAGTTTATGTTTTGTATCCCACCGATAGGCCTTAACTGGATTCAGACCTGAACCAAAATCTAATCGGCTTGTTCTTGTTGTCAAACCAACTCATTGATCAAGTTTTGACAAAAGTCATCCACAACTTTTTGAGATGTCATGCTATATACATTATACATTATACATGTACACATACATATTGTTTTTGGCTCCATCTCAATTGATGGTGAAGAATCACTTTTAAAATTTCTCGTATCCAGATCCGAATTGTGATCTTCACCAAAATCGAATCTATTTTTCCTTGTCACACGTCCAAACCTGTCCACTAAGTTTCGTCCGAATCTGTCCATAAGTTGGAGATATCATGCTACATGTCATTTTTGTCCCTATCTCTCAATGGTGAATAATCACTTTAAAAATTTGAGTATCCGGATCTGGATCTTCACCACAAGCTAATCAATTTGTAGATAATTATATTATACTTCACCACAACGACCACATAGCAAAAAAAAAATACATTATACATTAATTCAACAATTATATCTTAATTTATGAGTCTTAAATATTACAAGAGGATTAATAAATTAAGTATAATTGCTGAATTAATGTATAATGTATTTATTTTTCTTGAAAGGAAGGGGTGAGTTCTCAATAAGCTGGGCAACCCCAGAAGACCCCAGACCCACCCGTGCAAGTACAATAAACAATTACTACAGATTAACTGAGCTCATAACGCATCATGACACAGCCACATGACCCATTTAAAAGTCCTCATCCATCATGCTTGCTGTACAAAGTCTTAAAGCATTACGTATGATGATGCATGTTGGATCATGTGACACATCAGCCATACTGCCACGGTTATTCATCAAGTGTTAATATCGATACATCCCTTTCCCAACAGTCAGAGTTGACCAGGATGAAATATGTCACATCATTCATTACTCATTCTATACCGGTGTGTACCCTGGTTTAGAATAGGTACACCGTATCCCTGCGTGTCATAAGAGGCGACTAAAAAGGGTTGACGTCAGGAAGGGCATCCGGCCATAACAAATTGCCTCAAAAAGGGAACCATGACAATTACAATTACATATGGGCAGGGTACAGCCCGAAGTACCCTGTGGGGGACCTCACCCCCTCTCGTCAAAACTCAAGGTGGGGAACCCGATCGAAGCAAGGGTGGAAATCACTTCCGCTTTGGACTTCCGCTTCCGGTCTTGCCGGCGAGGTTTCCGTTTTTTCGAAGCTGTCCATGCTCTCCACACTATCGAAGTTAAGTAATTGTTTCCATTTGTATTTTCGTCAAAACTATTTATTTTATGGTGTATGTACATTGTACGTATAGTGTGTCCCTAGGAAGATTCTCTGTGTTAATCTTTCTTTAAAAAATAAAAAAACACCTTTAGAGGCCATTTTTCCCCGCAAGCGGGGGTTGGCCTTTTTCGGGGACTGTGGTTGTTGTTGTTTTTTGGTCCCCTTTTTGAAGCAATGTTTTACGGCCGGATGCCCTTCCTGCCGCCAACCCTTTTTGTCGCCTTTTTACGACAAACAGGGAATTACCAGTGAACTGGTACTCAATTTGCCGACCTCAGAAGGATGACAGGCTGAGTCAACCCCCCTGGCGTTAATTCAGCGATCGACCGGGATTCGAACCCAGGATCCTAGGATCCTAAGCTGGCACCCTAGCCGCTAGCCCAACACCAGGGTTAATCTGTCTGTGTTAATCTTTCATACCTGTATGATATATCGTCGGTTAATTCGGGTCATGTCTTTTGAGGCCTTGTACCATGTTCGACCTTGAGGCTTTGTTTTCCTCTCAGCGGTCCATCAATTGTGCTCCAACTACTTTCGTTCTCTGTTTTTCCCAGTCTTTTCACCTCATACGTCCTTGTTTAAAATCTCAACTCAAAAACAAAAAAACAAAAAAAACATTTCCTTCTCTGTTCTTATTCATTGTTCTTATTCGTTTATTCGTTGTTCTTATTCGTTCGTTCATTCTTCAACCACGTGTTTCACCCACATTTCCCCAGATAGTTTTCACTGTTAAACTTTAAAATGTTTATGTTCCTTAGCATCTCTGCCGGGTTACTCCCTCCTCCGGTATGATAGACCTGAGCCTCGTCTTGGAGGTGGGGTTGCTATCTTTAACAAAAACTCTCTCACTCGCCCTGCACTGCCCTCTCTCCACCTCACCCCCAGGAATACCTCTGGCTACGGCTTCCCCTTCGCTCCCACCTCTTGTTCATATGTGTGTTGTACCGTCCACCAAACAGTGATGACTCCATCTACATCTCGCTGTCTGATAATATGGACCAACTTCTATCTACTCATCCAAACTCTCTCTTCCTCATATGTGGTGATTTCAATTGTCACCATGACAGTTGGCTAGGTGTGGGTACCTCTCTCACCAGCCATGGCTCCTCAGCAAAGGACTTCTGCGACTCACTGGGACTGACACAATCTGTCAATTTCCCGACCCGGATCTCAGTCAATGGAGCATCTTCTCTTCTGGACTTGGTTATGCCAAACTTCCCTGAAAATGTCTGCTGCTCTTCTTCTGCTCCCATCGGCTCATCTGATCATGTGCTTGTTAAAGTGGACATCTCTCTAACCATTCTCAGAGAGCCTCCTCAGCGTCGACGAGCCTGGCATTTCACTCAGGCCAACTGACATGATCTTCAAGCAGCCATCAATCATCTGGACTGGTCTCTACCGCCTCTGACATCAACTCATCCTGGGAATTCCTCTCTCTCATGCACAGATTTATCCCATCTCGTCTTCAGTTGTCATACCCTTCCTCCCGTCCATGGTACACGGAATCTTGTGGTGAGGCTGTTGCCCAGAAACAACTTGCTTTCATCTCCTGGAAAGCAAATCCAACGGAAGGAAATCTCATTTCCTTTCACAAAGCCCGAAACAAGTGTGTGTCCACCCTCAGGAGAGCCAGAAAACAATATCTCTCCGTTCTCAAGACCGAACTCTCTTATCTGTCTCCCTCGTCCAAATCCTGGTGGTGTCTGGTCAAATCTGTTTCTGGTGTTTGTTCCCCCTCCATCCCCTCCCTCACCTCAAATGGCTACACGGCTGACTCCGCACGTGAAAAAGCTGAATGCCTCAACTCTGTGTTTGCCTCTAAATCTTGTGTCCCAAACCCATCCCTCTCTGTACCCACCGTACCCAGTCGTACCCAGCTGCTCCTGGACTCCGTGTCCTTTCCTCCTGACAAGGTGGAAAAGTTTCTGTCAACCCTCGACTCTGATTCTGCAACTGGACCTGACGGCATCAGCCCACGGGTCCTAAAATCCTGTTCTTCCGCTCTTTCACTCCCTCTCTCTGTTCTCTTCACCCTCTCTTTTGCTCAAGGTCATCTGCCATCTGCTTGGAAATCAGCCAACATCACCACTTTGCACAAAAAAGGAGCAAAAACAGATCCTAGCAACTACAGACCAATCAGCCTTCTCCCAATTATCAGCAAAGTCATGGAATCCATCATTGCTTCAGATATGAAATCTTTCCTCTTCTCCAATGGCTTGATCTCTGATCATCAATTTGGTTTCAGACCTGGTCACTCTACTCTGGACATGCTGCTTCTGCTTTCTCAACAATGGATTGAGGTCCTCAATGCCAAACAGGAAATTAGAGCCATCTCCCTTGACGTATCACATGCCTTCGATACGGTCTGGCACCCCACTCTGCTCACCAAACTCTCCTCCTTTGGTATTCATGGAAATCTCCACGCATGGCTGGCGGACTTCCTCTCTAGTCGTAGTCAACGTGTGGCCCTGAATGGGTTTCTCTCATCTCCTCTTCCTGTTCAGGCTGGAGTTCCCCAAGGCAGCGTTCTGGGCCCTGTGCTTTTTCTGGTCTTCATCAATGATCTCTCTGACTCTCTTGAAAATCCTCTCTATCTCTTTGCTGATGACTCTACTCTGTCGCTCCATTCCTCATCCCGCAGATCGGCAGTCTGCAGCCTCCTCACTCTCTGCAGACCTGGACAAAATCACAGACTGGGCAAACAAGTGGAACATGTCTTTCAATCCTGACAAATCTCACACTCTTACGATGTCTCTCCGAAAAGACCGACTGGACAACCCTCCCATCCACTTTCTGAATAATCCTCTCCAAGAAGTTCTGTCACTCAAGCTTTTGGGTCTCACTATCTGCCATGATCTTTCCTGGGAAAACCACATTTCAAATCTGGCCTCCAAAGCCAGTCGCCGACTGGGCATCCTCCGTCGTGCGAAGTCCTACCTAGGCACACATGAGCTCCTCACCACATACAAGGCTTTCATCCGCAGCTCAATGGAATACTGCCCTCCCCCTCTGGGCTGGTGCTCCTGCCTCACACCTAACTCGTCTTCACGCTGTTGAAACCAAAGCGTTCAGCATCATTGGAATCTCCCGCGATGAAGCGAACTCCAAGGGCCTTTCACTCAGTCACCGCAGGCAGGTTTGGTGGTCTTTCCGTCTTCTACCGACTCCTCTCTGGCCTTGCCCCCCTCGGTCTCTCTGGGCTCTGTCCCCCACATATTTCTACAGGTCGCACAAGATCTGCCTGCAACCCTCTTATGGTCAAACTGCCAAAATCAAGACTCTCTGCTCACCTTCACTCCTTCATTCCTCTTTTCTCCCGCCTCTGGAACAAACTCTCTCACTCTCTTCAATCCCACTCCACCCTCCAGGTCTTTAAAACAGCTGTTCACCACCATCTCTTATCTTCCCCCATCCAAAACCTTGATCTTTTCTACCCCCGCCAATTTCACCCCAAATCCACTTCTTTGAAATACCAACTTCTGTCCTGGAAGTCCTTGGTGTCCTTGTTTTATACTTTTCCCACCCCCCCCCCCCCCCCCATTCCCAAGCCCTCTCCCTCCCACACATCTCTCTGCTCTCAAATGTTGTGTTTGTGTGCTTCCCCTTCTCTCCCCATCTCGTCTTCTGCTCCCTCTTTTTATATATTTTGTTTGTCTGGTTGATTTGTTTGTGAAATAAATGTTAGCTCTTTCACGAGCCTCAATTCAGTATACCAAAAAAAAAAAAACTCCATTTATGACGACGAAACGTCTGAAGCCCGGCGTGGAGATCGGTTTCTGAGGTTTGGGACATGGAATGTAGGGACAATGACAGGGAGATCAGGAGAAGTCGTGGATGTATTGGTCAGAAGAAGAGTGGACATATGTTGTGTGCAGGAGACGAGATGGAAGGGAAGTGATGTGAGAATGGTGAAGGGTAGGCAGGGACAGAAATACAAGTTTGTGTGGCAAGGGTGCCCAGAAGGCGTGCATGATGTTGATGTCCTGTTTTCTGAGGAGTTTGTAGACAGTGTGGTGAGTGTGACTGGACTACTAGAGTGAGTGAAAGTTTGATGATGGTGAAAATGATGATTGGAAAGCTCTTGGTGAACGTCATCTCGGGATATTGGAGGTCGGTCGGAGCGATGAAGAGGGGGACAAGTTCTGGTGTGCAATGGAGAAGCTGATGGAAAACGTGAAAGATGAGGAAGTTGTTGTGGTTGGAGGAGACCTAAATGGGCATGTGGGGAAGGAGTATGGATGGTTTTGAAGGAGTTCATGGGGGTTACAGATATGGTGTGAGAAATGGAGAAGGTGAAAGGATTTTGGAGTTTGCTGATGGAGCTTGTTTGTTGATTTGTAATGCTCAGTTCCAGAAAGAGGATAAGAAGCTTGTTACATACACGTCAGGTGGGTCGACGACAACCGTTGACTACCTGATGGTGCTTGGGAGAGATAGGGGGCACCTCCGGGACACAAAAGTGATCCTGGGGGAGGAGGCTGTTTCACAGCACCACTTGGTTGTCTGCGACATAAGGGTGAAAGGTGCGTGGAGAGCTTGGCGGGTTTCTCAGTTCTACCAACTGAGAATGAAGGTGTGGAGGTTGAAAGAGGTGACAGTGAGAGAGGCATTAAAAGAGAGGCTGAGTATGGTCGAGGATGATGTGGTTGAGCTTGAAAGTGGTTGGATGTCAATGAAAGATAGTCTGTTGGGAGCCGTTGGTGAGGTATGTGGATGAAAAAAAAGGACCACCGAGGCACTCGGAAACATGGTGGTGGGATGATGAAGTAGGAAAGAGGATTGACGAGAAGAGGAAGAAGTTCAAGGAGTGGCAGAAGGCGAAGGGTACGGGGGCAGAAAAGGCAGAACATGAAAGTTATAAGGCAGCCAAGAAGGCTGCAAAGAAAGAGGTAGCAAAGGCGCAGGAGGCATGAAGGAAAATGTTTGGAGAACGTTACGATTCGGCAGAGGGTCAGAGAGCGGTATTCAAGATTGCAAAGCAGATAGCGAAAGCGAGGTGTGATGTGATGGGGGTGAGTTGCTTGAAGGATGAAGTGGGACAAATCGTTGTGGACCCAGATGGAATTAAAGGAAGAGGGAAAAGATGTATGGAAATGCTGTTGAATGCAGAGAATGAATGGGACGGAAACATAGAGAGCAACTCAGTTTTAGGACCGGCAGAGAAGATAACTGAGAGGGAAGTTGAGGAAGCGAAAAAAGCAATGAAGAGTAAAACGCGGGAGGGCCGACGGGAGTTGTGGGAGATATGTTGAAGGCAGCGGGAAGGTGGGGTGTGAAGAGAACGACAGATCTGTAATCTGGTGGTGAAAGAAGGCCGCATTCCAGTGGATTGGGAACTGAGTACCCTCGCCCCTCTATACAAGGGGAAAGGTGACCCTCTGGACTGTGGCTCGTATAGAGCGATAAAGTTATTGGAACATGGAATGAAGGTATTGGAAAGGGTGTTGGAGAGGAGGATAAGGAAAAAAGCGAAGATCGACTGGATTTGTCAATTTATGCCATTGTCGGGTGCAATTTGGATTTATGCCAGGAAGATGAATGACAGACATGCTTTATATTGTAAGGCAGTTGCAGGAGAAGTACATGGAGAAGAGGAAGAAGTTGTTTCTTCGGTTTGTTGATCTGAAGAAAGCATTCTATAGGGTTCCACACGAAGTAGTGGCATGGGCATTGAGGAAGTTTGGCGTGGAGGAATGGTTGATCAGAGTGGTGATGGCAATGTATGAGAGTGCGCGCACAGCTGTAAGCACGAAGGACGGGAACAGTGGCGAGTTTGAGGTGAAGGTGGGAGTGTATCAGGGGTCGGTACTAAGTCAACTAGAATTTGCAGCTGTGATGGAGGTGCTGGCTCGAAACATAAAGGAGGATTTACCGTGGGAGTTGTTGTATGCAGATGATCTGGTGTTGATTGCAGAGAGTATGGATGGACTGAAGGAGGAGATGAACAAGGGGAAGGAATGTATGGAGGCAAAAGGTCTGAAAGTGAATATCGGAAAGATGAAGGTGATGGCAAGTGGTAAAGCATGTGGTGAGGTGGAAAGAACTGGGAAGTGGCCGTGTGCTGTGTGCAGGAAGGGTGGCGGAGCGAACTCCATTCAATGTACAATGTGCGCTGAGTGGGGTCATAAAAGATGTAGTGGTCTGACAGGGTCATTAACCAGTGTGGCAGCTACATTCAAGTGTGAGGTGTGCATAGAGGGAGCTGCAGATAGAGGAAATGTTGAGTTGGATCTTGGAGACGGCATGAAGCTGGCAGGTGCGAAAACATTTTGCTGCCTCGAAGACATGCTGAATGGAGAAGGTGGATCAGACTTGGCAACGGTTGCTGGAGTGAAATGTGCATGGAAGAAGTTTCGGGAACTGAGTGGCATGCTGACAAGGATGAGGAGTGTCATTGAAGCTGAAGGGAAAGGTGTATGCTGCATGTGTGAGAAGTGTTATGATTTAGGGCAGCAAGACATGGGTAATGAATGTGGAGCAGCAACGAAAGCTGGAAAGGGTGGAAATGCGAATGGTTTGGTGAATGTGTGGAGTATCGTTGAGAGAGAGGAAGACAAATGATGAATTGAAAAAGATGATGGGAATCGAGTCTGTGATAGATGCTGTGAAGAGGAACATGTTGAGATGGTTTGGTCATGTGTTGAGGAAGGATGAAAGTGACTGGTTGAGAAGAGTGATGGAAATGAATGTAGAAGGAAGTAGAGGACGGGGAAGACCGAGAAAGACTTGGCTGAAGGTGGTGGAAGAAGAAATGCGGGCAAGGGGGTTAACAAGGGGAGATGCTGAAAATTGGGCAAAATGGAGCAGATTGTCATGGGGCCCGCAAGGCTCACCCCCGCTCTAGCAGGGAAAATGGCCTTAAAATGCCTGTTGTTGTTGTCTTCATTACTCATTCTCAGAATTCAGCAGCCCATGAGGTATTCCACACATGAAGTGCTGTCCACCCCTCAGCCCAAATTGGGCTAAGGGGTATTGTCGTCACGGGCGTCGTCTGGGCGTCCAGGCGTCTGTCAACTTTTGGTTTCCGTCAATTTCAAGGAGAACGGCTTGTCCGATTAAATCCATTTTTGCAGTGTGTGTTGGGGTGGAGTAGAGGAAGGTTCCTTTCGACAATGGGCGCGCTGCGATTTTCAATATGGCCGCCACGGAAGCAATCTTGAAATTGGTTTCCGTCAATTTCGAGCAGAACGGCTTGTCCGATTAAATCCATGTTTGCAGTGTGTGTTGGGGTTGCGTAGAGGAAGGTACCTTTCGAAAATGGGCACGCTGCGATTTTCAATATGGCCGCCACGGCAGCCATATTGAAATTGGTTTCCATCAATTTCGAGCAGAACGGCTTGTCCGATTAAATCCATTTTAGCAGTGTGTGTTGGGGTTGAGTAGAGGACGGTGCCTTTCGAAAATGGGCACGCTGTGATTTTCAACATGGCCGCAACGGCAGCCATCTTGAAATTGGTTTCCGTCAATTTCGAGCAGAACGGCTTGTCCGATTAAATCCATTTTTGCAGTGTGTGTTGGGGTTGAGTAGCGGAAGGTGCCTTTCGAAAATGGGCACGCTGCGATTTTCAATATGGCCGCCACGGCCGCCATCTTGAAATTGGTTTCCACCATGCATGGGCTGAGGGGTTACGCCCGCTTTGTGGTGCTATTTTTATTTTAGAATACTATCAGACACTTCTACCGTCCAGACCCATATCGGCCCACTGAACACTGTCACAACCAATTGGTCAGTGCCAGAACCAATCGAGGAGTGAAGGGGAAAAACAGGCACATCCAATTGGTCAGTGCCACGGCCAATGGACAAGCAAATATTGCTGAGATAGCTGCAGCCACACAACCTCTATTATATTAGATACATACGAGAGGAAAGGAAAGGAAAGGGGGTGGGGGCTGAATTAATAATTTTATAATTGAAAAATGCAAGAGCATAAAAGGGCAAAATAAGACTAAGGAAGTTATGGAGGTGTGAGGAGAGAATGATTAGGGTGGGGGGAGGGGGCGGGGGGGAGGAAACGAAAAACTTAGGAAAAGGGGATGGAAGATTGACTATGAGAGCGGAATTCATACAAATCCCACCCTTTTTGCATACATATAAATAAATGGATGCCATTTTCCACTTATGAAACATAGCATTCTGTATAAATGACAATTTTAATTGCAGCTATGAAACTTGAGATAGTAACAAAGGACTTCTGGCACATCAAGGTTGAAAATAAGCAGGACATAGAAATGCTTGCCTGCTTGGCATGGCGTTAATTGGGTCAAAAGGGCTTTGTTGCGGAGTGTCGAAGAGTGAAGAGTGAAGAGTGAAGAAGAGTGAAGAGGAGTGAGTGAGTGAGTGAGAGTGAGTGAGAGACGTTCAAGGGGGAATAAAGCATAGGTTAGAACATTTTTCCTAACCAGGGAGCCATTAGAGTGAAATTGTGTTGTTCTTATGTATGCCATGATGGGCGGTTGTAGTTGACATTGGAATTAGACAAGAAGGTGCAATATTCCTAAGCATTCTCTGTAATAACCAGACAAGGCACCCAGGCAAGGGAGAAGGGTACATTTGGATGCGCTTGGTTTGTGTCTGGGCTGATAACACATTTCCCCCCCCCCCATAAACCCACATATTGAGCACAAGATGTCCAGCGTGGCCATCACAAGGACCCCTGAGGGTGTGCCGTCATTGGTGCACAGCAAAGTGTCGTGTTAGCAGTTTGGGTGGCGCCAGCAGAACCCCTGCCCCCCTCGACATAACGTCACGACAGCAGCAACGGCGACTTGCCATTTTATTGGCCAGTGCTGGTGGACGAGTAAAGAGTGTTTGAAAGCACGGGGCATGGCCATGGGGGAGGTGTTAAGAGGCCATACACAGACTCATTTGCTCTCTTTGCCCTAGTCTCCCAGACTTCGCTACTCTCCTCTCGCACTCTTTGAATCTGAGACTCTCAATGAGGGGAGGCAGGGCATTTCGAATAGAGTTGGTCAGATCTGAGGGATGCTTGCACCTTCTCCAAGGTCGGTAGCATCAATGCGGAGTGAGACCACCTTCACGGATGCCAGAGTGCTGACCTGTGCCACCTTGCAGTCCTTCACGCTGCTGTTCTTGTGTCATAGCTCTTCGACGAGCCCTTTCTCTTGCGTCATAGCTCTTCGACGAGCCCTTTCTCTTGCGTCATAGCTCTTCCACGAGCCCTTTCTCTTGCGTCATAGCTCTTCCACGAGCCCTTTCTCTTGTGTCATAGCTCTTCCACGAGCCCTTTCTCTTGTGTCATAGCTCTTACACGAGCATAGACAATGTCATAAAAATTATGTATATATATACAGTCACGTGAAAAAGTAAGTACACCCCATGTAAAGTTTTGACTTTTTCAACATATTTCAACATACAGCTATTTGATCTTCATTTCAACAATATTGATAGATAAAGGTGATATAATATAACAAATATCATGAAACATTTACATTTTGTAGTCCATTGTATAATTTAAATAAACATAAATGCAAATTTCGCATGTGGAAAAAGTAAGTACACCCCTACATTTATCACTACTTCAAATACCTAAAATTAGAATCAGGTGCACCAGCTCAGGTGCAAATGATTAGAACATCGTTAGAGAAGATCTTGGAGGAACCTGTCTTATTTAAACCTCAGACATTTAGTTTGGTTTGCTCTTTGTTGTTGAAGTGTGCGGCGTCACCATGCCTAGATCAAAAGAGCTCTCTGAGGCCTTCAGAAAGAAGGTTATAGATGCCTACGAGTCTGGGAAGGGATTTAAAAAGATCTCCAAACAATTTGAAATCGATCACTAGACTGTCCGGAAGATCATCTACAAGTGGAGAAGATTTGAAACAACTGCCAACTTGTTCAGGCCAGGCCGCCCCAGCAAGTTCAGCCTGAGAGCATACCGCAAGATGCTGAAAGAAGTCTCTAAGAACCCCAGAATGTCATCACAGGACCTACAGGTAGCTCTTGCCACTGTTGATGTCAAAGTGCACGAGTCTACCATTAGAAAGAGGCTGCACAAATTTGATCTACATGGGAGGTGTGCCAGGAGGAAACCTTTGCTGTCCAGAAAGAACATCAGGGCAAGACTAAAGTTTGCCAATGAACACCTTGGCAAAGACCAGCACTTCTGGAACAATGTGCTCTGGACAGATGAGTCAAAGATAGAGCTATTTGGCCACAGTACCAGAAGACATGTTTGGCGAAAACCAAAGACAGCATTTGACCACAAGAACCTGATACCAACTGTAAAGCATGGTGGTGGAAATATTATGGTTTGGGGTAGCTTTGCTGCATCAGGGCCTGGGCAGCTCACCATCATATAATCCACTATGAATTCTTCATTGTACCAGAGGGTGCTTGAGGATAATGTGAGGCCATCTGTCGGAAAGTTGAAGCTCAACCGAAGGTGGACCTTGAAACATGACAATGACCCTAAACATACCAGTAAATCCACCAAGGAATGGCTGAAAAGAAAGAAATGGAGGGTTCTGGAATGGCCAAGTCAAAGCCCGGAACTAAATCCCTTCGAGATGTTGTGGGGGGATTTAAAACGAGCTGTGCATGCAAGAAACCACTCAAACATCGCACAGCTGAAAGAATTCTGCATGGAGGAGTGGGCAAAAATTTCTCCCAGTCTATGTGAGAGACTGGTAGACATTTATAAGAAATGCCTACTTGAGATTGTTTCTGCCAAAGGGGGCAATACCACCTATTAGAGCCAAGGGTGTACTTACTTTTTCCACATGCGAAATTTGCATTTATGTTTATTTAAATTATACAATGGACTACAAAATGTAAATGTTTCATGATATTTGTTATATAATATCACCTTTATCTATTAATATTGTTGAAATGAAGATCAAATAGCTGTATGTTGAAATATGTTGAAAAAGTCAAAACTTTACATGGGGTGTACTTACTTTTTCACGTGACTGTGTATATATATTGTCGTGTGGACGACTCTATTAAGACAGAGCGTCCACGGATAGCAATCGAGCTTAATGAGGCATTATCCAATTCAATAATAGCGGATCATACGCAAATAGGGGGGTTTGGGGGAGAATGCCGCTTACCTTCACGGCCCCGCGCAGTCTTCAACCTGCAAATCAATTCAACCCGACACGGAGGAAAAATGTACAAAAGGAATATTTATTAACGGAACCCAAGAACAATGGACGCGACGATAATTAACTAAAACCTAGGTTGGGATCCCACACACCAGACTTCGAAAACACACAGAGGAATAATTAATAAAAGAAAACGTTGTGTCCGTGTTTGGGCTTAACTCAGTCTGTATGTCGGTTCGATCAGGCTCCGTCCGACGCGGCTCCGGTCAGCGCGAACCGCTTGGTCCATCTGCTGGCATTCCACCGGCCCTCCGTACGACTCGAACGGGTCGCGTGCAGCTCGCTCCTCCGGCCGTGCCCGGACTCGTCCACCGGAGTCGTCTCCACGCGGTGTTTCGCGCCTTCTCACGTCACCGGTGCTTCTCCTCCAACCAGTGCGTAGCTTCTTGGTAGTGGTTTTTGCACCTTCCGCACTGATTGGCCGTGGTGTCATCGGTCGGTGGCCAATCAGTGTGGCACGGCCTTCACCTTCCTTACCCCAATCACAGGGAAGCTTTGTGTCCCTTCCCCGACCAATCACATCCTCCCCTACTCTGCCAATCGGTGGCCTGCTCTTCCCCCCCCCCCGTCAATCAAGAGTCCTGGGCGTGTCTCAGCCTGCCTGTTCGATGATTGCTGCCCTGCCGGTGTTGTCAGCCCAAGTGCATTGTCGCTTGCTGTTTGTTCTTCCGGTCAGTCATTGTGAGGGGGGATTTAATTAATGTGGTGCGCTATTGGGCCTAACTAATGTGCGTGATGTATTGCCATAAGAGACACCGGAATAATCACAGAGGTTCCACACACGTGGGGGGGAGGGGGGAGGGAACACCTGTAGAGGCCATTTTCCCCCACAAAGCGGGGGTTGGCCTTTTTCGGGCACCGTGGTCCCCTTTTTGAAGCAGTTTTATGGCCGGATGCCCAACCTGCCACCAACCCTGTTAGTCGCCTCTTGCGACAAACAGGGAATTACCAGTGAACTGGCACTCAATTTGCCGACCTTGGAAAGATGACAGGCTGAGTCAACCCCCCAGGCGTTAATTCAGCAATCGACCGGGATTCGAACCCAGGATCCTGGGATCCCAAGCCAGCACCCCATCCACGAAGCCAACACCAGGCTCTTTTTTTCCCCACACGTGGGAATTAGCATAATCCCGAGAACTATTTAACATGCCCCATTCCTCGAACTGGGGACGAAGATACACCTTAATACAAACAAACTGCCTGCACAGAAATTACAGGTGAGGTTCACTATCACAACAATCGAAGCACCTACCTATGCAGATCTACCTGGATCTATATATGCCCTACCCAACCGACATAACAAAAAATATATATATATATATATAACATGCCACCCATTCAAACAATGTACCCACATTCACAGCATTTTCCAAGTGAATGTCGGTGTCTGACACACATATATATATATATATATATACATATACCAAAATTATAAACGCAACATCAGACATTTTGAAATAATTTATGAACGCTGTCTACCATTGGCCCGGAAGAGTAGGAAACGGGATTCGTCCGTGAAGAGGACTCTTCTCCAACATGCCAAGGGCCATCGAAAATGTGCTTTCACCCACTGTAGTCGGTTCCGACGGCGAACATCTGTCAGGTCAAGACCCTGGTGAGGACGACGGGCATGGAGATTGATTTCTCTGAGACGATTTTGTACTGTCTGTCCTGTGATTCGTCGGTTATTCAGACCAACCGTCTCTTGTGCTGTCTGTGTCGCTGGTCGCAGACGATCACGCATGTGGAGGAGCCGGATGTACCGATCCTGACCTGGTGTGGTATCACGTGGTCTGCGGGCAAGTGGTTGATTGGCTGTCGCGCCAAACTGTCTGAAATGGCGCCGCAAGCAGTTGATGGTGGAGAAATGCACATTGCACTGTGCAGCAACAGCTCTGACGGACATCCCATCATTCAGCATGCCAATGGCGCGCTCCCTCATGAATTGTGGCATCTGTGGCATTGTGACGTCTGACAAATCTTGTCATTTTTGGGTGGCCTTTTATTGTCCCCAGTACAAGGAGTGTCTGAGCAATGCTCACGCTCTTTGAAACGCGACAGTACATGCCACACCCGTCTGGTGGGAGCAATATCTCATAACGGGATTGCCACAACATTGAAAACGTTTAAACACCCTTATGCACTCAAATTCAAGACTCAACCTTTTGCACATACCAAAAAATATAGGTGATATTTTACTGTAACGTTCATAAATTATTTCAAAATGTCGGATGTTGCGTTTATAATTTTGTTCAGTGTATATATATATATATATATATATACAGACTTGGCATTTAATATGTAATTTTTTTTTTTCTTGACTTGGATTTACTTTCTGAACTCAATATATCAATCTGGTGAGTTTCTTTTACGCTTCGGTGATTTCTTTGTTAAAAGAACCATGTCACTGATTGTCTGTCGCAGCAAGAAGTCAATAACAGGATTATATCACAGGTGGCGTGACAAAATGTACGGACAGGTACATTTGACGATTCGCTTCACAATCGGGTATATAAGGGTTGTTGCGTTCTGTATTAGTGGAAAACAACTGCTGCACATCTACAAAAGTTATTGCTGCTTCCTCTGGAGATGGTCCGTCAACTCGACAATGCTGTTTGTCATGGAGTGGTGGCTTTACGAAATTCCGGCATGAAACAGCGTGCTATTGTTCGGCAGTATGGCATCACTCAAGGTCAAGTGTCAAAGATCTTGAAACGAAATGCTCAGAGGGGTGTCCCTACTCCAATACCGAGGCCAGGACGTCCCCGCAGAACCACAAGGAGGGATGATTGCCAGCTGCACCGGTTAGTCCGCAATGGCCGTACCAAGTCAGCTAATCGGCTTAGGGCTGAGTGGCAGAAACTGACAAATGTGCCTGTATCCAGAAGGCTAGTCAACCAACGTCTGGTTCAAGCAGGCTATCGTGCCAAGCGTCCCCTGAGAAAGCCACGCCTGACCAGACGACAACACCAGCGCCGATTGCAGTGGGCCAGAGAGCACCGTCAATGGCAGCCAGGACACTGGAATCACGTGATCTTCAGTGACGAGTCTAGATTTCTGGTCTATCATCAAGATGGCCACGTCCGAGTGCACTGACAAGTGCATGAAGCTTACAACGAAGATTGTATAGTGCCAAGAGTCCAAGCTGGAGGTGGTGGGGTGACCATTTGGGCTGCTTTTCATGCAGGGGGCAAAACTGACCTGGTTGTTCTGAATGGAAACCTGAACCAGTTCAAGTCCAAGGCCATTCTGGAAGAAACATTACTTCCATTTGCTCGTGCAGCCTTTCGAGGAAACTTTGTCTTACAAGATGACAATGCACGGCCTCATCGTGCTCGCATGATCCAACACTTTCTTGCTGACCGTGGTGTAGAGCATATGGAGTGGCCTGCCATGTCCCCGGATATGAATCCGATAGAGAACTTGTGGGCATAATTAACGCGTCAAATCGACAACTTGGACCAGCAGGCTACCTCTGTGCATGAATTGCAGCAGGCTATTGTCACTGCTTGGCAAGCGATTCCTGTCCAAACCTTCGCAAATCTCGTGAACAGCATGCCTCAACGTGTACGTGCTCTCCTGAATGCTCGTGGGGGTTACACGAAGTACTGAACTGTAATTTTACTGTCCGTAATCCCAGTCATAATTTAGCTTTTGTTGAAAAAATGTTTGGCTAATGTGCAAAATAAAGAGATACTTCTGGAAAACGTACAGAAGTTTAACACAGTACTGTCCGTGAATTGATATCAGTTTACATCACTTTCAAGGATCAATTTATTTGCTTCGAAATGTCAAATGTGGTTTTTGTTTCTTTTAAAGGTCACATTAACAAAATCTAGAATAATTTCAACATAATTCCAATGAACTTTTGGTTCTAAGTCATCTTGAAAAGTAAGTTCACCCCCACAAAAAAATATTCCATATTAAATGCCAAGTCTGCACACACACACACACACACACACACACACACACACACACACACACACACACACACACACACACACACACACACACACACACACACACACACACACACACACACACACACACACACACACACACACACACACACACACACACACACACACACACACACACACACACACACACCTGGATTTTCTGACTCACAAGCACATTACCATCAATGGAACTCTCTCTACCCCCAATGAAGGCCAAAATGCCTCATGACAATGCCTTGGGCCCAGTCTTATTCATCATATGCATAAACGACCTCCGGTGCTCTCGAAACCTCTCTTTTTGCAGATGACTCCACATTGTGTCATACGCAACCTCTTCCTTTTTACCGATGACTCCGACCCCACTGACAGCTGTGCCACTCTCTGCTGAATCACAATTAAATAGATGCTGGTATGATAAATGGAACACGTCTTTAAATTCTGTCAAATCTCATAGGTGCACCCCTTTACTAAGGAAAGCAAAAACGAACCTCCTAAACATTTCCATTGTCATCCACTAGAAAATGTTCCATCTCTTGAACTTGTATGCATCACTATCAGCCATGACCTCTCCTGGAACGACCACATAGCATAATTGGCCACCAAAGCCAGCCGCAAACTGGACATAATTTGTCGTTCCAAATCATTCCTTGGAAAACCAGAACTATTCACAGCCTGCAAGGCCTTTATGCGTAGCTCAATGGAGCACCGCTCTCCGCTATGGGTTGGGACCCCAGCAACACATCCATCCATATCTCTCTCTCTCTCTATATATATATATAATCTCTCTATATCTCTCTCTCTCTATATATAATCTATATCTATATCTCTATATCTATATCTCTATCTCTATCTGGTTTTCAACATTATTGGAATCTCCTGTGATGAGCCCATTTTAAAGACAGGTCAATGGCCTCCACTCTTCTCTTAACAGCCTCTCCGGTGCAGTTACCTCTGCCATCGGACCCTCCCCAGCTTCTCCAGTTTGCCCGTGCTGTTCCTGTAGCCCCTCCGGAATAAACTCCCAAAATTACGGTTTTCTGCACACTTCCACTCTTTTATTCCACTTTTCTTCAGTTTGTGGAACTTCCTTTCTGAGACTGTTCAATCACACTCTTGGGTTTCCAAGCATGATGTGCACTGTCATCTCGTGCTATCCCCCATCCATCCTTTTAGACCAGCCCTCTTACTTGTAGGCAACCGTTGATATTCCCATATCTGGAAACATCATCAGCACTGTTTAGACCAAGCATCATCTCCTTCTATTAAAAAGATAGTGAAGACAGGAGGTGATTATAAACTGCAGGTGCATGAGAACATAACCATATTAATACAAATATGATTTCACAAATTTCCTTTCTGGCAGATCGACATGGCCTACTCCGGGTTGGATGCAAAAATGGAATCTGCACCAATTTAAATGTCTTTGGAGGCAAGAGCAATGCGCTTCCTTTGGAGCCGCTTCCATTAATATATCGCAACCAAGTAACACATGACACTGCAAGGAAGGCTTGACAGAACATGTAGCCAATGGCATTGAAGTGTTAGCATGCAAGATTTAAGCTTAATAATGGTAAAGTTCCAACAAATGACTACAATAAACATAGCAGTTACAAACAACGTGTAAATTTCCTTCAAGATGATGGCATTTCGAGGTGCATAGCTCAGCGAGCATCTGTCAAACCTCTTCAGCAAGTAAGTTTAAACTAGAGCTTCCAGGGAAGCAGAACTCAACTGAACTGACTGGACAACTTTAAAGTAGGTCAGTTGTCTGTACTAAATTTGACTTAAGTCAAATCTAGTTGTCCAAATCTGGACAACTAGATGAAAAGCCAACAACCTTGTGTAATAATTTTAATGTCCTTGTATCCTTATACTTGTCCTTGTTTTACAATTGATACAATGTTACACTTTGCAACAATGTTGCAGAAATATAGTTGTGTAGATAAAAGGAAACGGGTGTAATTCGCTTTCAAAGTCACCCACCACTTCCGTAAATGTTGTGTTCACTTCTTTCTCAGTTTCAGCATCCTAAATTCTTGTGCTTTTCTTAAGAGCTGAAAAAAATATGCCGGCCTATGGGGGCCATTTTGTGACAGATCGGGTTGACAAGCGATAGCAACCTACCTTGTGTGATTACGGTTAAACATTCTAAGTTTGATCAAAATCCAAAAATATTTGTGGACGTTAAAGTCTTAACGTCGTTTCGGAGCTGAAAACAATATGGCGGCCTATGGCGGCCATTTTGTGACGGATCGGGTTGGAATGCAATAGCAACCTACCTTGTGTGATAAGGGTTAAACATTAAGTTTGATCAAAATCTGTTAATATTTGTGGACGCTAGAGTGTTAACGTCGTTTTCATGACCAAAAACAAAATTGTTGCCTAAGTCCGCCATTTTTCAACGAATCGGGCTGTAATGTAATACCAACCTGGTCCTTGGGGTAAGGATGCTGCATGTCAAGTTTGATCAGAATCGGTTGATATTTGACGCTGGAGTGTTAACGTCGAAAAGTTAACGGACGACAGACGCCGGAGGGTTCAGTATGTGATGAACTCAACTGCACGGTAGTCCAGTTGAGTTAAAAATGAAAAATGAAAACATTTCATCTGCATTTTCAATTCATTAAAGCTTGACTCATCATAACCGGTGAGGCAAACATGATGCACACTCCTTCAACGAGGATGTGTCCTGTTCCCAGGAGAAAGATTTGCTAGTCGAGAGGACGAAAGCCTTGCTGCTTTGAGTTCACTGGGCTGGGTTCCATTGCTATGCTAGTTTTGTGTCGGCCGTCAGGCCTTGCCAGCCAGTTCGTGAAAAAGTCAGGCCAATCCTACAAACTCTGAGTCACCGACCACAGACTAGTGGGACACGACATGATTTGTGATGATTTATGTTGTCTTTGAGCAACTGTTACTGATATTGTCGTCTCAAGATTGGAAAGACGGATTTAAAAACCAAGCAAAGCAAAGGTTATTCGACTTTTCAGAATGGTTCCTCTAACATCCCAGCCATCTTTGAATGATCACATGACAAAAAGCATGACACCCTGACTTCTCCAACATATAATCAGCCCCAGGTACTTTCGGTTTTAATGTCAACGCCATAATCGCAAGAAATCTCCGCACGTCTCAAATGAGTGTGCGTCCTGGCAGATATATATATATATATATATATATATATATATATATGTTTCAGGTTCTGTCAAAAAATAATAACAATCAAGATCATCAACCTTCGCCCTAGGATGAAGCCTTGTACACCTTCGACGGGGGCGAAACCGAAGATCGAATGATCAGTCCGGGCAACCACTGACGCAACCTGATGGACACCACCCATCACTACCCGAGTGCCAATTGCCATCCTCAGCAAATCCTTGTGCAAAAAGGGCGCTTAGAACAACATATCAAACAGCCAATGTTACACCAACACAAAAGACAACCAGATAGATCAAACTAGACAGACAGGTTTGTAATGGACTATGTTCATGAAATCAATCATCATTTCCCTTCAACTTCGACATTCCAGACCCGAATTTTATCTTCTGGTCATTGGACAGACAAACTTCTTGGAGCACCTTAATATTGGATGAACGCCATGCAAAATACCAAGTGCGGCAATTGAGCTCCGAGCCAAAACGGAATACTCGCCGATGTGAAGGCGAGAGTCGATACGAGTCAGCAGACAAGATAAACAATACACTACTGGGGTTGATAAGAGTATGTTTACCGGTGGGAAATGCAGTGCAGGCTCTTTTGCTCCAACAAGGGCGAGCACTCAAAATGTAAGGTCGTCGCCTCATTTCACACGACGGCAAACAAACCCATCAACAAAAGTTGATAAAAATCTATTTCCCCCAACCAGAAGTCCTGCATCAACAATATCAACCTTCGAGTTATTTCTAAAGCACAGCGAACCAAATTGATAATGTCTTCTTTCTTGGGGGCTATTTATTACAAACACAAACATGGTGAAATATTTGAAATGCCCATTCTGCTCTCCTCCTTTTTTTTTTATTAACTCAAGATTCCGTCGAAAACTCCGCTTCTTCCTTTCCACCCATTTTTGTCAATTTACCCTTTCCCAGTAATGTTGTAAAAACAAGATATACATATATATATATATACAATCATATCATATCATATCATATCATCTCATCTCATCTATCTTCTATATATATAAAAGAAAGTTTTTGTTTGTTTGTCTGCGCAAGCTAATCTCTTGAATGGTGAAAGATAGGAGGAAACCTCTAATACAAAAAATGTCGGGACGGGCCCCGGGAATGTTTTAGGCTAGGTGGCGAGGCCGGTCGAGGCCCACCCACCTCGGCCGGGCTGTGCCCATTTCGCAATTAAAAGCCAAGCTGAATTATAGTAGTCAATCGTCTACCGCCACGAGTAAAAGCTGAATTATAGTAGTAAATTCATTCAAAAAGAACTTAAAATGTTGGGACGGGCCCCGGGAAGGTTATAGGCGAGGTGGCGAGGCCGCTTCGGCCGAACTGGGCCCATTTCACAATTAAAAGCTGAGCTGAATTATGGAAGTCAATCTTCTACGGCCACGAGTAAAAGCTGAATTATAGTAGTAAATTCATTCAAGAAGAACCCGGGCAAGGCTGGGTGCTTTCGGCTAGTATATCATATATAAGCCTGGTGTTGGCTCAGAGGCTAGGGTTCCGGCTTGGGTGCCTAGGATCCTGGGTTCGAATCCCGGTCGATCGCTGAATAAACACCAGGGGGGTTTACTCAGCCTGTCATCCTTCTGAGGTCGGCAAATCGAGTACCAGTTCACTGGTAATTCCCTGTGTGTCGCAAGAGGCGACTAACAGGGCTGGCGGCAGGAAGGGCATCCAGCCGTAGTAAAACATTGCTCCAAAAAGGGGACCACGGTGCCCGAAAAAGGCCAAACCCCTGTTCTGCGGGGGGAAATGGCCTCTAAAGGTGGTTCTTCTTTTCATATCATATATCTTCTGATGTTCCATACTCTGTTCAGAGTGTCGGTGCTGCCGAAGCAGTTTCCTGGGTGATTTGCCATCCCTCTCCCAGCAGTAGTTAGGGCAGGAATTTGGAAATTGCTCATTGTGCCAGCGATCGCTCACCTACTGTTCGCAAAGGACACTGTGGGATCTTTAAACTCCAGCAAGAAATGCTGGCAGACGGAACACCCAGTTTAACATCCATCCGAAGGACGGCACACACACTGGAGTTACCCTGCCTGTGAAACACCAAGATGGCAGTTTATAGCTGGGTCCGGATTCGAACACAGGCTAGACAGCTTAGAGGCGAGTGTGCGTACCTCGAGACCATCCTGCCAGAACAGGAAAACATATGTAGTGTCAAGGTGTTAAAAGACCTTGCCAGCTATGTTCTCCCGACAACCCTCTACCCCAAACCCTGACCCCTATAAAACACACCAATGTATTGACCCTATTTTGCTCTATGTCCAATACATCCATTTACCCTATTTATTCATCGACTCTGAAACCGCACGACCATCCCCCAATCGGAAGTATCGACAGCAATGGCAACAGTTGCAGCAACAGATGCAATAACTTCGTTGATGCTGCCATCATTTTGTCAATTCTCGATTCTCAAAAAACAATGCTTCACATTCAGAAGCCAACATATACACCAAGACAGTTACAAACCGAGCAACGGATCTGCCAACGTCACATCTCAATGCCATCACAACCCACACAGAGACAGGTGGCCCTGTGTTTTGGCAAGGGTGGAGGAGCGCCTCAGCCATGTGAGTAGCATTTCTTAATATCAAGGGTTTAAGGTAGCCACAAACATGCTTTCGACCTAATTGGCAAATTGGCATTAACCATGCTCAAGACACCTCGCAGCAAAGTGACACACAAAGCACATGGGAAGTAAGATTTAGAAATCAAAACTAATCAACTTCAACAACCAGAATATCACCAACTAGCTGGCAGATGACCTAGAGGTATGCACACTTGCTCTAAGCTGTCCAGCCTGGGTTTGAATCTCAGACCAGCCACAAACCACCATCCTGGTGTTTTACAGGCAGGACGATTCATCAATGTATGTGAGAACATTAAACTGTGCATCCCGTCCGACAGCATTTCCTGCTGGACGTTAAAGATCCTATGGTGTCCTTGACAAAGAGTAGGAGGGCTGTCGCCGACCCAATGAACAAACGACAAATCCCAGCCCTATTCTCGTAGTTTCCCCTGTCCCAAGGGAACAAGTGCAAAAAGGGTCCCCTGCCCCCCTAGATGGGCAAGCGGATTAGTAGTATCAACAACACATCATGCACCGTATGGATATCGTGCCGAGGAGAACAAATGCTCTCCGGAGTTTAAAATTTCACAATAAACTAGTGTTGGAGCTTTTAAACCTAAAGAAAGGCAAATTTCGTTATTTAAAAATTTTTTTAAAAACATTTGAAAAGGCATCACCATGCACCTCCTCACTTCAGGCTACTTATTGGTTAATACGATATTTAAAATAAAGACGACGTGACGACTCTGTACCCACGGTCACGTGCACTATATGTTAGGGTGATGTTTGTCTGGGCACCCACCGACGGTTAAACCTTTGCCGGGAGGAAGGAAGAAGGCGAATTTTTGTTTTCCTCTCTGCGGTTATTCCTTCCAAGAACAGCTTGTAGGCTTTCACATCACATCTCGGGGCTTTTGTCGCATCGACAGGGGAGGGGAAAAATGACACTTTTCTGCCATATTGATGGCAAAACCCTCACTGCCGCACTGTGCTTACGTAACACGGATTTCACTAGTTCTCTTCGCATTGCACAACCGTCGCTCAACAAAGTCGGGCTTGGGGGGGGGGGGGGGGGGAACATCAAAAAACATGACCCATTAACACAGTACAAGCTGGTGGTATCCTTGTATCTGGCACCGAGGAAAGGTGTTAGTGCAAATTGTCATTACAAGAGTTCATTCGGTGTCCCAGGTGACGACGAGTAACATCTCCAAGGATTCACGGAGTCCGTACTTTGTGAACAAGCAGTGTTTTTATTTTGTCCGAGTTAGGAATTCGCCCAACAGCAACATTATGCCATTCGGGACAAGAGAGTCAAAACAACCGAAGTGGACACGGATTTGCAATGAGAACACGTGGTTCGAGCAACACGGTCACCTCATCTAGTCACGTCATTACTTTAGACCTGTCTGCAGTTACATGTACACGCTGTTCAGACACTTCGATATTATCGATAACAGAGAAGAGGAGGTGTCATTTCCAGAGAACCCTGTACATGTCATATTACCAAAGTAACAGCAGATATACCGGGGATTTGATTGTGGCACAAACCATGTGCGTCCATGACAAAGTCTCCTCTCAAGGAAACAAAGGTTCGCATTCCTATTGTGAAGCAAGCAGCCTGGAGGGAGCGAGGAAAGAAAAAACACAAACCAACAACAAAACAAAAATAAAACAACCACCGACTACCCTCGAGGTCTTTCAGTACAATATAGCGCATGTTTTTACAACACATGCCCAACCTTACCACACCACACCCCGTGCACAACCTTACCACACTACACCCCGTGCACAACCTTACCACACTACACCCCGTGCACAACCTTACCACACTACACCCCGTGCACAACCTTACCACACTACACCCCGTGCACAACCTTACCACACTACACCCCGTGCACAACCTTACCACACTACACCCCGTGCACAACCTTACCACACTACACCCCGTGCACAACCTTACCACACTACACCCCGTGCACAACCTTACCACACCACACCCCGTGCACAACCTTACCACACCACACCCCAGACCCAACCTTACCACACCACACCACACCCCGTACCCAACCTTACCACACTACACCCCGTGCACAACCTTACCACACTACACCCCGTGCCCAACCTTACCACACTACACCCCGTGCCCAACCTTACCACACTACACCCCGTGCACAACCGTACCACATTACACCCCGTGCCCAACCTTACCACACTACACCCCAGACCCAACCTTACCACACTACACCCCGTGCACAACCTTACCACACTACACCCCGTGCCCAACCTTACCACACTACACCCCGTGCCCAACCTTACCACACTACACCCCGTGCCCAACCTTACCACACTACACCCCGTGCCCAACCTTACCACACTACACCCCGTGCCCAACCTTACCACACTACACCCCAGACCCAACCTTACCACACTACACCCCGTGCCCAACCTTACCACACTACACCCCGTACCCAACCTTACCACACTACACCCCGTACCCAACCTTACCACACTACACCCCGTACCCAACCTTACCACACTACACCCCGTGCCCAACCTTACCACACTACACCCCGTGCCCAACCTTACCACACCCCGTACCCAACCTTACCACACTACACCCCGTGCCCAACCTTACCACACTACACCCCATGCCCAAACTTACCACACCACACGCCATACCCAATCCGGCCACACTACACGCTACACCACATACCTAACCTTACCACACTACACTGCGCACTCAACACTACCACACCACATAACACTACCACACCACATAACACTACCACACCACATAATATACCACTACCACATAACACTACCATACCACATAATATAACACTACCACATAACACTACCATACCACATAATATAACACTACCACATCACACCACATAACACTACCACATCACACCACATAACGAAAATACACCATATACCCAACCTGAACTTTACCACACTACACGTCTTGATCAGATATGTATATTCGTTATCAAGAATTCAAATCGAATTACGTTTCACACGAATTTTAATTCATAATCCCACGCCAGCCCAGTCACGATTCCCGTTTCTTCTCTCAAGGAAATAGATGGAACCAGATGCCTGAAACTAAGGCAAATTGGAATGTGAAAAGAACCGACAAAGACTTTTGATAAAGTCAGAAAGCGAACTTACTTCCTCGCGTTCAATCCCCAGCCGTACAGCTCAAGGAGGCAGAGCAAAGGGTGAAGAAGCCATGACCCTCACGCTTTTGCATCACGAACATCAGCATCGCCACAGCGAACACACAGCCCCGCCCCTTCCACCGCCCCCTCTCAGAGATACCCTCCGCCCCCGATTAGCTCCGCCTCCTTCCAGTTCCAGCCCGAATTCGCCTTAACGCTTAAACTCAACATTCCTTTTTCTCCTTTCTCCCCTTCCTCGTATCGGCCGACGCCACGGATTCTCTTCATTCAAATCTTCTTCTCCGGCTGTCATTTCCTTCCTGGGTTCATCGGCTTTATCCTTTTCCTAAGCTCGGAGTATTCCACACGTTGTCTTCCGAAGCAACCGTGGAAAATATATCACAGTGACAACGGAGATCGTTTGACGCAAATACGATTGTGGAAAATATCGCTTTTTTACGTTCTACAGATTTTCGTTACCTCGAAACCACAATTCCGTAAAACCCAGAGCGTACCACGAATCATTTGCCCGCCTTGCACATGCTGACGTCACATCGCGGCAATGTTCACCAATCACATAACGGCTATTTCGCTTTTCTTCTTCTTCACGTAGGTTACGTCACCATACATGTGTTCCCGTTCATTGAGAACTGTTGCGGCCACGTGGATGGCTAAAACCACGTGAAAATCGACAACTTAAGATGGATCTATCATTTGTACAACAACGATATAAGAGGATAATGTATGCGCAGACAATATTAAAACCCAATTTTGGCACAGAAGGATAACTTATATCTCAGGAACATTTAAGAAGCAACAATAGGAATCTGTGATAACAATTCGTATTTAGGCGGTGTATGTCTAGTGCATTGTTAGTTAACACGTCACATTTGCTGTGTTTTCCTTGCCTTGTGCAATTAATTCTAAAGTTGAACTAAAAACGTTCTGGTTCTTTCATCTAAATGATAATTCTTCCTGGCGCAAGTTACACAACCGCCAAATGCCCAAATCCCAAAAGCTAAACGCCTCTTCTTCTTCATTGCATGGCTGATGTTTACGCTGTCGTTCTGCAAACTGCAGCCTTTAAAGGACAAACTCCACAAATCACTTAACCCATAAAGTGCTGTCCTCCACCAATTAGAAGCAAAATTTCATAAGTTACCCCAGGTATTATACATTGTAATTTGTAAGAACGATCACGATTTGTTATTTGGGCGGACGTCAGATTAAACTCATTTGCATGCAAATAGTGCCTAGACCACGCCCATTTGATGACCATTTTTGTCGTGCGTGTTGGGCCACCATCGTGGCCAGCAGACGTGTATGTGTGGGGCCACCATCATCGTGGCCAGCAGACGTGTGTGTGTGCGGCCACCATCGTGGCCAGTAGACATGTGCGTATCGGGCCACCATCGTGGCCAGTAGACGTGTGCGTGTCGGGCCACCATCATGGCCAGTAGACGTGTGCGTGTCGGGCCACCATCATGGCCAGTAGACGTGTGCGTGTCGGGCCACCATCATGGCCAGTAGACGTGTGCGTGTCGGGCCACCATCATGGCCAGTAGACGTGTGCGTGTCGGGCCACCATCGTGGCCAGTAGACGTGTGCGTATCGGGCCACCATCGTGGCCAGTAGACGTGTGCGTGTCGGGCCACCATCGTGGCCAGTAGACGTGTGCGTGTCGGGCCACCATCGTGGCCAGTAGACGTGTGCGTGTCGGGCCACCATCGTGGCCAGTAGACGTGTGCGTGTCGGGCCACCATCATGGCCAGTAGACGTGTGCGTATCGGGCCACCATCATGGCCAGTAGACGTGTGCGTATCGGGCCACCATCACGGCCAGTAGACGTGTGCGTGTCGGGCCACCATCACGGCCAGTAGACGTGTGCGTATCGGGCCACCATCATGGCCAGTAGACGTGTGCGTGTCGGGCCACCATCATGGCCAGTAGACGTGTGCGTATCGGGCCACCATCATGGCCAGTAGACGTGTGCGTATCGGGCCACCATCATGGCCAGTAGACGTGTGCGTATCGGGCCACCATCATGGCCAGTAGACGTGTGCGTATCGGGCCACCATCATGGCCAGTAGACGTGTGCGTATCGGGCCACCATCACGGCCAGTAGACGTGTGTGTGTCGGGCCAGTAGATGTGTGCGTATCGGGCCACCATCATGGCCAGTAGATGTGTGCGTATCGGGCCACCATCATGGCCAGTAGACGTGTGCATGTCGGGCCACCATCATGGCCAGTAGACGTGTGTGCGTGTCGGGCCACCATCATGGCCAGTAGACGTGTGTGCGTGTCGGGCCACCATCATGGCCAGTAGACGTGTGCATCGTGGCCCGACACGCTGTATGGATTAAAGGTCGTCACAAGAGGAATGACAAATCACTTTGGTGTTCCTTCCTTTGCCCCAGAGATCGCCAAAAAAAAACTTGGCAAAAGTCACAGCAGGGGAAGCGATTTTACTCAAGCCCTACAGCTCGGCCTTCACCACCCTCCCAACCCTTTTTCCCTTCTCTTAATTCCCAACAACTTCCATAATACAGAGTATAAATGCTTTTCCAGGGAAACGATTAGGCAATGGAAGTAACAGGCAACAGTGAGCTCGGTCAGCTGATAGTGTTCGTTAACAAGTCCCAGTAGTGGACCAGCAGTTGGCTACTGACCATGTTGATCCAATGGAATTCTCTCTCTCTGTTTCAAATAATAAATAAATAAATCCCAAACGGAAGTCTGGAAGATAGTTTCTAAAAAAACAAACAAATAACCCACACGTACATGGGCATGGTTTGCTTTTGTTTGTTTTACTGGAAACGCTTTACGCGGGTTTTACAAGAATGAGCAAGGGTAATGCCCTCAAGGAACTGAACTGTAAGCCTGTGTGTTCGCAGCATTTGCCTCCTGGAGAATCATCGATTGTTCTCAGTAAGTGAAATATAACTTCACCGGCTGCCGGAGGGACGGGACGAGACGTTCCATCCAGGAGCTGAAAGCAATTTTCAGGGAAATGGGTTTTTGGCGGCTATTTCCTTGGCCTGGAAACGCATTTTAAGAGGACCGGTAGTTTAAGCCCTTGGCCGGGAAACGGCTCGACCGTGGTGTTTACGGTGGTTGTTCGTATGCAGAAGAAGTTTCTGAAAGTTACTTTTGTGAAAGAAGTTTCATAACAAGGGCAGCAGGTTTACAAACTGCCACGGGGTATGGGGTGGGGTGTGGGTTGGAAATGCACAAGGATGAGACTGGATGCCAGACAGTGTCAAAGGTTCAAGAGATATCCGAAAAGATGGCCATGACCTCTCACTTGTCGTTCAGGGCATCTCTCTGCTGTTGTGTCAGGAGTAACATATCCAACTTGGAATGGCCAGGTCAGATGCGAATCCGTTTATCAGGGATTAGCAAGTTCGAGAAGAGAGAGTTCGGAAGGTCAGCCGCATTGATGGACTCCAATAGTTTGCTGATGATGGGGAGAAGGTTGATCGGTAGGCAGTTGATGGGATCTGTTTTAGAACCCTTCTTATGAATAGGAATGATATTTGTAATTGGAACTTTCCAAGGAGGAGGAAACTGTGAAAGAGAGATGAGAAAAGGTACAATATAGGAATGAAGTACAGTTCTTGAGGATTAGAGCACTTTTGCCTCGAGGACCGTCGGGAAGAGGTGTCGATCTGGGTACGAGATTTCTCCACTACAGTATTCAGGAACTCTGCTTTTTCTCGTTTTTACGGACCAGGAAGAAACGCAATTGTACCATATTTCACTATTGTAATGACGTAGAGAAGTTTCACTTGCGAATGAGGAAAGAAAAGACTCATCCTGAATATACACCCTTCGTTGAAACTATTAGCATGGTGCTGTTGACACCACATGGAGATTCTCTTTTTTGGGAAAATTACTGCTTCCTTATGATCCTTTTGAACGCATCATGCTCGTTTTTGGTGAAATCAACCTAGCAAATCAAGCTTCACACCACGAGGCCGATACCAAATTATTTGCCTCCACATTTGGCTCAGGCTGTTTCCAAATATGGTGTATCACTGTAAAAGTATGGAGGCTTTCCTCTAGGAAAGCAATGGAAAACCACTCAGTGCATCCATTCGCATGAACCTGCCTCTAAGGAAGGCATACTTTGCCCTTTCGGAAAGAAGTAATGGAAAGACAATGTAGACAGGATTAAGACCTTACCATCTCTCGCGAAGTGAGGACAATTTGAGGTGCAGGTGAGTCTGATATTGCACCCTCGCTCTTCGTCGGCCAGATACGCAATGGTTCCGAGCTGTGTGGATAAACCGCAGATTACTATCAGTGGGGTTGCCTTCCAGGAGGAGAATGCAAGTTGTTTTCTTGCAATGGCCTCGCCAGATGCATCCGTGTACCAGGGTGGAGACTTTGGACAGAAAAGGTGAGTGTGGGATGGAATCATGGAATTAACTTGCGGAGATAAGAAATTAGTCCCTTGTAGAATAAATTCCAGGAGCGGTCAATGTTATGAGTTCATGATGTGGTGATGAACCAGTCTTGACATCAGAGTGGATTATAGGCCAGACCATTTGGCTTTATCAAACTGATAAACATTTTTGCACGTTAGCGGTTCTCTTAGAAATCACAAAGAAAAGACAACTTCTACTACCACATGGCATCAGACTAGCCACAAAAATCTGAGGAGCTGGACAAGTTTGAGGAAAGGTTTGATACGACAAGGTCCAGTAATGACTGGTTGCCATTTGGGTAAATGTGTGTTGGAAAAGAAAAGGTTGAGTAAGTTCAGTGCTCCAGACCTGAAACCCAATTTTACTTCATTTTTAACCTCAAGGCAACATTTTAGAATGAAATTAAGGTTGCTGCAAGGTCAGATAACATTCCCTTTGCGACAACAGTTTTTTCCCCATTTACCTTTTTGCTTCTTTTAATATTTAGAAACTGCTTTCTGCTTCCACTTGTTCTCGAGGAGGAGATATAAACATTGGTAGTATGTGCATGACACGTGCCGAAGAAAAGCAAAAGGACATCTGGTGTCATGGCACATGTCCCAGGGAAACATATCGGACGCAGCTGCTGCAAAGCTCACGGACACAAGGATTTGCACGTTTCCAGTCTAGCTTACGAGAATCGCACTACGATTTGGGCTTTTGCAAAAAAAAATTAAAACAAAAAACATCTAAACTGGCATGTCAAGCAACGCAAGGCACTGGAGACAGGAGACAGCACACAATCACCGCATCTCCACATCAACATTATTTGGGGATTGTGTTCCAAATGAGCAAATGCTGAGAGAATCGCTCAGAGCTGTCATGTTGCATGGGTTCAGTTCAGGAAAAAGGATAAACTGCCTTCCCGGAGCTTTGCCGTTTCCAGGTAGTTGCGTCGCACATCAATGAGAATGCAATTAAAACAAAACTGGGTGGCAGCCTGGCTGTCCAATCAGAAAGAATTCGCCAATGGATGTTCAAGATCCCATAAAGAGTAAGCCATTGTGTGCCGGTACTTTGGGCCGAATTTTCCAATTTGTCTCCTAATCTACGGTTGGACGAGGTGGGGTATGGGGAGGGGGCACTGTTTTTGCAGCAATATTTTTATGCCTCCGCCGACGCATTATGTTTTCGGGTTGTCCGTCCGTCCGTCCGTACGGGCTAAACCTCGTTTTTCTCAGCAACCACATGCCCAATTGAGACGAAACGTTCAGGGTAGGAGTGACACCAATGCAGAATGTTTTCATGATAATTGTGATGTCATAGGTCACGTGGTATAGCAGCCGTCTTCGATTAAAAGCAAATAATTAAAAAAATTCTCGGAAACCGCTGAATGGAAAAATAGGAAACTTGGCACATTGGCAAGTGCTTCCAATGGGGAACAGAAGCATGATAATGATGACATCATAAGTGAAGTAGTATACCAGCCAAAAATGTTTATTTTTAAAAATCCCTTCTCTGAAATTGCTTCACCGATCGATGTGAAACCTGTCATGACTGATGGAAATGTGATACTTGAAAACAGCTGAAGGCATTTAAATCAAACTTGTTTATTTTTACGAAAGTGAATGATGGCATCTACCTGTTGTGGGACTATTACGGAGGCATATTGGCGACAACAGTCGCATTGCTCTAGTTTTTTTTAATTTTTCCAGGTTTTTATTTATGCAGTAAAGGTTTTCGCAATATTCAGCCATTGCCACTCCTGGGTTCACCATGTAGCAAAGCTAGCCTCCAAAGCCAGCCGCAGACTCGGCATCTTCCTGTCGATCCAAGTCTTTCCTTGGAAAATCAAAACTACTCACAGTCCACAAGGCCTTTGTCCATAGCTCAGTGAAGTACTGCCCTCCCCCTTTAGCAGCACATCTGTCTTTCTTGGATTCTGCAGCATATAAAGCTCTTCACATTATTGGAATTTCCCACGATGAGGCCGAAGCACAAGGTCGGTTGCTCTCACATCACAGACAGGTCGGTGGTCTCTGGGTTTTTTTTTTCCATCTCTCCTCCAGTCCACCGCCATCTGCTCTTTCAGCCATCCAACCTTCCCCAGCTCCTCCATGATGCATGCATTTCTTCCAGTAACCCTATCCCCCTTGTTAAACTCAAATAATCCAGGCTTTCAGACCACCTCTGCTCTGTTATTCCTCTTGATTCCCGTTTGTGTTACTACCTTTCTCAGGTGATTCACTCACACGCTTTCCTCCAGGGCTTCAACAAAGGGATGCAATGCCGTCTCATTTCATCCAACAACTCTCCTCACCCAAACCTCTTACTTTTATGTTGCTGTGTTTCCCCCACTCCTCTTTTTCTGTTCGTCAATCACTTTCTTGCTGTATTCAACCGTTGCCCAATTCCCCAGTGTGTTTGTTACCGATTACCATCTGCTGTCACCACGCTCCTCCATGAGTCTGATTTTGTATTCATTTTTTTATGTAATACTTAACTTGCTAAGGAGGACTTTCAAGACTGAAACAGCAGTCGAAAATGATTTTTTTTTTTTATTTAAAATTTAACAAATGCATGTGACTGTTCAAGCAGTACAGTACCCCTTTCGCCTTGGGGTGAACAGTTCATGGTAATTCACGACAGGTTTATCCTCCCTTCCTGTCCTGCCACCTCCTTCCCCACCCTCCCCAACACCACAATTCCTCTCTTATGTGCATACTAGCAGGAGTACCCGGCGTTGCCAGGGAGGGGACAGGAGGAGGAGGGGTGAGGAAGGGAGTGGAAAGATATACTACATATACATCTTTCGCGGTGAGGTGACGAAGGGAGTGGGGGGAGTGGAAGGGGGAGTGCATGGGGAGGTGAGGGGAGAGGGAGGGGAAGATATACTACATATACATCGTTTGGGGGGAGGGGTGAGGAAGGGAGTGGGGGAGTGGAAGGGGGAGTGCATGGGGAGGTGAGGGGAGAGGGAGGGGAAGATATACTACATATACATCGTTTGGGGGGAGGGGTGAGGAAGGGAGTGGGGGAGTGGAAGGGGGAGTGGAGGGGGAGGTGAGGGGAAAGATATACTACATATACATATTTTATGGGGGGGGGGGGGGATGGCTTTGACAGGTCCCTCCGTTTTGGGGGAAGAGGGGAAGGAAAGGAGGAAAAATTTTCCCATGCAAAGAGTGCTTCATAACTACAGTGTTTCCCAGGTAAAAAGGAAATTGTAATACCCTCTGCCGCCATCACCAGGTGGCACTACACATAACAGTACACATTTACATAAAGAATTTACGCCCCTCTCCTGGTTCCCCACACCCCCGAATGAGGCCGCGGCCACATAGCCTATGTTACCCCCCCCCCCCCCCGCCCCAGCCCCACAGACAAAGTTGTATTTGTATTTGTACCCCGAGTAAAGTATAAAAGTGTTTATAGCTGGAGTACCTGGCGTTGTTCAAGCGAGAAAGAAACATTAACATATTTGAAATGAGGGCAAATATAATGGAAAAGCAATTACGTCCAAATCAGAATCCATCACAAATGTCAAATCATCATTTTACCTTTTCGTTGAACATATGCTGCTGAATGTGCCATTCATCACTTGTCTGAATTAAGTATGATGACGTGCAGGAAGAAGAAGAAGCCTTACCACCAACTTGGACCGCTTCCGGAATTGTTTGATTATTTGTGTTCAAATGTCTGGTGATTGTTTTGTATTTATTTATGCGAATGTGTACTTGTATATTAAACTGTCATTAATCAAAAAGGTTTCGGCACTATAGAGCGATTTTTTTTAATACAAAAAAACGAACTTTTTTTTTTTTCAAAAATGTTTTTTTAAACCTAAAACACCCCCAGGCAATAACTGACGAACCTCTGAAAGTTTGACGAAGACCTGTTCAGCCATCTCTGAGAAAAATGGCGACACACAGATCAATGGCTCTCTTATATAGCAGATATTTTGGTTTGCGGGTGTCTTATGGTACATCAGGGAGATGGATGCTCCTACCTTGCATAGCCCCAGGTCACCTGTGGGCAAGGTGTATTACCTGTCAGCCCCCATTACCAGGGTAACGGTCCCCAGCCATGTGGTTTAAATGGCAGATGGCTCTGCACAGCTGGTAGATGAGAGACCAGTCGACTCCAACATCATGGGCGGGAGAGGGTGAATTCCCCAACGGCCAGCAGAGGGACGGAGAGGAGTGGCGACGCCCCGTCTATATCACACACTCCATCATTGCCCGAGGAGACTCCACATCATCAAGATCTCACTCAAATGGCAAGATTAGGAACCCCCTAATGCACAAGGGTCTGGTTTTGGTATGGTGGCCTAGTAGTGAGGAAACTAGAATGTCATTCCAGAGTTGGTGGATCAAATTTGGCTGAAGACAGTAGCATTAAGAATTTATATTCTGGGTCTCAGTATTACCACATTTGCTGTCGCTTCATTAGTAACTAGAGCTTCCAGGTAAGCAGAACTCAACTGAACTGACTGGACAACTTCACACACCAAGTTTTTTTTTTTTTTTTTTTTTTTTTTGTTTTGTATACAAGATCGAGGCTCGTGAAAGAGCGAACATTAATCACACAGAAAGACAAACCGACACATAAAACATATAACATAGGGAGCGGTAGACAAGATGGGGAGAGAGGGGGAAGGACACAAACACAACATTTGAGAGCAGGGACCGAGAGACATGGAGACATCGAGAGATCTGAGAGAGGGCGAGGGATTTGGGGGGGGGGGGGGGCGTGGGAAGGGGGCAGTGGGAGAGGTATAAAACATATGGACACTGCCAGGACTTCCAGGAAAGAAGTTGGAATTTCAAACAAGGTGGATCTGGGGTGAATTAGCGGGGGTAGAAAAGATCAAGGTTTTGGATGGGGGAAGAAAGGAGTTGGTGGTGAACAGCTGTTTTAAAGACCTGGAGGGAGGAGTGGGATTGAAGGGAGTGAGGGAGTTTGTTCCAGAGGCGGGAGAAAAGAGGAATGAAAGAGTGAAGGTGAGCGGAGAGCCGAGATTTCGGCAGTTTAACCATCAGAGGGTTGCTGGCAGATCTTGTGCGACCTGTAGGAATATTTGGGGGACAGAGCACAGAGAGAGCTGGGGGTGCAAGGCCGGAGAGGAGTCGGTAGAAGACAGAAAGACCACCTACCTGCCTGCGGTGAGTGAGTGAAAGGCCCTCAGAGATAGCTTCATCGCGGGAGATTCCAATAATTCTGAAAGCTTTGGTTTCAACAGCGTGAAGCCGAGCTAGGTGTGAGGCAGGAGCACCGGCCCATAGGGGAGAACAGTATTCCATTGAGCTGCGGATGAAAGCCTTGTATGTGGTGAGGAGCTCAGGTGTGCCGAGGAAGGACTTCGCACGACGGAGGATGCCCAGTCGGCGACTGGCTTTGGAGGCCAGCTTGGAAATGTGGTTTTCCCAAGAAAGATCATGGCAGATAGTGAGACCCAAAATCTTGAGCGACAGAACTTCTTGGAGAGGATTGTTGAGAAAGTAGATGGGAGGGTTGTCCAGTCGATCTTTTCGGAGAGACATAGTAAGAGTGTGAGATTTGTCAGGATTGAAAGACATGTTCCACTTGTTTGACCAGTCTGTGATTTTGTCCGGGTCTTCAGAGAGTGAGGAGGCAGCAGACTGCCGATCTGAGGGAAGAGGAATGGAGCGGCAGAGAGTGGAGTCATCAGCAAAGAGATAGAGAGGATTTTCGAGAGAGTCAGAGAGATCATTGATGAAGACCAGAAAAAGCACGGGGCCCAGAACACTGCCTTGGGGAACTCCAGCCTGAACAGGAAGAGGAGATGAGAGAAACCCATTCAGGGCCACACGTTGACGACGACTACAGAGGAAGTCCGCCAGCCATGCGTGGAGATTTCCATGGATACCAAAGGAGGAGAGTTTGGTGAGCAGAGCGGGGTGCCAGACCGTGTCGAAGGCACGTGATATGTCGAGGGAGACAGCTCTAATTTCCTGTTTGGCATTGAGGACCTCCATCCATTGTTGAGACAGCAGAAGCAGCATGTCCAGAGTAGAATGACCTGGTCTGAAACCAAATTGATGATCAGAGATCAAGCCATTGGAGAAGAGGAAAGATTTCATATCCGAAGCAATGATGGATTCCATGACTTTGCTGATAATTGGGAGAAGGCTGATTGGTCTGTAGTTGCTAGGATCTGTTTTTGCACCTTTTTTGTGCAAAGCGGTGATGTTGGCTGATTTCCAAGCAGATGGCAGTTGACCTTGAGCAAAAGAGAGGGTGAAGAGAACAGAGAGAGGGTGAGATAGAGCAGCAGAGCAGGATTTTAGGACCCGTGGGCTGATGCCGTCGGGTCCAGTTGCAGAATCAGAGTCGAGGGTTGACAGAAACTTTTCCACCTTGTCAGGAGGAAAGGACACGGAGTCCAGGAGCAGCAGGGTACGACTGGGTATGGTGGGTACAGAGAGGGATGGGTTTGGGACACAAGATTTAGAGGCAAACACAGAGTTGAGGCATTCAGCTTTTTCACGTGCGGAGTCAGCTGTGTAGCCGTTTGAGGTAAGGGAGGGGATGGAGGGGGAACAAACACCAGAAACGGATTTGACCAGACGCCACCAGGATTTGGAAGAGGGAGACAGATAAGAGAGTTCGGTCTTGAGAACGGAGAGATATTGTTTCCTGGCTCTCCTGAGGGTGGACACACACTTGTTTCGGGCTTTGTGAAAGGAAATGAGATTTCCTTCCGTTGGATTTGCTTTCCAGGAGACGAAGGCAAGTTGTTTCTGGGCAACAGCCTCACCACAAGATTCCGTGTACCATGGACGGGAGGAAGGGTATGACAACTGAAGACGAGATGGGATAAATATGTGCATGAGAGAGAGCAATTTACTTTGGAAGAATTCCCAGGATGAGTTGATGTCAGAGGTGGTAGAGATGGGAGACCAGTCCAGATGATTGATGGCTGCTTGAAGACCGTGCCAGTTGGCCTGAGTGAAATGCCAGACTCGTCTACGCTGAGCAGGCTCCCTGAGGATGGTCAGAGAGATGTCCACTTTAACAAGGACATGATCAGATGATCCGATCGGAGCAGAAGAAGAGCAGCAGACATTTTCAGGGAAGTTAGTCATAACCAAGTCCAGAAGAGAAGATGTTCCGTTGACTGAGATCCGGGTCGGGAAATTGACAGATTGTGTCAGTCCCAGTGAGTCGCAGAAGTCCTTTGCTGAGGAGCCATGGCTGGTGAGAGAGGTACCCACACCCAGCCAACTGGCATGATGACAGTTGAAATCACCACATATGAGGAAGAGAGAGTTGGGATGAGTAGATAGAAGTTGGTCCATATCATCAGACAGCGAGATGTAGATGGAGTCATCACTGTTTGGTGGACGGTACAACACACATATGAACAAGAGGTGGGAGCGAAGGGGAAGCCGTAGCCAGAGGTATTCCTGGGGGTGAGGTGGAGAGAGTGCAGTGCAGGGCGAGTGAGGAAGAGAGTTTTTGATAAAGATAGCAACCCCGCCTCCAGGACGAGGCTCAGGTCTATCATACCGGAGGAGGGAGTAGCCCGGGAGAGATACTATGGAATCAGAGACATCATAAAGGAGGAAAGTTTCTGTTAAGCAGATCACGTCTGGTTTGACAGAAGCAACCTGTATGGAGAGATCAGTTAAGTTTGAACGAAGGCCCCGGATGTTTGAGGTCCATACCGTTAATGAAGAGGAAGGGGGAGCATCAGATACAGAACAGGGGGGAGGAGCGGTAGGGCAAGATGTGGAAGAGGTGGAAGAGGTAGGGAGAGCTGTTGAAGGTGTGTCAGAGATTTCAGAATAGCTCGGAGAAAGGGAAGGATGGGGCGGACAAAAGGTTTGATGGTGATTGGGTGAGCCACAATGAGGTGTTATTTGAGGAGGGGGAAGAGCGAGGCAGAAGGTTGGGGGAGATGGAGGTGAGAGTTTGAAGGGGGAAGAAGCGGGGAGGACACTTTGAGGAGGGGGAGTGAGCGGGGGGAAATTGAGAAGCAATGAGGGTGGGGAGATTTGAAGGGGAGGGGTGAGGGGGGAGTTTGGGAGGGAAGGGACAAGGGGAGGGATTTGAAAGGGATGGGATATGGGGGAGATTTGGAGGGGAGGGGTGAGGCAGGAGTCTAGGAGGGGAGGGGCGAGGGGGCGTCTTGGCGGGGAGGGGTGAGGGGGTAGTTTAGGAGGGAGGGGGCAAGGGGGGAGATTTGAAAGGGATGGGTGATGGGGAAGATTTGGAGGGGAGGGGTGATGGGGAAGATTTGGAGGGGAGGGGTTATGGGGAAGATTTGGAGGGGAGGGGTGAGATTGGATTTTTGAAAGTGTACGATTTATGGGAAACGAACATTTATTGCAAAATGAGTTTCTTGTGATCTTCGAGTTAAAAATACGTTTAAGGACGCTGGATGGAGGATGGAGTGCAGGAGAGTTTAGGGAATGTAGAAAAAAGGCACTATAGGAGATGGATATTTTTTTGGGGATGAATTGATTTGGTGAGCAAGTCGAAAGCAGCCTTTTAAAGAAGAAGAAGAAAAAGGTGTTATAAAATATGACGGAATACATAACTTGAGGGGAAAGTGTAAACATTGAAGGTTAATGAGTGAAAACTATCTGGGGAAATGGGGGAGAAACACGTGGTCGAAGAACGAAACAACGAATAAGAATGAATAAACGAATGAGAACAGAGAAGGAAATGTTTTTTTTTTTTTTGTGTTTTTTTTTGAGTTGAGATTTACACAAGGAAGTAGGCTATGGGTGAAAAGACTGGGAATACAGAGAACGAAAGTTATTGGATCACAAACGACGGACCACTGAGAGAAAAACAAAGCCTCAAGGTTGTACAGTGCACACTGTACAAGGCCTTGCTCGCGACACGGCAAACAGACGATCAATTTATGAAAGATAAACACCGAGAAACAACCAAAGTTGCACACAATAACTTCACACACCGAAAGATAAATACAGTTTCGACAAAATACAATTGTGAACAGACTTAACTTCGAAAAACGTGGAGACCGTGTGGAGCTTCGAAAATCCCTGCCGCCGTCTCCAAGATCTCGCGAGATCCAAGTTTGATCAAAATCCATAAATATTTGTGGACGTTAAAGTCTTAACGTCGTTTCGGAGCTGAAAACAATATGGCGGCCTATGGCGGCCATTTTGTGACCGATCGGGTTGGAATGCAATAGCAACCTACCTTGTGTGGTAAGGGTTAAACATTCTAAGTTTGATCAAAATCTGTTAATATTTGTGGACGCGAGTGTTAACGTCGTTTTCATGACCAAAAACAAAATGGTCGTCTCAAGTCCGCCATTTTTCAACGGATCGGGCTGAAATGTAATACCAACCTGGTCCTTGGGGTAAGAGTGCTGCATGTCAAGTATGATCAGAATCGGTTGATACTTGTGGACGCTGAAGTGTTAACGTCGAAAAGTTAACGGACGACAGACGACGGAGGCCGGAGGATTCAGTAGGCCTATGTGATGAACTCAACTGGACGGTAGTCCAGTTGAGTTAAAAACCCAACTGCCTCAACTGACCTACCGTGCATGGTGGAATAATGGTTAGAGCGTCCGCTCCGAGTATGGGATGTCGGTGGTTCAAACCCTGGCCTGGTCATAGAAGCACCAAAGGCTTCGAAAATGGTAGCTACGTGCTGCTTCCTTGCTTGGCGCTCAGAATGAAATAAAAGGATATAACAGGACCAACCAATGCTGGGAGGGAAATGGCAATCCACCCAGTATAATCCTTGCCATGAAATTGCTTCGGGAACACCAACGCTCCGTAAAGAGTACGGTACATCAAAATCAAAACTAGAAAGCATCTGAAAATGCAAAGCCCATCCACGTCCGTTTGTATTCAGACGTTTTCTTCTTCCATATGATAAAAATAGTGAAAAACGGATAAAAAAAAAATACAAAACGAAAATTGATGATTTTATGCAGCCTTGACCTTTTGATCTAAAATAAGAAATCAGCTTCTAGCTTTCGATTGGTGAACCAATTCTGTGACCCAATATGCAAATCTTACTATAATTCACCAAATGTCTGTCTGTCTGTCTGTCTGTCTGTCCGTCCGTTCCCAGGTACCGCAAACACGGCTGAACCGATCGCAACGAAATTTTGGGTGTGTAATCCTGGGACCCCCTGGAGTAAAATAGGCGAAATTGTTTTTCCAATTTCAGCTTTGGTCTCCAGAATTTTCAGGTTTGGTCTCCCGCCTGACGCTATTTTCCCACACCTCTGGATACGCTTCGTTTTCTTTTGACCTTACTGGTTGTGACGTGAAACGCAATCGGTGGATAACTCGTGACACCCAGGAACATATCATGCTTGCCCACTCCGTTCACATCACTTTGGGGTACACTTGACATTTTACCTCTGGGTACACTTGACATTTTACCTCTGGGTACACTTGACATTTTACCTCTGGGTACACGACATTTTACCTCTGGGTACACTTGACATTTTACCTCTGGGTACAGTGGACATTTTACCTCTGGGTACACGACATTTTACCTCTGGGTACACTTGACATTTTACCTCTGGGTACACTGGACATTTTACCTCTGGGTACACGACATTTTACCTCTGGGTACACGACATTTTACCTCTGGGTACACGACATTTGACCTCTGGGTACACGACATTTTACCTCTGGGTACACTTGACATTTTACCTCTGGGTACACTTGACATTTTACCTCTGGGTACACGACATTTTACCTCTGCGTACACTGGACATTTTACCTCTGGGTACAATGACACTGTATCGTAAGCATTATTCATGTCCACGAAACGCCTCCACATTACCTCAGCGTAATTCAAACCATGGACACAGCGAATATTGGGGAGTCCCTTGATCGTGTTCAAGGGATGACACTATATCGAAAGCCTTATTCATATCATATCACACCTTGTTATAATAGAGCAAACGTATATAGTTATGTCGTTTTGTCGCTTTGTTTGTCGCCATGTTTATATGTCTTCTTCTTCTTCAAATAAATTACCACCCTCTTAATTAACCCTCTTAATTGCGTTAAGACTGCTGAGACCCCTCAGACCTTTGACGACCCTTTAATTTCCCCAAGACCCTTCAGACCACCAAGACCCCTGAAGACCCAAAACACCCCATAGACCCAAAACATCCCGAAGACTCAAAACACCCCGAAGACCCAAAACACGCAGAAAACCCAAAACACCCCGAAGACCCAAAAGACCCTGAAGACCAAATAGATCCCGAAAACCCAAAACACCCCGAAGACCCAAAAGACCCTGAAGACCAAATAGATCCCGAAAACCCAAAAGACCCTGAAGACCCAAAACACGCAGAAAACCCAAAACACCCCGAAGACCCAAAAGACCCCAAAGGCCAAAAAGACCCCGAAGACCCAAAAGACCCTGAAGACCCAAAACACCCCGAAGACCCAAAACACCCTGAAGACCCAAAACACCCAGAAGAGCCAAAACACCCCGAAGACCCAAAACACCCCGAATACCCAAAACACCCCGAAGACCCAAAACACCCCGAAGACCCAAAACACCCCGAAGACCCAAAACACACCGAAGACCCAAAACACCCCGAAGACCCAAAACACCCAGAAGAGCCAAAACACCCCGAAGACCCAAAACACCCCGAAAACCCAAAACACCACGAAGACCCAAAAGACCCCGAAGGCCAAAAACACCCCGAAGACCCAAAACACCCTGAAGACTCAAAACACCCCGAAGACCCAAAACACCACGAAGACCCAAAACACCCAGAAGAGCCAAAAACACCCCGAAGGCCCAAAACACCCCGAAGACCCAAAACACCACGAAGACCCAAAACACCCAGAAGACCCAAAACATCCCAAAGACCCAAAACACCCCGAAGACCCAAAACACTCCAAAGACCCAAAACACCCCAAAGACCCAAAACACACCGAAGACCCAAAATTCCCCGAAGACCCAAAACACCCCAAAGACCCAAAACACCCAGAAGAGCCAAAACACCCCGAAGACCCAAAACACCCTGAAGACCCAAAACACCCCGAAGACCCAAAACACCCCGAATACCCAAAACACCCTGTCCCCCAAATATTCCTAAAGGTCGCACAAGATCTGCCTGCAACCCTCTTATGGTTAAACTGCCAAAATCAAGACTCTCTGCGCACCTTCACTCTTTCATTCCTCTTTTCTCCCGCCTCTGGAACAAAATCCCCCACTCCCTTCAATCCCACTCCTCCCTCCAGGTCTTTAAAACAGCTGTTCACCACCATCTCTTATCTTCCCCCATCTAAAACCTTGATCTTTTCTACCCCCGCTAATTTCACCCCAAATCCCCTTTTTTGAAATACCAACTTCATTCCGTGGAAGTCCTTGGTGTCCTTGTGTTTTATACTTCTCCCACAATTCCCCCCCCCCCCCCCCCCCACTTCCCACGCCGCCTCCCCCCAAGCCCTCTCCCTCCCACACATTCCCAATGTCCCTCACAAATGTTGTGTGTATGTGCTTTCCCTTCTCTCCCCATCTTGTCTACCGCTCCCCTTTTTATATACTTTGTTTGTTTGTCTGTTTGATTTGTTTGTGTGATAAATGTTAGCTCCTTCACGAGCCTCAATTATGTATTAAAAAACAAACAAAAAAAAAACACCCCAAACACCCAAAACACCCCGAAGACCCAAAACACCCGAAGACTCAAAACACCCCGAAGACCCAAAACACCACGAAGACCCAAAACACCCAGAAGAGCCAAAACACCCGGAAGACCCAAAACACCCTGAAGACCCAAAACACCCCGAATACCCAAAACACCCCGAAGACCCAAAAACATGCAGAAAACCCAAAACACCACGAAGACCCAAAACACCCCGAAGACCCTAAACACGCAGAAAACCCAAAACACCCGAAGACCCAAAAGACCCCGAAGACCAAAAAGACCCTGAAGACCAAAAATACCCCGAAGACCCAATAAAACCCAAATACCCTTTAAGACCCTTAAGACCCAAAAGCCTCTGAAGAGACCAAAGACCCAAAAGACCCTGAAGACCCAAAACACCTCAAAGACCTAAAATACCCTTAAAGGCCCAGAGGATACAAAAGACCCTGAAGACCCAAATGGCCCTGAAGACCCAAAACACCATGAAGATCCAAAAGACACTGAAATGTTCCAAGATGCCTACTCCTCTGAAACGATGTGTGGTGAGGCGCGCGGAGCGCTTGGTTTCATTGAAGTTTGTTGAAAATTTGATGACAAAACTCAAATGGTAAATTTAAATTTCAAGTCATTTGGATGAAAATTGATGATTTTAGTGATGCTGACTTTTGACCTTTTGACAAAATTATAAATTTTCCTTCTCTGTATTGTCATAATAATGCGTTGTTGGAAAGTTGATGACAAAAATCAAATAGTAAATTTAAATTTTGGGTGAATCAAATGAAAATTGACGATTTTAGTGATGCTGACCTTTGACCTTTTGACGTTTTGACCAAATTATAAATTTGTCCTCTCCATATTCTCATAATAAAGCTTTGTTGAAAATTTGATGACAAAACTCAAATGGTAAATTTAAATTTCAAGTCAATTGGATGAAAATTGATGATTTTAGTGATGCTGACCTTTGAACTTTTGACTAAGTTATAAATTTGCATTCTCCATATTATCATAATCAAGCTTTGTTGAAAATTTGATGACAAAACTGAAATGGTAAAAAAAAAGTTACAGCCTGGACACACACACACACACACACACACACACACACACACACACACACACACACACACACACACACACACACACACACACACACAAACACACAGAAGTGATTACAAAACCCCATCTCTTTCTGTGCCCGGGACAGGCTAATAAACCCTGCCTGGTCTTGTTGTGTCAGTCCAAACAGTGCGGTTCATATTCCAATGGATTTCGGCAATGGATGGGTACGAATGGAATGGGTACGAATGAAATGGAATGGATGGGTACGAATGGATGGGTACGAATGGGTACGGGTACGAATACGTACGGGTACGGGTACGAATGGTACGGGTACGAATGGGTTCGATGGGTACGAATGAAATGGAATGGATGGGTACGAATGGATGGGTACGAATGGATGGGTACGAATGGATGGGTACGAATGGATGGGTACGAATGGATGGGTACGAATGGATGGGTACGAATGGGTACGGGTACGAATACGTACGGGTACGGGTACGAATGGTACGGGTACGAATGGGTTCGATGGGTACGAATGAAATGGAATGGATGGGTACGAATGGATGGGTACGAATGGATGGGTACGAATGGGTACGGGTACGAATACGTACGGGTACGGGTACGAATGGTACGGGTACGAATGGGTTCGATGGGTACGAATGAAATGGAATGGATGGGTACGAATGAAATGGAATGGATGGGTACGAATGGATGGGTACGGATGGTTAGGATGGGTACGAAAATGTAGCCTCTAAAAGGCAATGCCACCACATCTCCCAAATCGAATGAAAGTTAATAAAGCATGTACAGTGTTCCACTCTCTAGCCAACTTGCATTACAGAAACTGAAACCATTGTATGAAGATATTAATTCTACAAAAGTGTCATAGTAGTACATCGTTATAACTACATTTTTGATATCTACTGGCAAAGAACCCATCATTCTGGGCTGCAAAATACCATAAAATGAGTGTATTTGAGATATCAATTGGTATGTTTTGCGGACAATCCTACCTTGTTATCTATCATTCAAGTTTGGTATGGAAAATCACCTGAAAAGTTTTTTTTAGAGAGTTTAAGAAAACTTTTCATTCGCATTTGAAGTTTTCATTCTGAGTGATATTTAGCTTCTCCAAGACAAATGAACACGATGCAAATTGGCAAGCGAACGACGGAAGTGCAATGCTGTCTGATGGTCTTTGCTGTTGCAAGAAAGTGTCACGTTTACCACATGCCGTAAAAACGTCACCACATCCCAATTGCTGCTGGTTTGGCACCATCTGCTGGTCCATGTGTCTGGGTGCAAGGCCCAGGGATGAAGCTCCATGAAACAGAACCATGGGATAAAATGTTCAAACGGCACGCCGACACAGCACTTGCAATGGTATAGGACAAGTACAGGAGGTGTAAATTGTTTTGATTTCATAAATACAGTAAGTTCTCCTTCAACGTCCTTAATATGTCCCTTAAAAAGTTGCAAGTCGAAATATTCTTCTTCTTCTTCACGATTACCTGACGTCACACCATGAAGTTGGCCGCCACTCCGGCATTGTCTCGCGATCGAGATACATCGCGATCGATTTAACTCAAACGGCGATTAATTTTTGAACTTCTACAACAGCCGCAACCATATCCAGAGCCAAAGAAAAAACAGAGTTCGGCGACCTCGATTTGAGCGAAAACGACCGTGATTGGAGGATAGGTGGTCACATGACCGCAAGGCGCCATGTTGTTATTGAACCTCGCCGAGTGAAGCGCTAAATTGTATATCTTTGTGTACTCTGTTATATTTACATCTCGTCATCATTATAATTTTTCATTTTGAAGTCGGTTTTGGGGTGTAAAAGATGACATGCTCTTCAGCACGGAGCAGTTCCAATCGATCAGCAGAGGAAGGAAGATGCATCTTTATCCTTGTGATCCAGAAAGAAGGAAAATATGGAAAAGTAAAAGTTTATTGCGTGGAATGAAGAGCCAACAACAACTCGTTTCTCTGTGCGGTTGTCGATTACACGCCAAGTAGAATTCAGGAGTTGTACCACGTGATAATTCTTATGTTATGATAATTCAATGTAATAATTGTTACGATTGAATTTTTATTTTTTTTGTATACAAGATCGAGGCTCATATAAGAGCTAACATCAATCACAAAAAAAAAAACGGACACTTAAAACATACAATAAAGGGAGCGGGAGACAAGCTGGGGAGAGAGAGGGAAGCACACAAGTACAACAGCAGAGAACAGGGACATCGGGAGATCTGTGGGAGGGAGAGGGCTTGGGGGGAGGAGGCATGGGAAGGCGGAGGAGGGAGGGAGGGGGGGGGGGGGGGTTAAAACAATTTAATTTTATTATAATTATAATTAAGATTTAAATTCTCATTTAATGATAATAATTATAATTTAATTTATTGTTATGGTAATACGATTTTATAATGGACAATCTGTTCTGTTATGAATGTAATACAATTTGTCCAAATATTAAAATAATTTGTATGCGTCGACATGCATGTCATGTAACATTACATATTACTACATATTTGGGACCACACAGAATCATGAGTGGATCATACATTACATGCATGAAAGTATTATTACTACGATAGAAAACCATGAAACATCATGAAATGTGACGTGTTATGGAATGTTTTGTCTCAGTGAAGGTAAGCTGAGATATAAAAATAAAAAAAACCTTATCTGTGACTTGGCATACCTGAGTGGTGCATTCAAATAGTTCATCCTAAGTTATTAAAATGCGAGGCTCATAGCAAAGGGTCTTGAGGGTGTAATGGGGTCTTGAGGGTGTAATGGAGTATTGAGGTGTAATGGGGTCTTGAGGGTCTAAAGTGGCTTGAGGGTCTAATGGTGTCTTGAGGGCTTAAAGGGTCTTGAGAGTCTAATGGATGTTGGGGACCTAAAGGGTCTTGAGGGTGTAATTGGGTCTTGAGGGTGTAATGGGGTATTCAGGGTGTATTAGTCTTGAGGGTTTAAAGTGGCTTGAGGGTCATGAGAGTCAAATGGTGTAAAGTGTCCAAAGGTATTGAAGGATTAATGGGTCTAAAGGGGTCTTACAATAAGGGTCTAAAGTAAAACTCTGAGGGTCGAAGGGTCTAAAATGTTTATGGTCTGAACTCTGAGGGTCTAAAGTCAAAGGTCTGTAAAAAGGTCTAAAGGATCTTAAAGGTCTCAAAGTTACATTCAAATAACACGTAATTAACGCCACCCGCACGTGAACAGTTGAGTAACAACATGGCGCCTATTGTTAAGTTCACCAAATTCTGGTTTTACTATGGCTCTGACCATTCCACACTCTCCACAATCCCCAATAAACCGCGTGCCTGGGCGGTGTAAGTGTTGAGTCCGTTTTGTGTCATGTCCGTGCCGTATTTCTATTTCTGGAATTAAATATAACTGATTTATCAATTAATAAAAAAATCCTTAATAAACCGTCAATTGAACGGAAAAACAAACCTATTGTGAACATTCGACCAGCTGCACTACCAACACCGCCATCTTTGTCTGATTCGCTCGCACAAGTCTACAATACGATACATTTCTACAATTCCCCCGAAAGTGTTTCCTTCACTAATCTTGTCTTCAATAGTTTCTTCAAAATCTCATTGATAAGTTTAAACATACTGAGAACCTTCAGAGTTACTAATGACGAGGAATCAGCGTTGGAATCCGAGCTCGGAATACAGTTTCTCAATGTAAATCCGCCATTTGGATCAAGGTGAGTTCATGGTGTGACATCACTGGGAAAATCGAAAATCGACACTTCCGGATTGACAAATTTTTTTCAAAAAAACCTCCCTAAAAATAATTTGCGTTTGGGTTCCCCTTTAAATTCTCTGATCCAGATCCGGATTCGAATCTCCACCAAAATCGAATGAATTTGTCATTGTCACACACCCAACCTGTCCACCAAGTTTGTCCAAATCTGTCCATAACTTTTTGTGATATTCTGTTCACAGACAGACAGACACAGACACAGTTCACAGACAAATAGACAAACAGACAAACAGACCATCCACCTTTGGTGGAGGAGGATAAGTCCAAACAAACATGTTATTGTACTTTGAAAAAATAAAAAATTTTTGGCAATTGGCGCTACTATGCAGCCTTGACCTTCGACGTTTTGATCTAAAAAACAACAACCGACTCTTACCTTTTGATTAGTGAACCAATTCAGTGACCCAATATGCAAATTCTTTAAATTTCAGGTCAATCAAATGAAAATTGACGATTTTAGTGACGCTGACATTTGATCTTTTGACCTTAATTTGACCAAATTGTTACTTTGGCTTCTCCATATTCTCACAATAAAGCTTTGTTGAAAATTTGATGACAAAACTCAAATGGTAAATTTAAATTTCAAGTCAATTGGATGAACATTGACGATTTTCGGTGATGCTGACCTTTGACCTTTTGATAAAATTATTAATTTATCTTCGTGTTGTTACAATAACGCTTTAGTGAAAATTTGATGACCAAACTGCAATGGTAGAAAGTAACGGCCACACACGTGTGTGTGTGTGTGTGTGTGTGTGTGTGTGTGTGTGTGTGTGTTTGTCTCTATCTGTGTGTGTCACTTCCGAACTAACTCAGGGGCCTTTGGGGGGAGGCAGAGGGCTCTTTGGCTCCACGTGGGTCCTCATACTAACCCACTCAGCTTATGTCAGTCACAGTCACCCTCATGTGGTCACTACAGCTTCCAGCCACCCAGGAGACCCCATGGCTCGGTGCCTTCTCTTCAAACACTCACAGGCCACACGCCCAGCCTTCAACTACACCTTTGCACACACTTTATTGATTATTCTTTTCTCAAACTAACAACTTGAATTCTCCATGTCCAAAACATCTGAATCCCCATATCTAACCTTAACAATGAGATGGAGATTCCTTCCAATAGAAAGTGCAGCTCTTGTCACTCATTTCACACTCGATTCACACCATGACGCACACCTAAAATTTAGTCTCCAATTGCATTCATTGCACCAGCACTTAATATCACTCGTTTCCCACTCATGCAGAATCCATTTGAAACAAGATAACAGAAGAGGAGGAATGTTCATTCTCTCCTCTGTCATCAAATTAGAATCCAATCAATTCCATTTGAAATTTCATAGCTCTGGAATTTTGTGCAACTTTCACAAATTCACTACAAATTCATTGTCTAATGTCCAATGTTCCCTCTATTTTCTATATTGTCCAATGTTCCCTCTATTTCTACTTCCTGTCAGTCACTTCCTGTCATTCTGTTGTTATTGCTCCGACTAACGTCTGCTAAACTCACTCAGCCCCTAGAGCCACCGTGGGATTCCCAAGGAGTTCCTGTAATCTCCACTTCCACCTTTCCAACAAGCTCTCGATGGGGCTCACATGGGGGCCCCATGTACATGTCATGGTGCCCACACCCTTGCATCAATCTACATGGGGAACACCTTCACATTTTGCCAAAAGCCGTCCCTCTCCCTTTCTCCAGGGCTCGTGGGAGACATACGCCAAATTTGCCTTTACCGATTGTCCCCTTACCCTTCTCCAGAGCTCCCAGGGACCAAGCGACGCATGCACTTTTTACCATCTAACTTTACTCATCCAAAGGCACCATGAGGACAACCTCACTCTGAGAAACTCAGTTGGGAGCCACCCCTGTCCGAGCCCTAACCGGTCTGTCACCACTGGCGGCTCCCAAGGTAGCCTTTCCACCACTATTGCACACACACGTTCAATGAGGCACACACCCTACTGGGAGGAACCTCCACCCAATCACCGGTTCCCTGGATAATCTCCTCATCTTTGCATCATACGAGTTCGTCCAATGATTTGGCGAAGACTGCCGGCTCTACTGGATGGTCGCACCTCTCCATCAAGTTGCTGTATTCCTCCTTCGCCCTCAGCCTCTGGGATTCTTGTTGGGAGTCGATTTTTGAAATGCGCATCCATTGGACAGACAGCTGCCGGACCACACCCACATCTGTCGCTTGACTCCACTCACCACAGCATAGATATGGCCGCTATCTTTGTTTTCTGGTGGGCCTAACTCATTAGGCCTGTAGGCTTCTGCTGATTATTATACACTGCCTGGGTCTGTTGCATCAGATTTCCATTGGCTTTGTTTGAGTTGAGTGTTATTCACGCAGAAGGAACCCGAAAAATCTAATCATATGTCAAATAAGGTGTAATCAAGCCCGTCAGAACGCACAGTGATTTTTCAACGGCCCCATATTGGGTTTTTATTTATTTATTTATTTTATTTTATTTTGTTATTATTATTTTTTTTGTATACAAGATCGAGGCTCGTGAAAGAGCTAACATTAATCACACAGAAAGACAAACCGACACATAAAACATATAACATGGGAAGCGGTAGACAAGATGGGGAGAGAGGGGGAAGGACACAACATTTGAGAGCAGGGACATCGAGAGATCTGTGGGAGGGAGAGGGCTTTGGGGGGGGGGCATGGGAAGGGGCGGGGGGGGGGGGTGGGAGAGGTATAAAACATATGGACACTGCCAGGACTTCCAGGAAAGAAGTTGGAATTTCAAACAAAGTGGATCTAGGGTGAATTAGCGAGGGTTGAAAAGATAAAGGTTTTGGAAAAAAAAATTGTATACTGAATCGAGGCTCGTGAAAGAGCTAACATTTATTTCACAAACAAATCAACCAGACAAACAAAATATATAAAAAGAGGGAGCGGAAGACAAGATGGGGAGAGAAGGGGAAGCACACAAACAACATTTGAGAGCAGGGAGATGTGTGGGAGGGAGAGGGCTTGGGGGAAGGAGGCGTGGGAAGGGGGGGGGGGGGGGGTGGGAGAAGTATAAAACACAAGGGCCCCAAGGACTTCCAGGACAGAAGTTGGTATTTCAAAAAAGTGGATTTGGGGTGAAATTAGCGGGGGTAGAAAAGATCAAGGTTTTGGATGGGGGAAGATAAGAGATGGTGGTGAACAGCTGTTTTAAGAGATGGTGGTTTAAGAGATGGATGCGGGAAGATAAGAGATGGTGGTGAACAGCTGTTTTAAAGACCTGGAGGGAGGAGAGGGATTGAAGGGAGTGTGGGAGTTTGTTCCAGAGGCGGAGAAAAGAGGAATGAAAGAGTGAAGGTGAGCAGAGCCGAGATTTCGGCAGTTTAACCATCAGAGGGTTGCTGGCAGATCTTGTGCGACCTGTAGGAATATTTGGGGGACAGAGCACAGAGAGAGCTGGGGGAGCAAGGCTGGAGAGGAGTCGGTAGAAGACAGAAAGACCACCTACCTGCCTGCGGTGAGTGAGTGAAAGGCCCTCGGAGATAGCTTCATCGTGATGCATTAACCAATTAATCGCATTAACCAATCCGTGACATGTGACAAATCAGCTCAATCTGATATAACTGGGGTGGAGGCTGTTATGGATGAGAGGTGTCGAGTTAATTATTTAATTGCATATTAAATGTGTTTCCCAATCTCGCTGTTCATCTTTAAGATTGCTTTAAATGCACGTTTCCAAATCAGCCCGTGACCAGATTTCATCGCAGGTTGCACCCCACTGCAGTCATCTATATATATAAAGTAGAGTTGGCCTCTGTGTCTGTATCCTGATCTATGTGTGATCTCTAAGATCTCGAGAACCCGTGGACGGATTTGCGAGCGGAAAGTACTGTTCGACTCGGGATGGTCCCAGGAATGTCACGGAGACATAAAAATTTTAAAAATTTCGGGTTTTAAAATTAGCGTATTACGCATAATTAGCACTAGCAGAAGAGAGAGGGATTCGAAGGGAGGGAGCGCAGCGCTTCTAGCGCTTCTGACTACAGCACACCTTAAAATTAAAAAAACTTCGGGTTTTAAAATTAGTGTGTTACGCGTAATTAGCGCTAGCAGAAGAGAGAGGGATTCGAAGGGAGGGAGCGCAGCGCTTCTAGCGCTTCTGACTACAGCACACCTTAAAATTAAAAAAACTTCGGGTTTTAAAATTAGTGTGTTACGCGTAATTAGCGCTAGCAGAAGAGGGAGGGAATCTAAGGGAGGGAGCGCAGTGCTCCCTCCAGCGCTTCTGTTAGCGTAATTAGCGTATTTCGGAACGTTAATTTTTCAACTTCATTATTCGGAATCAGTACGTCCCAGAGAACCTTCGTAACGTTAATTTTTCAACTTCATCCGATTGACATGGGACCAACGGCATGTGACAAAGAGTGAAACATACAGGCTACATTTATTTGACGACAATGAGTTCCGACTTCCGACCTCGGTGGGATGACAGGCTGAGTCAACCCCCCTGGTGTGAAGGGGGAGGAGGAGGGGAGGGGGAAGAGAAGGGGAGGGGAACGAGGGGGAAGGGGATGGGAGGGGGAGGGGGAGGGGGAAGGGGGAGGGGGAGGGGGAAGGGGGAGGGGAGGGGGGGGAGGGGAAAGGGGGGGAGGGGGAGGGGAGGGGCCCTTCTTCCCCTGGGCACCCCCGCACCCTTCCCTCCCCCCTTCCCCTCCCCCCTCCCCCCCCTTCCCCCTCCCCCCCATTCCCCTCCCCTCCTCTTCCCCCTCCCCTCCTCCTCCCCCGCTTCCCCCTCCCCCCTCCCCCCCGTTCCCCTCCCCTCCTCTTCCCCCTCCCCTCCTCCTCCCACTCCCGTGCAAAGCCGGGTACCTCTGCTAGTTCTTGATAAAATAAGCTTGGTGCCAAATGTTACGCGTTAAATTTTAAATCAGATTTAGAATTTTGAGTCTGATCCAACTTTTATCCCCAATTGTAACATGACTGGGGTGGGGGGCGCTCGAAGGGTGCGGCATCCGGACCTGAACAAAAATCTAATCAGCTTGTTCTTGTTATCTAATGAACTCATCCACCAAGTTTTTGAAAAATCCGTCCACAACTTTTTGAAATATCATGCTATATATCATTTTTGACCATATCTCCCAATGGTGAAGAATCACTTAAGAAATTATATTATCTGGATTGGGATCTGGATCTTCACCAAAATCTAATCATTTCATCCTTGTCGCATATACAACCTGTCCACCAAATTTCGTCTGAATCCGTCCACAACCTTTTGAGATATCCTGTTCACAAACAAACAAACAGACACACCACCTTCAATGGCGGAGGTAATAAACATACCAATAACAACCATTTTAAGCAATAAACTTTATTACCTTGGGATCACATGGTTTGATTTACACAGGATTGATTGTTTTCGCTCATGTTGTCGTCTTGAATATAAATATGTGGTCTCTTTATTTATTAGACTTTATATATTCTATAGAATAGAATATAAATAGACTTTCACAATCTCTTTATTTTGATTTATCCTGAAATGGCATTAGTGAGAAAAAACCCCAAAGTTCGTTTTGGTATGTACAGGATATGAAGGTACTTTTCATTTAAAAAACAACCAAAAAAAATACTTCAGCAATATTGCACAAGCCAAATTAAGACGAATGTTAATTAGAATGGTCCGAAAAGCTTACACCACCAAGCACCACCAGACACAGTTACACTGGACTTCATTGGACAACAAGAAAACTCGTTCCAAATGCAAACACTTTATAAAAAAATGGATTTATTCCAGGTATGTGAATGTAATGCATAATAGAAAAGTTTTGAAAATCATGGGTTGATAATTTCCCCGCAGGCATTGAAGGTTAACGAACTAAATAACTAAGAGTGTCGGTTCTACCGAAGCAGTGTCTTAGCAAAGGAACGTTTTCACGTCTCCGCCCCCGAAGGTGGCCGGAGGCATTATGTTTTTGGGTTGTCCGTCCGTCCGTCCGTCCGTCCTTACGAGCTAAACATCGTTTTTCTCAGCAATCATATGTCTGATTGAGACGAAACTTTCAGGGTAGGAGTGACACCCATGCAGAATGTTTTTATGATAATTGTGACGTCATAGGTCACGTGGTATGGCAGCCATCTTGGATTAAACGCAAATAAAAAAAAAAAAAATTTCTTGGAAACCGCTAAGTAGAAAATTTTTAAACTTGGCACATTCTCAAGTACTCCCAATGGGGAACAAAAGCATGATAATGACATCATCAGCGAAGTGGTATACCAGCCATAAATTTTTCTTATCGAATTCCTTATCCTAAAAATCTGAAATTGCATGCACATTATATCTATGACACATTTGTGTTGAAATATTAAATTTATGACATCATAGGTCACATGGTTTGGCAGCCATATTGGATTTAACCTAAAACCTCAAAAAAAATCTTCTCCCAAACCAATGAATCGATTGACTCAAAACTTTACATGCGTCATTGACTAGGCATGGTGATTAAAAGATGATCACGAAAACATCATTGGTCACATAGTGTGGCAGCCATATTGGATTGAAGGAAAATATTAAATAATTATATCTCTGAAACCGCTTACCCTAGCAATGCGAATTTTTACAAATGTCATCTAACACCATTGTTGCATGTAGTTTGAAAATGATGACGTCATAGGTCACGTGGTTTGGCAGCCATATTGGATAGAAAAATAAATCTTATCCGATCAACACAAAACGTCACAAATGTTATCTACTAACCCATACATATGCAGAGTGTACATTTTTGATGTTATATGTCACGTGGTTTAACAGCCATATTAGCTTGAAAGCCGATATTCAAAAAAAATCCCTTGTCCTAAAACGCTTCATCGATCGATGTGAAACCTATCCTGTGGTAAAAATGTGATACTTGAAAACACCTGAAGGGATTTAAATCAAACTTGTTTATTTTTAGGACAGTGAACGAGTGCATCTACCCATTGTCACACACAGGGACTATGCGGAAGCATATTGGCAACTGTCGAATTGCTCGAGTTTTCATTATCCATCTTGTCTCACCCAATGCTTCCTTTCCTGCCCCTCACCCCCATTCCTCACCACGCCCATTGTTTGTCCAAGTCTCCCACTAAGAGTGGGACCGCCCCAGTGGGACTACCACCGCCCAAACCTATCAAGGTTCCCTCAGCCCCACCTCCCACTCTCTCTACTGTTACTTTTGTCCTGTTAGGCCCTGACCATTCATTGAACTAGCTCTTTCTTCCACGACTATATACAAAAAAATAAAAAGGGTTACAATACTGGACGGGCCACCACTCCAGCTCAGGATACTTGAAGGGTGAAGGAATATGTAATTTGTTCAGGGTGCGATGAGTACCCTAACCTACTCTTCGAGAATAATACCGTGAGAAATTTAGCGTTCGCAAAGTAATGCTGGCAGACGGGATGTCCATTTTAACACTTACCTGAGGGATGGAACACACACTGATGTCTCGTCCTGATGCAAAACACCAGGATAACATTTTATACCTGGGTCGGGATTCAAACCCAGGCTGGCCAGCTCAGACGAGTGTGCAAGCCTACCACCTATCGTGCCAGCCAATTGAGAGTTAACAACTCTTCTAAAACTCAAAATCATGAAACATTAAGAATAAGCAAACGTTTCTCAGAAGTTTGGAATTTCGTCGAAACACTTTTAAGCAAAATACTCAGGCCAAATCACTGGATACAGATTGGCCTCTATAAAGTTTTAAACTGTCAAGGTGTTTTTACTTCGCTGCACAAACTGAAAATTATGTAATGTTTTAATCTTTGTAAATATAAATCAAGCGAACCCTTGATCAAAGAATTTGCTTGTTTTCCAAAACAAGTATGGTTATTTGATTCCAGCACTCCCAACACAAATTCCCTCAAAAATAAGTACCTACATGTATTGCTCTGCCTTTTATAAAACAAAATCGGAAGTGAAATTTGAAACGATGGATGGAATCAATAGAATAGTGATCAAAGTATGCTAACGTTCTGTTGATTCCATCCATTGTTCTCGATGTCCGCCGGACGCTAGACGACACGAACCTCAATTTAAGACTTGTTTTCCATTCAAATTTGCAGCACCCTGATAGTTTCAAAATCCTTGCATCCCGAAAGACACCAATGAACATGATCAGCGTTGATTGGCTATCAACTTATGGCACATTTTCTTTCTTTGGACACATTTATAGTGTATAAAAACGTTACAAATCCAGTGAAGCACTCAATCGACTTACACGCATTTCCTGGATATTTTAAGAGAACATCTCAAATTGGGATCGGTGAGATGACTTTTAGCTACAATTCTTTCAAGTTATTCTGCCAAAACTGGCTTCAATAAATACAAACGTGATTGTACACTCCTGCGTGCAAGATGGAAATTCAAATTTTAAAGCCATTTTGTTTTCTGAATGTACACAATAAATTAAAATGAGAGAAAAAAAAAGATCACGACTGCAAGTTGTATCATGACTGAAGACTCCGTCACCTGCAGATGTCACAAGTAACTCTTCTCTTTACTGAGCATTTGGGAATCAGCACCTTGGTGACTCGGTGATGCTGCATGGTGTCATGCTTCAGACCTATACAGTTCGACATCACTTTCCTTTTCCACTAAGTGGTAGGCACATCTCATTTGACCTTTGATTGCAGTCACGCCTCTGTTTGTGATTTTGGAGATCATCCGACCTATGGAAAGTTTTTCCGCACAATAAACATTTATATGGGCGAATGCCTGTGTGGATCCTCATGTGTCTCCAAAGTGCACTTGAATGAGTGAACGGTTTTGTGCAAAACAAACACAAGAACTGCTGAGCCCCCGTGTGTATCCTCATGTGTTTCCTTTTGTAACCTGATATTGAAAATCCTTTCCCACAAATGGAGCACGTGAACGGTTTCACACCAGTATGTATTGCCATGTGTTTGCACAATTTGCTTTTGATGTCACAGCTGTAAGGGCAGTGGCTACATTTGTACTTTTTGTGATGGGAACCCAGGGGATGTCTCTCCATGTGCTGTTCCAGGGCGACCTCGTTGTTGAACGACTGTGAACATCTGGAGCAGGAGAACTGCCTGATAGATCGTAATGGTGACGCTGAAAGGCAAAGGCAGCAAAAAATACACTGATTGAAATGCAGCTTTGGATTAATTATTACAGAAAAAACACCTTCCATTTCGTCAAAATAAATAATAAACATACATAGTAGAATGTTGTAGTTTCTTATGAATATATCTTGATCATTTGCAATTGAATCTTCAAGTCAAGCACACGAGTAATCCAGTAAAATGTCGTATGTGTGTAGGTAGTGGAGATGGTAAAGTATTGTTACAGACGTGGCTTAGATGTTATTTACCGAGCGGTTTGGTATGACCACGTCTGCACAAGTTACCCGATTATACCCGAACGTTGACTAATCGCGCTACGCTAGGTCAATGAAGGAAAAGACACACAGCTGGGATTCAAATGACACGACACCAGGGTTCAGTTCTCAAGACCTCCGGAGGAGGTTATATTGTTACGGAAGGTTAGATTACAAGGACGAGAGGTACAGCATAGAAAGACAAGCACTTAGACACAATCTTATATTAACCCCAACAGACGACAGATAAACGGGACAAAAGGCTGACTCACACGGGGATTGATGGCTAGGAAAGGCAGGATCGATGGCTCCAGGTGCACCTGGGCTCAAAGGTCAGAATCGACTCGGTCCGGTCCAGAGATGCGGGGAGGTATTCAGCGCTCGTACGTGGCAACTTCTCTCTCCAGGCTGGGGGCGCATCTGACCTCACATCCGGTGAGTCGCTTCGTATCTCCGGCGGGGAGTGACACGCCCTCGGCTCGTTAGCTCCGCCCCAGATGGAATCGGCACGTCGCCTCTCATTGGGTGCGTGCGGGGGGGGTTACCGGCTCCGCCCTCGACGGGGGACTGACAAGGAGCCCCTTCGTGGTAACCCCGTGGAGCGCATGGTCCGGCGCGCATTGTCAATGGCGGCTAACCGAGCCGGTGTGATGACGCACACTCCCCCCGCGCAGCGTCGTTGTTGTTGTAATTGTTGTTGTAGTTGTAGTTGTAGTTGTTGTTTGGGGAAGAAGATGGAAGGAGGTATGGGAAAGGTCCTAAACTCACTACTGGTGCCATATAATCACATTCTGGTGCAACGAAGAGTCAGAATTAATGGAAAGGAGTCCTTAACTGACATAGACTAAGAATAACTAGCAAGATGTCCGAAAGTTGTCTACGTGAGATGCGGTGGACCTGGGCACGACATTTAATGGGGGAAAAAGGGGAAGGTCGGCTCTACTGATTGTTGTTTACAGACAATGGGACTAGGGAATGGGGGATTGGGGATAGTTGGGGAGTATTGGGGAAATAGGGGAATATTTACAAGCGGATATGGAGGCCAAATTCCATATTCGCAACATTGCACCCTTCTCTACCCTCGGGGCGTCCCGACCCGATAAATTTTTACCTACTTTAGTGTGGCACGCAATGTAGTTCCCTCTACTATTAACTCTACCCTGAGTGCGACAGTTTTACAGATATTCACAAATGAGTAAATATGTCCCCCTGCGACGTTGCACCCTTCTCCTCACAGAAACACACCCACAGGATAACCGAATCCGGAAAGAATCCTCAAACTAAACATACAGCCGGTAGGGAGCATTATTTACACAAGACTACGCTGATATTTACACTACGATCCAGGACCTGTTTTTGGAGGAACACATGCAGATGTTATGCATAGAGAGAGCACGCATGCTAGCATCGATACACCAACCCACGAGTGCTCTGTGGCCTACGGCCTTTAATAATGTGCAGAGCACCCCTTCCAAGCATCAAGCACCACCCCATCACACAGTGAGCACCATCCGGTGCACCAATAAAGTGTCTATAAATCATTGTGTGGTGTCGCAGCCGGCCGATGTTCTGCCGCTGGTCTTGCCTTCGTGTGGTGCACTTGGCCTTCTTACTTCTTTTAAACAAAATAAAGAAAGGCGCCAACCGCGTCCATTTCTTTATTGTGGCCGTCAGGGGGCCAACTATAAGTGGTTCACCTGTATGGCATAGGTGCCACGTTGACCCATAGGTCCATCCACGGGTGGTGCTTGGCCGCAAAAGAACTGCGGTCCATTGTGGGTGGCCACAAACATTGCGGTCCATATGGTGTATCGATCCAAGCAGCAAGCAGCGAAAGTGCAGGCCCACAACTGCGAAGCCAGCACCTCTCTCTCCTCTCTCTCTACCCCAAAGCCAGATCCTCGGAGGTGGGAGACAAAAGAAGCAGACAAGTGAGTAAGGTGGTAAGGGCGCAAAAGTGCACGCAATGCAAGGTAATGCACACTGGGGGCACATGGGAACCAGGTGAGACAGGTACGTTCCTACCGTACGCTCCCCCCCCCCCCCCCCCACCAGGTAACCTACATGGCCCCTCCCTTACCCCTTACTGTATCCACAAAACACAACACTACCCATAAACATCTACTTTACCAATCAACAAACATCCCTACTGTCTTCCCCGTTCCTCCCATAAACCAAATTCGTCTTCTCTCCCTCCTAACCAATCAAATTTGCCATTTTCAACTCTCATCAAAATTTGCCATCTCCAACTCAACATCATAATTTGCCATCACCAATTCATCATCAGTCCCTCCTAAGGAGGGAGAGATGGAATCACCCCAATGTCTCATCCACGTCGTGATGCGTCTCACAAATCCAACAGCAGTCCTTACTTCCTGCAACAGAACAAAGAAAACACAGGTGTGGAGTCATCATCATCACCACAGGTAAGTGGCTGCGTATGGTGCGACAGGTTCATCAATCCTAACTATTTCCTAAATGACTTTAACAACTTTACACTACCCGGGGTCTTTCTCCGGCCAAACCATTGGCCCTCTTACACTATGGGTTCTAAAAACCAATTCCCATTGGCCAAACTGTGGTGCTTTTCAATTTGGGGTCTCACTCCCCCGATTCATCTCCCGGTGCCCTCGCACAATTTCTGGGCTGTGGCGTGTACCTCTCCCAGTGGGTCTACCCACCTGCACAACCCCACCACTGCAGTTGCCTCCGAGCTTACCTGCTCCTTACCCTAACCTAACTACCTGGGGAAGGCCCTCTGGCACTCTCCCCACTCGGTGCCCTCTCTGGCACGGGGCTGCCCGATCCACACCCGGGATCCTCAGGCACCCACTCACAACTACCGGCTCCCAGAGCCCACCTGCGGCCTCACCTGGCCGACATCCTCACAATGGTGGAGTGTTCAAACCAACTACACACACTAACAGGCTACACGCCCAGCCATTTCCACGACACTAATGCACCCATCCACAGCAACATTCTGCAACCGCACCACAAATGCCAATTTCCAACCACAATTTACCTATACCCTCTACCTAACACTTACACTACCCGCCCCGGGTACTCGTGAAAGGGGTCCACTCTTCCCCCATCCACCCCTTCGCACCATGCACACCACTCCGTACCACTTACTCCAACTCTCTCCACACACCTGTACCTGCACACCTGTGCTCTCACACCTGGTGCCACCTGCACCCTTCTCTCCCCAAGCGCATTTGCACTGATCCACAACACTCATTACTCACACACTGCTCCACACACCTGTCCAGTTGCACACCTGTGCAATCACACCTGTCCAGTTGCACACCTGTGCAATCACACCTGTTCCATCCTCACACACACAGCATCATCTCAGCTAACTACGCCCTTCTGAAACTTGCGCTTCCCAGTCGTCCCTTTAAACTATTGCGCTCCCACGTCATTATCATCCACACTAATCTACCTGCGTCCCCACTACAGGTATCAGTCACTAACTAAACTTAACGTTACCTAATGTCAATCTCTTCTAGATCCCTACTAATAACCTAACCCACCCGGGCTAGTTTCCACTGCCATCAACCCCATAAGCTATTGCTCCTTTGCCCCCACCATGGGAAGGGTGGCAGGGATGCCACCCTTACCCACCGGGCCTATCGCTCCTACCAATTTTGCACATCAAATTTCAATAAATCAAAAATTTTGCCAATCACTGCCCATCATCTGCCAATCCCTTGCCAATCATCAAATTCTGTTTTTCTCTAATTTTGGGGCCAAAACACTATCCTCATAACCCGTCTACTTACTAATGCCTCTCGGTGCGCCAATTCCTGTCCAAAGCCCGGCTTCGTAAAGCCGAGCAATGAATGCTGGTTGTTTTGTGCCGGCGGCTGGATGCGTCCGGCATTCGGGGCAGGGACGGGGGCTTACCCGGGCCGAGATCCCACGCACCACCTCGGCGTGGAGCCATCCAATGTCCCGATCTCGACCTGCCGGCACGTCTCCACAAAACGTGGTCGCCATGACGACCCTTCCTATCCAGCTGCCCGCTCCACCTAGTGGAGCACGGACGCGGCCGTTCAAAGCGAGGCCCAGCACGCACCGAGGGCCCGCTTCGGCTAAAAGTCGCTCTAACCTCTAACCCGTGTAACGTCGATGCTTCACCTGCATGCTTACACCCCGCAGCCCGTTCCTTGCTCACACATCCACCCGTCTCCATGCTCCTCGTACCTTTCCTTACACACCTCGGTACTCTCATTCCACTCACAGCCTTGGTCACACACCTGACCACCGAACACCTTGGCACACATTCGTCACCCGCACACCTCACCAACACACCTCTTCGCGCCCCCTCCTCGGTCACCTCCTCTGTGACAATCACAGGTGTGCTCTCATTCGCACACCCAACCACGTGCCTCACCACCAACTCCAGCGTGCATTCCCACTCACGCTCTACCATTCCAGGTGTGCATCCTACCATTCCAGGTGTGCATCCTTCCATCCCAGGTGTACATCCTCGCTCACCTGTCACAACCAACTCACGCTCCTTGTCACTCGTACTACTCTCACCTCCACTCTTGACAGCGCACTCACCCTTACTCTTGACAGCGCACTCTTTCCTCAGGCACCTGTCCGTCTCACACCTTTCTCGCGCACACTCTCCCGTTACACCCTCTGTAACACTCACCACAGGTGTGCATTCTTCCTTGCCTTTGACAGCGCACTCTTTCCCCATGCACCCGTCCGTCACACACCTTTCTCGCGCACACCTTTCTCGCGCACACTCTCCCGTCACACCCTCTGTAACACTTACCACACCGCGCTTCCATGTGCTCCCTCGCACACGCGCTACGACCGACTCACTCTCGCCAGCACCCTCACTACTCCTTGGCACGCACTTTTTCCTCACACACCCCAGAGTCGGACTTCCTCGCTCACCTCCTTTTTCGCACACCAGACCTGTCGCACACTTCACCAACGGCCTCTCACGAACACCCGGGTCCATCTCGACCCCCAAGCTTATTAAATCCCCTGGCGCATCATACGCACGACCATATTGGTCACCACTTACACCGGGTCCTCTTTCTCTTCGCTTCTCCTCCATCACCTGCGAATCCCTCATCCGGTTAATGAGCACATCATCACGATCCGAACACAGACTTTGGACCAATTCTTTTATCTCCTCTTTTATCTCTTTCTTATCCCCTCTCCGTCGCTTCTTAATTTCGCTCATCTCTTCTTCCACTTCTTCTAGTTTCTGCTTCACCTCTTTCATTCCCCGGTACGTCTCCTCCAGCTCATCCTCTAAGGCTACCTTGACCGTTTCCAGGTGCGTCCTCACCTGCCGGTCCTTCGTCTCCATTACCTCTACCACCTCGTCCAACCTCGCTGTCAGTCCCTCACGTACCATCTGGCATTCCCTCTTTGTCGCTTTTAAGTCGTTTTTTATGTCGTTTTGTGTCGCTTTTAAACCTCCTAATACCGCTGTGTTCCTTTGAACCTGCTCCACTAACTCCGTCTGTCCCACCGTCAGCTGCTCCACCTCCTGCGTCAGGTCCTCTATGCCCCCTTGTAACTTTACAGTCCCCTTTCTCACCTCCTTCTCCATGTGCTCCCTACAGTGCCTCACCTCCTCGCGCACTCCTCCGACCTCCTCACTCACTCCTCTTCTGATCTGCTCTCCCATCACTTGCATCTCCTGCCCAGATGCCACCCTCATCTGCTCCATTTCCTCCCTGTGAGCATCCAGTTTGGTTTCTACCCCCATTCTGACCCCCTCTATCTGCTGCCCCATTTGGTTAACTTCCCTTTCCGCTTGGTCCCTCATGTCCCTCAATTTGCCTTCCATGGTGTTTTCTAACCCCTCTAACCCCTTTTGCATCCCTTCCATTTGATTCTCTTGAGCGGCCATTCTGTTTTCTACCCCCATTAACCCATTTTTCACCTCTTTTATCCCGTTGTCTAGCCCCTCAAAATTATTGTCTAACTTCCCAAATTTCTTGTCTAATTCCTCAAAATTATTGTCTAACTTCCCAAATTTCTTGTCTAATTCCTCAAAATTATTGTCTAACTTCCCAAATTTCTTGTCTAATCCCTCACCGGTACCCCTCGCTTCGTCCCTCATTACCCCCAATTGGTTTCCCATTACCCCCAATTGCTCACTCCGAGCCCTCGCTTCGTCCCTCATTGCCCCCATTTGGCCCTCCAATCGCTCACTCAATCGCTCACCCAATCGCTTTCTATCAGCCCTCATTTGCTCACAATTAGCCCTCATATCGTCCTTCTGCAGGTTGAGGGACGCCTGCATTTGCGCCATAAATTGCTCCATGAGGGCCTGCATTTGGGCCATCCCTCCCACTTGTGCAGCGGGTGCGGCCGCCGTAGCTATGTGCGAGGCGCCATTTCGCGCGCCCGTTACCTCGTGCGTGACGACGTTATTTTGCGAATCTGCTACCCTCACTGCTTCGCTCTCCTCTTGTCCCTCAATTTGGTCCTGGACCGACCCTGCCTCACTCTCCCCTACCGGACCCCAGCTGTCTTGGTCTGCCATAGCGCGACTTTCAAAATTCGGGTTTTTATTTCCGTATAACAAAATCAAATTTCGCCGTTATAATTTCGCGCGGGAAACGCGCTCCGAATCGATTCTAATTGTTACAAATTTGGGCCTAATAAATTTAGTCCCGGGTTCGAATTCCACTCCTCGACACCAATTGTTACAGACGTGGCTTAGATGTTATTTACCGAGCGGTTTGGTATGACCACGTCTGCACAAGTTACCCGATTATACCCGAACGTTGACTAATCGCGCTACGCTAGGTCAATGAAGGAAAAGACACACAGCTGGGATTCAAATGACACGACACCAGGGTTCAGTTCTCAAGACCTCCGGAGGAGGTTATATTGTTACGGAAGGTTAGATTACAAGGACGAGAGGTACAGCATAGAAAGACAAGCACTTAGACACAATCTTATATTAACCCCAACAGACAGATAAACGGGACAAAAGGCTGACTCACACGGGGATTGATGGCTAGGAAAGGCAGGATCGATGGCTCCAGGTGCACCTGGGCTCAAAGGTCAGAATCGACTCGGTCCGGTCCAGAGATGCGGGGAGGTATTCAGCGCTCGTACGTGGCAACTTCTCTCTCCAGGCTGGGGGCGCATCTGACCTCACATCCGGTGAGTCGCTTCGTATCTCCGGCGGGGAGTGACACGCCCTCGGCTCGTTAGCTCCGCCCCAGATGGAATCGGCACGTCGCCTCTCATTGGGTGCGTGCGGGGGGGGTTACCGGCTCCGCCCTCGACGGGGGACTGACAAGGAGCCCCTTCGTGGTAACCCCGTGGAGCGCATGGTCCGGCGCGCATTGTCAATGGCGGCTAACCGAGCCGGTGTGATGACGCACACTCCCCCCGCGCAGCGTCGTTGTTGTTGTAATTGTTGTTGTAGTTGTAGTTGTAGTTGTTGTTTGGGGAAGAAGATGGAAGGAGGTATGGGAAAGGTCCTAAACTCACTACTGGTGCCATATAATCACATTCTGGTGCAACGAAGAGTCAGAATTAATGGAAAGGAGTCCTTAACTGACATAGACTAAGAATAACTAGCAAGATGTCCGAAAGTTGTCTACGTGAGATGCGGTGGACCTGGGCACGACATTTAATGGGGGAAAAAGGGGAAGGTCGGCTCTACTGATTGTTGTTTACAGACAATGGGACTAGGGAATGGGGGATTGGGGATAGTTGGGGAGTATTGGGGAAATAGGGGAATATTTACAAGCGGATATGGAGGCCAAATTCCATATTCGCAACAGTATATACACATAAATAAATAATTTAAGGGGGAATGTACGTTGTAGAATGGCAAGCAGGTATATAATAATTATAATGATAATAATTTCATTTGTATTGACAAACACCACACAAGAAGTCCGAACACTAAAAATATTTGGTTTATAAGGGATAAATAATAAAAACTACAAAGATATTGTTATGTTTGTGGGGGGTAGGCAATGGATTACCTTAGAGCCAGGTAGAATTGTATAGGTACCATGCTCCGAATGTCATCTAGCCATCTTGATGTACATAAGTCAGGCCGTATGTCATGTAAGAGTGTATCTTTGTTCCCATGATGAGGGGTGGGGTTATGTTAATTAGTGAGGGATTAATGGTAAATCCCCTGTATGTAATTGCCTCTGATATTTCCCCTCTGTTCTTTATGACAATGCAGCACACACACACAAGCCAAGCAATGGTGCATTAATAACATTAAATAAAGCAACTGGAACAAGACGTTGAACAAAACCGCTGGCCCTGCCAGCCGCCACATCACATCAAGCAGGCAGGGCCATAAGGCCACGCCCCGAAAAGCAGTGATTGGTCCGGGATTGATTCGAGCAAGGACTGATACGATGGAACTATTGGATTGTTGGGCATGCACGGTCATCGTCGTATGACGTCAGAGCCTTGAGTACAAAAGAGTTGGGTTCCCAACATTTTCTCTCTTGTGTGGGACATAGATAGCGTGCGGTTGTGCATCCTCTTGTCTCTCCGGTCCTGGTGTTTGTGGAAGGCAAATATCTCTTGCGCTGGACTTTCAATACAAACAATCGACATCTGTCTTGAGTTGGGACTTTGATAGCGAACAGTCACGGTTGTCGCCAGTGGTGTGCCGAGTTCCTGCAGACGGTCGCGGCTCGTGCATTCTTTCTTCTTGGTCCGGACAATCGGCTGAACGGCCGCATTGTCCTTTCACTGACTCGTTAGTGCTGGCTGGGCGTCGTCTGGGTGCGCTGAGAGACGTGGGTGCTGGAGAAGCGGACGACGAAGACAAGCACGGCTGAGTGAACGAGGGAGTGCTAAGGCCTACTTCCCGCCAGTGCCTGTGCCGTGGCCTGATTGCGTGCTCGGGGCCTGGATGATTCCTGACGAGGTTCAGAAGTCGCTTGCAGCTGAGTACAGATTCATTACGCATTATTTTCACCAGTTATCTTTCCCCTTGTGTGTAAACGTGTCTGTGTGGGGGCGCTCCATTTAGGAATTTTACTTGCCCTGCATTCTTTTGTTACCGGCAATTATTTTATTAAAGCTGGTATTTTTGCAATACAATTCCGTGTTGGTTTGAATTAATTATCGCAGGTTTGAATACGTCCAGTGGGGACTGTCCAGGTAAGAGCTTGGCCCCCTCCCCGCGCGTATTAACTCCGCCATTGTTGACTGAACGCCTCGGAGTGTTAAGCTAGAACGGCAATCCGTCCAAGACCGGTCTTTATCGGCAAGGACAGGGCAATATAAATCAACATCAAAAATGAAAACAATGAAAACAAGCGTTACGCCTAGGTCCCCCGTCGGGGAAGTGATGTGAGTTGACAAAGTGGAACACGCAGAAAACATGCTATGATATGATATTTCGCTCACAAGGGTCAGACAAACATGGAGACGGCCATCTTGGATTTTGACATGGCGACCCAATTTTCAATAGCGTTCTTCCTTATGCCAAGATGCACCCACACACCAGAAGGTACTTCGCTTAATTTTCAAGATATTTCGCTCACAAGGTTCAGACATATATATGGTGGCGGCCGTCCTGGATTTTGACGGGGCGACCCACTTTACAATAGCGGTCTTCCTTATGCCGAGATACACCCACACACCAAATTAGAAGTTGGTACTTCGCTTATCTTTCAAGATATTCATCTCACAAGGTTCAGACATACATGGCGGTGGCCATCTTGGATTTCGACGTGGCGACCCAATTTTCAATAGTGTTCTTCCTTATGCCCAGATACACCCACACACCAGATTAGAAGTTGGTACTTCGCTTATTTTTCAAGATATGCAGGTTACAAGGTTCAGACATACATGGCATCAGACATATACATGGCGGCGGCCATCTTGGATTTTGACGTGGCGACCCAATTTTAAACAGCGTTCTTGCTTGTGCCTAGATACACCCACACACCAGATTAGAAGTTGGTACTTCGCTTATTTTTCAAGATATTTCGCTCACAAGGTTCAGACAAATATATGGTGGCGGCCACTTGGATTTTGACGTGGCGACCCAATTTTCAATAGCGTTCTTCGTTATGCCGAGATACACCCACACACCAAATTAGAAGTTGGTACTTTGCTTATTTTTCAAGATATTCATCTCACAAGGTTCAGACATACATGGCGGCGGCCATCTTGGATTTTGACGTGGCGACCCAATTTTCAATAGCGTTCTTCCTTATGCCTAGATACACCCACACACCAGATTAGAAGTTGGTACTTTGCTTATTTTTCAAGATATGCAGGTTACAAGGTTCAGACATACATGGCATCAGACATACATGGCGGCAGCCATCTTGGATTTTGACGTGGGTTGCACCCACACACTAAATTCGAATGCGGTCCTTCGCTTACGCACGCACGCACGCATGCACGCACGCACGGACGGACACACGGACGGAGGGGAAAGCCATAGTCCCCCTTTCGCTCCGACTATATGATTCTATATACTATACGATTCAAAGGTTTAAGATAACTAAAGCAATGGCTAATTTAAAAATTGTGAAAATTTTACAAAAAGAGAACCAAAATTAGCACAATAACAACGAGAGGGAGAATTGTGATAAACCATTAGATACAGTCATGTGAAAAAGTAAGTACACCCCATGTAAAGTTTTGACTTTTTCAACATATTTCAACATACAGCTATTTGATCTTCATTTCAACAATATTGATAGATAAAGGTGATATAATATAACAAATATCATGAAACATTTACATTTTGTAGTCCATTGTATAATTTAAATAAACATAAATGCAAATTTGGCATTTGGAAAAAGTAAGTACACCCTTGGCTCTAATAGGTGGTATTTCCCCCTTTGGCAGAAACAACCTCAAGTAGGCGTTTCTTATAACTGTCTACCAGTCTCTGACATCGACTGGGAGAAATTTTTGCCCACTCCTCCATGCAGAATTCTTTCAGCTGTGCGATGTTTGAGGGGTTTCTTGCATGCACAGCTCGTTTCAAATCCCCCCCACAACATCTCGATGGGATATAGATCCGGGCTTTGACTTGGCTATTCCAGAACCCTCCATTTCTTTCTTTTCAGCCATTCCTTGGTGGATTTATTGGTATGTTTAGGGTCATTGTCATGTTGCAAGGTCCACCTTCGGTTGAGCTCCAACTTTCTGACAGATGGCCTCACATTATCCTCAAGCACCCTCTGGTACAATGAAGAATTCATCGTGGATTATATGATGGTGAGCTGCCCAGGCCCTCATGCAGCAAAGCTGCCCCAAACCATAATATTTCCACCACCATGCTTTACAGTTGGTATCAGGTTCTTGTGGTCAAATACTGTCTTTGGTTTTCGCCAAACATGTCTTCTGGTACTGTGGCCAAATAGCTCTACCTTAGACTCATCTGTCCAGAGCACATTGTTCCGGAAGTGCTTGTCTTTGCATTGGTGTTCATTGGCAAACGTTAGTCTTGCCCTGATGTTCTTTCTGGACAGCAAAGGTTTCCTCCTGGCACACCTCCCATGTGGATCAAATTTGTGCAGCCTCTTTCTAATGGTAGAGTCGTGCACTTTGACATCAATAGTGGCAAGAGCTACCTGTAGGTCCCTTGATGACATTCTGGGGTTCTTAGAGACTTCTTTCAGCATCTTGCGGTCTGCTCTCGGGCTGAACTTGCTGGGGCGGCCTGGCCTGAACAAGTTGGCAGTTGTTTGGAATCTTCTCCAATTGTAGATGATCTTCCGGACAGTCGAATGATTGATTTAAAATTGTTTGGATATCTTTTTAAATCCCTTCCCAGACTCGTAGGCATCTATAACCTTCTTTCTGAAGGCCTCAGAGAGCTCTTTTGATCTAGGCATGGTGACGCCACACACTTCAACAATAAAGAGCAAACCAAGCTAAATGTCTGAGGTTCAAATAAGACAGGTTCCTCCAAGATCCTCTCTAACGATGTTCTAATCATTTGCACCTGAGCTGGTGCACCTGATTCTAATTTTAGGTATTTGAAGTCGGTTGAAATAAAGATCAAATAGCTGTATGTTGAAATATGTTGAAAATGTCAAAACTTTACATGGGGTGTACTTACTTTTTCACGTGACTGTATGTGATAAACCATCAACTAGATATGTGACAAACCATGAAATAGATATGCGACAAACCATGAAATAGATATGTGATAAACCATTAAATACATATCTGATAAATCATTAAATAGATATGTGATAAACCATTAAATAGATATGTGATAAACCATGAAATAGATATGTGATAAACCATTAAATAGATATGTGATAAACCATTCAATAGATATGTGATAAACCATTAAATAGATATGTGATAAACCATTAAATAGATATGTGATAAACCATTAAAAAGATGTGATAAATCATTAAATAGATCTGTGATAAACCATTAAATAGATATGTGATAAACCATTAAAAAGATGTGATAAACCATTAAATAGATATGTGATAAACCATTAAATAGATATGTGATAAACCATTAAATAGATATGTGATAAACCATTAAATAGATATGTGATAAACCATTAAAAAGATATGTGATAAATCATTAAATAGATCTGTGATAAACCATTAAATAGATATGTGATAAACCAATAAATAGATATGTGATAAACCATTAAATAGATATGTGATAAACCAATAAATAGATATGTGATAAATCATTAAATAGATATATGATAAACCATTAAATAGATATGTGATAAACCAATAAATAGATATGTGATAAACCATTAAATAGATATATGATAAACCATTAAATAGATATGTGACAAACCATTAAATAGATATGTGATAAACCATTAAATAGATATGTGATAAACCATTAAAAACTGAGGCTATCCTGAAAATTTCAGCTTTATCCTATTTATTTCTGTTTATATAATATAAGCTAAAGTTCCTCGACTAGATGCCCACTTGGGTCTCTCAATCTCATGTGTTTGGCTGCGGATGTGTGGAAACCTCCACCACTACACCCATTTGTTGTTCATTCCTATAGTCTTCTCTTCCCATATCTATCTCCACCATCATTCCAACACCCTCTTTATACCTTAACTATTTTAAAGCCCTCTTACCCCCCCCCCTCCCTCCCCTCCTCCCCACCCGTTTTAGGCGTATTTGATGGTTTTGTGTCAATCCAGTGTGTTGTATTGGCCATGTGTTCGGCACGTTTGAACGACTTCCATATCTCTTTCTTTCCCCGTCCTTCCATCAAACTCATCCTTTCCAGCCTCATTCTCTCTCCCCCCCCCCCCCCCATCCTACCTACCATCCCTCATTGTCTTCTCCTCTCTTCTGAAAAACGACAAAAAAAAACAAACATCAAAAAAGTCAATCAGTGCTCATGCTCTCAGCGCATGCCTGTTTCAAAACATCACTTTCAGTTTCAAAACTCACTTGTCTTTCCTCTCATCTCCCCTTTTTCCTTCACCCTCACATAATGTCAATTCTAATCGCCCAAATGACAATACACGATGCTACATCACCCTATAATATTCTTCAAATGTCTTTCTTCCATACTGCTTCCTCTTATTACCTCTGCCACCAAAGGTTATGTTTTCACTCCTGTCTGTCCGTTTGTTTGTGAACAAAATATCTCAAAAAGTTGTGGACGGATTTGGACAAAATTTGGCAGAGATGTGGCGCATGTGACAAGGACGAAATGACAAGATTCGGATCCAGCTACTATAATTTTAAAAGTGATTCTTAAAAAGGTGACCCCACACGTGAAAAAGCTGAACGCCTCAACTCTGTGTTTGCCTCAAAATCGTGTGTCCCAAACCCATCTCTCTCTGCACCCACCTTACCAAGCCATACGCAGCTGCTCCTGGACTCTGTGTCCTTCACTCCCGACAAGGTGGAGAACTTGCTGTCAAACTCGACTCTGGACAAGACGGCATCAGCCCATGGGTCCGAAAATCCTGCTCTGCCGCTCTACCTCACCCTCTCTCTGTTCTCTTCACCCTTTCATTTGCTCAAGGTCATCTATCATCTGCTTGGAAATCAGCCAACATTACCGCTTTACATTAAAAAGGTGCAAAACAGATCCTTGCAGCAACAGACCAATCAGCCTGCTCCCAATCATCAGCAAGGTCATGGAATCCATCATCGCTTCTGATATCAAATCTTTCCTCTTCTCCAATGGCTTGATCTCTGATCATCAATTTGGTTTCAGACCACGTCACTCTACTCTGGACATGCTGCTTCTGCTGTCTCAACAATGGATGGAGGCCCTCAACCCCAAACAGGAAATCAGAGCTGTCTCCCTTGACATATATTGTGCCTTCGATATGGTCTGGCACCCCGCTCTGCTCACCAAACTCTCCTCCTATGGTATCCATGGCAATCTCCACGCATGGCTTGCGGACTTCCTCTCCGGTCACAGTCAACGTGTGGCCCTGAATGGAATTCTCTCGTCTCCCCTTCCTGTTCAGGCTGGAGTTCCTCAATGCAGTGCTCTGGGCCCAGTGCTTTTTTGTTATTCATGAATGATCTTTCTGACTCTGGAAAATCCCCTCTATCTCTTTGCTAATGCCTCCACTCTCTGCCGCTCCATATCTCAACCCTTAGATTGGCAGGCAGCAGACTCTTCACTTTCTGCAGACCTGGACAAAATCACAAAATGGTCAAACAAGTGGAACAAGTCTTTCAATCATGACAAATCTCACACTCTCACTATGTCTCTCCGAAAAGACCATCTGGAAAGCCCTCCAATCTACTTTCTCAACAATCCTTTTGAATAAGTTCTGTCACTCAAGCTTTGGGCCTCACTATCAGCCATGATATTTGTTGGGAAAACCACATTTCCAAGCTGGCCTCCAAAGCCAGCCACCGACTGGGCATCCTCCATCATGCGAAGTCCTTCCTTAGCACCTCTGAGCTCCTCACCACATACAAAGCTTTCATCCGCAGCTTGATGGATTTCTGCTCTCTCCTCTGGGCTGGTGCTCCTGCTGCACACCTAGCTCGGCTTCACGCTGTAGAAAACAAAGCTTTCAGGATCATTGGTATCTCCCGCGATGACTGACTCTGAGGGCCTTCCACTCCCTCACCACAGGCAGGTTGGTGGTCTTTCTGTCTTCTACCGAATCCTCTCTGGCCTTGCTCCCCCAGCTCTATCTGTGCCCCCTGAAATATTCCTGCAGGATGCATAAGAACTGCCAGCAACCCTCTTCTGGTGAAACTGCAAAAATCAAGACTCTGTGCTCACCTTCACTCTTTCATTCCTCTTTTCTCTCGCCTCTGGAATAAACTCCCACACTCTCTTCAATCCATCTCCTCCCTCCAGGTCTTTAAAACAGCTGTCCACCACCATCTTTTATCTTCCTCCATCCAAAACCTTGATCTTTTCTACCCCCTTTAATACACCCCAAATCCACATCTTTCAATCTCCGACTTCATGCCTGAAATTCCTAGTAATGTCAATTGGTTTTATACCGTGAACCCCTTCCCTCCTCCCCTCTCCCCCCCCCCCCCCCCCACAAGCCCTCTCCCTTCCACAGATCTCCCAATGTCCCTGTTTTCTACTGTTGTGCTTGTGTGCTTCTATCTCTCTCCCCATCTTGTCTCCCCCCTCATTTTATTGTTTTATGTGTCCGTTTATGTTTTTTGTGCTTTATGTGCTAATGTGTGTTTCATGTGCTCGCTCTTACATGAGCCTCGATCTTGCATACAATATATATATACAGACTTGGCATTTAATATGGATTATATTTTTTTTCTTGAGTTGGGTTTACTTTCTTAACTCAGTATATCAATCTGGTGAGTTTCTTTTACACTTTGGTGATTTATTTGTTAAAAGAACCATGTCACTGATTGTCTGTCGCAGCAAGAAGTCAACAACAGGATTATATCACAGGTGGCGTGACAAAATGTACGGACAAGTACATTTGACGATTGGCTTCACAGTCGGGTATACAAGGGTTGTTGCGTTCTGCATTAGTGGAAAACAACTGCTGCACATCTCCAAAAGTTATGGCCGCTTCCTCTGGAGATGGTCCGTCAACTCGACAATGCTGTTTGTCATGGAGTGGTGGCTTTACGAAATTCCGGCATGAAATAGCGTGCTATTGCTCAGCAGTATGGCATCACTCAAGGTCAGGTGTCAAAGATCCTGAAACGAAATGCTCAGAGGGGTGTCCCTACTCCAATACCGAGGCCAGGACATCCCCGCAGAACCACAAGGAGGGATGATCGCCAGCTGCACCGGTTAGTCCGCAATGGCCGTACCAAGTCAGCTAATCGGCTTGGGGCTGAGTGGCAGCAACTGACAAATGTGTCTGTATCCAGAAGGCTAGTCGACCAACAACTGGTTCAAGCAGGCTATCATGCCAGGCGTCCCCTGAGAAAGCCACGCCTGACCAGACAACACTGCCAGCGCCGATTGCAGTGGGCCAGAGAGCACCGTCAATGGCAGCCAGGACACTGGAATCACGTGATCTTCAGTGACGAGTCTAGATTTCTGGTCTATCGTCAAGATGGCCGTGTCCGAGTGTGCAGACAAGTGCATGAAGCCTACAACAAAGATTGTATAGTGCCAAGAATCCAAGCTGGAGGTGGTGGGGTGACCGTTTGGGCTGCTTTTCATGCAGGGGGCAAAACTGACCTGGTTGTTCTGAATGGAAACCTGATCCAGTTCAAGTACAGGGCCATTCTGGAAGAAACATTGCTTCCATTTGCTCGTGCAGCCTTTCAAGGAAACTTTGTGTTCCAAGATGACAATGCACGGCCTCATCGTGCTCGCATGATCCAACACTTTCTTGCTGACCGTGGTGTAGAGCATATGGAGTGGCCTGCCATGTCCCCGAATATGAATCCGATAGAGAACTTGTGGGCACAATTAACATGTCAAATCGACCACTTGGACCAGCAGCCGAAAGACCTCTGTGCGTGAATTGCAGCAGGGTGTCACTGCATGGCAAGCGATTCTTGTCCAAACCTTGGCAAATCTCGTGAACAGCATGCCTCGACGTGTACGTGCTCTCCTGAATGCTCGTGGGGGTTACACGAAGTACTGAACTGTAATTTTACTGTCCGTAATCCCAGTCGTAATTTAACTTTTGTTTTTGTTAAAAAAAAATTTGGCTAATGTGCAAAATAAAGAGATACTTCTGGAAAACGCACAGAAGTTTAACACAGTACTGTCCGTGAATTGAGTTCGATATCAGTTTACATCACCTTCAAGGATCAATTTATTTGCTTCGAAATGTCAAATGTGGTTTTTGTTTCTTTTAAAGGTCACATTAACAAAATCTAGAATAATTTCAACATCATTCCAATTAACTTTTGGTTCTAAGACATCTTGAAAAATAAGTTCACCCCCACAAAAAAATATTCCATATTAAATGCCAAGTCTGTATATATATATATATATAAATAAATAAAACTATTCACATTAATACAGTCTCTTTCTTCATGTCTTTAATCACCCTTCCCTCCGTTATTGGTGTGAGGTCAGTCATCATCTTGCTGACCATGGTGCCCTGAAAACAAACCAGTCTTTCAATAAGTGCAGTATCATGGACGTTAACCCCTACATGGCAGTAGCCCCTGCAGCCTGCACCCTTCCCCCCACATCATTTCCTGTGCACCCATGTCCTCCCAACCCACTGCATACCCCCATCCCATCCTCCGTCCAGTGTAACCCTCCTCATCTTCCCCCCCCCCCCTCCCCCTCCCCCTTTCTCCACATACACTCTCCGCCCCCTCATTATGTTCCCCGACATTCTTTCCACATTACTCTTGAACCTGTCTTCTTCATCAAAGTCCTCGTGATGCTTTGTCAAATCTGTCATTGTGTATGCTCCCCCTCCATCCCTTCCTTTAAATCAAATGGCAAAACAGGAGACTCTGCTCATGACAAAGCCGAACGTCTCACCTCCAGGTTTCCTCCAATTGTCGCATACCCAATGCCTCACACCCTGTCTCTACCTTATCCACTCATACCCAACAACGCCTGGACGCCACCTTCTGTGGCAGAGGTAATCATTGAAAAAACATCGATTTTCAGTTTGCATGACCTTCTTAAAATATTACCTGTAAGTTAGACAATTATGCTCCTTCTCATAGATGTTAAAATTTTCAGAAAATCGAGTAAAACAAGACGTGTTACCATGTGTAAACACTTATACGGTAAATATTGTCACGTCTACCGTGTAGTGAAGAGCTCAGGGTCCAAAACGAGCTTTAACGCTGAGGCGTTTACCTCAACATATTGCGGTGTTATCTCTTTGGCCCATGCGGGGGAGGGATACCAAGGTCCTTACCTGCATGGACCGACGTGACAGGGGTTTATCCGAACCCACGAACAAATAAACGTACAAGACAGGCATGACAAAGAAATGCAATAAATAATGGGTTTAATGAAAATAATACAGGCAATAAAAACAAATGCATGGTAAACTAAAATTCCTAAATGAGGGACCCTACATACGGACTCATATACAGATACAGGGAGAAATAAAATAAAAGAGAATGGTGTGGTGAGGTGGCCGATACTCAGCCTGCTCCGAGGACAAGCGCGGATGGTCCCCGAATCTCCGCGAGGGAGCGTACAAGGTAGCGCGAATCGCCACACGGCACCCCGAGCCATGAAGCGGTGGCAACCCGTCATCCTCGTCCAGTGGTTCCACGCTCCACAAAGCTCCCCTCGTGATACCAACTCTATCCCGAACCGCTCTTGCCCAGCCTTTTATTTCACAAGCACACCCGAGTACACACGAGCCAGGAAAATGCAACCGCCAGAGGGAGAGCAATATGCGACCGTCCGCCACGCAGCCAGCACCAGAGAGAGAAAGAAAAATGCGGGACGTTCGCTTTTTCTTCCTCCGTTGTCGAAGGTTCCCTCTGACGTCACGCTCGCTCCAATCACCACACGTGATTCAATAACCCCATTGCTCCTCAACCAACCCTCATTCGGGGCATGACCTCACGGCCATTCTTGACGCCTCACGGCCATTCATCGAGAATGTTCGGCTGGGCAGGGTCGTAATGTCTGGTTACTGTCGGCGATTATGGTGGTTGTAATTATGTGCCGATTGCATGTCTAGCTGAGTGAGTGTTATAAGAACAAAGGGAAAAAAATCACAAGGACAATTACACACTGGGGATTATTCTTAAGCCCTACCTAATTAGCGTAGCTCCACCCCTTGTATGGAGACACACAAATGCTTACACGGACATTTGGCCGAATGGGTTCCCTACTTAGTTACATGTAGGTAGTAAATTCAATTGATTGGACATGATTTGGGAAGGCACACACCTGTCTATATAAGGTCTCACAGCTGACAATGCATATCAGAGCAAAAACCAAGCCATGAGGTCGAAGGAACTGCCTGCAGAGCTCAGAGACAGGATTGTGTTGAGGCACAGATCTGGGGAAGCCTACAAAAAAATTTCTGCTGCATTGAAGGTTCCCAAGAGCACAGTGGCCTCCATAATTCTTAAATGGAAGAAGTTTGGAACAACCAGGACTCTTCCTAGAGCTGGCCGCCCGGCCAAACTGAGCAATCGGGGGAGAAGGGCCTTGGTAAGAGAGGTGACCAAGAACCCGAAGGTCACTCTGGCTGAGCTCCAGAGATCCTGTGTGGAGATGGGAGGAACTTCCAGAAGGACAACCATCACTGCAACACTCCACCGATCTGGGCTTTATGGCAGAGTGGCTACACGGAAGCCTCTCCTCAGTGAAAGACACATGAAAGCCCACAGAATCTTGTTTCTCACAGTCTGAGAGTCCTTTAGGTGCTTTTTTTGCAAACTCCAAGCAGGCTTTCATGAACACGTGTTCGACATGCTTTATCACTTATGGGAATTACACTACATTTACGCTAGAGGCTACCATGTACTATGAAATAACTATTCAAATATATCCCCCATTTTACCCCCAATAACAGATCTGTAACAATACAAGGTGTTCCCTTACAAGGAACGTCCATGCAGGAGGAGGCCATTCGACCCATCAGGTCTGGTTGCTCAGGATTGCTGGCCTTTTCCAAACAACTGTCTTTTGCAGTTGAATAATCCACGGAATCAGGTTCAACCTTCACATTCACAGGTAGACCTGTAAGCACAGAAAATCAACCATCTGTTAAAAAAACAAAAAAACATCAGAACCTGTCACATCACCACTTTAAATGCAAGGAAATACAGATGTATGAAGAGACAGTTCTGCCGAACAAGGATGTATTTATACTCCACAGCAATACACACACAACACCTGCAGGTAAATGAAGAACTCAAAAGATGACGATGTGGAAAAAGACAAAATATTATTCTGTCATGGTGAACAACCACTAAATTTGAGTTTTGTAGTTAAACTCTGCTTTTTATGCCTCTGGCGACTTTGTCGCCAGAATCATTATTGTTCTTGCTTTGCTCACTGAGGGGGGAAATTAAGTCTAAATGAAATGATAGATGAGGGTGTATTGAACTGATACAGTGCAGAGACTCCATTGTCACAGAGACTGATACAGTGACAAAGCTACCCAAATATGACAACCATTGTATTTGTCTCAATCTGTTGTCCGCCAGGATGGCCCTATCGCTCAATGGTGAAGAATCACTTTTAAAACATTCTAGTATCTGGATCCGGATCTTCACCAAAATCTAATCAAGTCGTCCTTGTCGCACACCCAACCCACCAAGTTTCGTCTGAATCTGTCCATAACTTTTTGAGATATACTGTTCACAAACAGACAGACAAGAATCACCTTTAGAGGCCATTTTTTCCCCGCAGGGCGGGGGTTGGCCTTTTTCAGGCACCGTGGTCCCCTTTTTTTTTTGAAGCAATGTTTTATGGCCGCATGCCCTTCCTGCCGCCAACCATGTTAGTCGCCTCTTGCGACACACAGGGAATTACCAGTGAACTGGTACTCAATTTGCCGACCTCCGAAGGATGACAGGCTGAGTCAACCCCCCTGGCGTTAATTCAGCGATCGACCGGGATTCGAACCCAGGATCCTGGGATCCCAAGCCGGCACCATAACCGCTAAGCCAACCCAGGCTCCCAACAGATGCAATAAATACAATACAACAAATACAATAAAAATAGACAGACAGACAGACAGATAGACAGAAAAACAGGTGAAAACATAGCGTCCATCCACCTTCAGTGGCAGAAGTAATTTAGCAAGACACCATACATGCTTATCATGTAATGTAGTACTCTCTGCTTTAATAGCAAGTATGAACACCTTGATGTAATGTAAAACGAAAAAGAAAATGGCCATGTTGATAAGCAGTGCTCACAAAAAGGGGTTTATCCCAAAAAAGATCCTTATTGTAGTACAAGGGACAGTCCAAAGAAGGTCAGAGAAACAGACAGATATGCTGTTGTCTCCACTAAAAGGAGGTATTAGATGTAAAAAGGGTGCAGTGGGTATCTTCTATATTAACATAGGAAACTGAGATATGTGATAAAGTTTTAAATGTCAAAATAAGCAGAAGCGATCAAAGAGAAAAATTAATTGACCGAGAAAAGTTTTGTTTTTTTGATAATAAAAATAATAAACAAAACTGGCATAAATAACTAATGGATTATAAACAAAGCTTTCCTGTCATGTTATATGATGCCATAAGAATAATGTTGTATAGAGTCAAAGAGCTTACCTTTTGTGGTACAAGTTGAACCGTTTGTTTCTTCGACATCGGGCTGCAACTCTCCACAGAGGCCTGCAAAGCATAGAAAGCCCCACAACACAAACCGCATCTCAAAGGATATATTCCACTTTAAAAGCCACAATGAAAACGTGTATCATCATCTATAATCATCGCAAGGGAGGAGGGTGGGGGGCTATCCACATGTTCATTACACTAGGGTGAGGCTAACCAAGGTAAGACTCAAGAAAAAACATCCAGGTAACTACAGCCGTATACAAAAACAAAAACAATTTCCATCATTGGCTAACAAAAATAATACTGTGACTGAAGATCGCGAACACTACCTTCATCCTCTTCATGTTCAATCTTCATCTCTGCCATACCTGAAAAAGGTGGAGGGTTTGAAAAGTAACAGAAGTACAGATAAGGATTTCTCTTTGAATTGAGACAGCTTACAGAGGGAGGGAAGAGAGGAATGTAGAAGGTAATAAGAACGAAGTCACTTAAACGAATGAGAGTGGGGTTGTGGGAGTATACATTTGGTACAATAGAAAACACTGGTCCGGTTAAATACGGTACGATGAAAATGAATAATGAAGAAGTCGCATCTCATACTGGGTTCAGATGTCGCACTCCTCTCCTGTTGAGGAAGAAAGGTGCAGATGTTCTCACTCATACTGCTAAAGTTCTCAGCAGTACTCTTTTGCTCCAAGCCATCACTATCGGCATCATCTGAGTGAAGGACCAGGTACCTCAACTTCTGCACACAGTTGGTGAACTCCTGGCTGACAGCATTCAGCATGGAGCACAGGACATCCACCAGTACCAAATTTGCCAGACCAGAACCGTGGCACTGATACTGCGACTCCACAAAGCACCGAACCTCAGCATACATTGCAAAGGCAAACTTCTCCTTGAGGAGTGAATACAATTCGGATCTCAACAAAGCAGACTCGGTGCAGACACGAAGCACCGTTTGACTCTCAATGCCCAGTTCAGTAATCACACCGAATGCCGTCTCTGCTCTCAGTCCTTGAGCCTGCAGCCATTCCAGAAAGTCCTCAGTCTCAGCCATGGCCTGCCAGGGATGCAACAGGATGCGATGTCACATACATTGCCAATATCCGTAGTGTTATTGATTTATTGATGGATTTATTAGGCTATTTAACGACTACTTTTGTGAACTTTAAGGCTAAATTTTGTCCATAAAGATTAATATGAAAAAAGATATTTAAACTAAATTTCCCATGGCTAGTCAATCATGTGCAATAAATTTTGCATCAATCTTTCAAGCGGTTCTGGAGGATTTTATGTTTCTATTTTCATTCCAATATGGCCGCTAGACCACATTACTGATTAAGTAAAACGATTTCACACACATCGGGTCATATATCAGATAAAAGAAGTTTCTTATTTTTGGATAAGGATTTTGATTTAACCAGTTATGGCTGGAATACCACTTCACCAATGATGTCATGGTCATTACCCTATGTACCCCATTGGAGTTGATGACATATGACGAGTTTCAAATTTTTCCGTTGAGCGGTTTTGGAGAATAAGACATCCAAATGTTTTCCTTTAATCCAACATGGCCACCACACCATGTGACCTATGATGTCAAAGTCATCAATAAAATATTCTCCATGTCCCTCCTACGTTTAAAGTTTTGCATCGATCGGACAAGCGGTTGCATAGAAAATAATTTAAAGCGAAAATATACAGACGTGGACACACACACACACATACACACACATGGACACACCCACACACAAACACACATGGGGACACACACACACACACACACACACACACACACACACACACACACACACACACACACACACACACACACACACACACACACACGTCTTGCAAGCCCTTCAGGGTGGGACTAATAAATAGAGTGCAGTTGTGGACATACTATGTTTAAAGACAATTCACGGCAGAGGTACACTCGCTCTTCCATGAGCCTAGACTTTGCATTAAAATGGAAAAAGGTAGACAGTAAAATGGGATAGGTTAAAGGACTGAACAGAGAGGAATGAGTTGGGGAGGGAAGGACAATACACAGGCAATAAACAACCAAAGGCTATTTGTGCGAGTCTTGAATGTGAGGAAAGAATGAGGTGATGGAGGGTATGAATTGGCAATGGGGCAGTAATAGGTTTGGATCAGGATCAATAGAGGTAAAAAACAAAAGATTGCTGGTAAGGATGGGAATGGAGGTGCACTGCCTGCTTGAAACCCTGGAGGTAGAGTGGCATGGAACAGCCTCTGGAAGGAGGATCCGCAAATGGGAGAAATGAGGACCAAAGAAGTGGAGGTGTGGAAAGCCTTGGTTTTAGAAGTTTTATCAGGAGGGGATTACTGGAAGAACGCCTGGGTAGCCTGCTTCTTTCCTTCTTCTCAGCCTTCCTGTTGAACAAGCCTGCTTCCTGGACAAGCTGGGTAGGCCTGGTGGATTAATATAATGCAGTTAAATGAAGTAATGTACAACTATATAATGTTTGTGTGAAAACTTGTTTAAAATTTTCAAACACACATCAGCACAGCTAGGATCTCCAGCCCTCACCCCTTATGATATAGGTGTCAATCAGGTCTAAAATAAATGGATCAATTGGGCTTTTGATAAGGAAATGGAATTTGTTAGTGGCGATGATGGAAGTTTGTCAAATGGCTTTTGAAATGACAAAAATAACTCTTCTAACGTAACTCTAAAGGATGTCATGCCTGCCATGGTCACCTGAAGGACAGCCAGCAGCTACGGTCAGGTGGCATTCAGATTTTGGGTGACTATTATTTTGGTTCATACGTAACCGAGAGACTCGACAGTTTGCACTTTCAACCTCATACAGGGCATTGGCATTTACAATCGATTTGATGTGGAATGATCAGCGAGTCAAATGGCCTCCTCTTACGCCAAACCTTGCTTGTGTATATACAGGGAAGTTGAAAGTTATTGATCTAATCTAGACATCTAGCTATCAAACGAACCATGAACAGAGGATTCTTCAAAATGAGCGACAAGAGGACGATCCAAAAATAAGTTGTGGTGGATAAATCCAGACGACTGCTTTGTTAAAATGAACATTAAACCGAGTTGCATGTGTATTTGGATATGCAAAGATGAAGACAGTAGTATGTCTGACAGTTCAACTAACTATAATATGGCTGGCTTAAAGGTATGCACTCACCTATGAGCTGTCGAGCCTGGGTTCGAATCTTGACCCAGCGATAAACTGCCACCCTGATGTTTCACAGGCAGGGCAAGGCATCAGTGTGGGTGCCATCCCTTGGATAGATGTTAGACTGGGTGTCCCCTCTGCCGGCATTAATGGTTAGCATTAAATATCCCACTTTCTATATTAAATATTTCACTAAGTGTAGATGAGTTATCGCTAGTACCCTGAACAAATTACAAGTTCCTGTTTTGAATACCACTGGGAAGGCAACGGTAAACCACCCAGTGTAATCTTTTCCATGAGGCTGCTTTGGCAGCACTGTCTGCCTTAAGGTAGAATATCAAAATTAGATTTAGAACAAAAAATATATATTCTTGTGCAACTGTACGGCTTCAACAAGGTCATTGATACCAAGGCACGTACTACGGGTCATCACATGTGTCAGTCATGAGACACATCTCTTGTGTTCCAGTCACCGGGTATGTAATGGTGATTTGTGTTTTGTGTACCCAGTCTACCACATTTGAACTACGTGGTTAGTTTACCATGGCAGGAGAGTAGACCTCGATGACCAAGATTCTATCATCTCCCCATGAATGAATGAATGAATGAATGATCGTTTTAAGGCCATTTTCCCCGCTAGAGCGGGGGTTAACCTTGCGGGCCCCATGGCAATCATGGTTCCCTGTTTGAGGCAATGTTTTTATGGCCGGATGCCCTTCCTGACGCCAACCCTTGGTCGCCTCTTACGATGCGCAGGGATACGGTGTACCTATTCGAAATCGGGGTACACACCGGGATCATTCATCCCAGCAAGCTGGTACTCAATTTGCCGACCTCGGAAGGATGACAGGCTAAGTCAACCCCCCTGGCGTTAATTCAGCGATCGACCCCGGGATTCGAACCCAGGATCCTCGGATCCCAAGCCGGCACCCTAACCGCTAAGCCAACACCAGGCTAGGTTCAAACAAAACATTGTAAAGACTAGAACGGCACTCAGTCGAGAGCATACCTCCACCAGGTGAACAGTTTACGTTTTGTATCCTAGAGTAGACCAGAAAATCACAATACAGAATCCCATTTAATCGAAATCATCCGTCCACAACGTTTTGAGATATCCTGCTTTGTATCGTTTTTGACCCTATCACCCAATGGTGAAGAATCGCTTTAAAAATTCTACACGCCAGATCCGGATCCGGATATTCACCAAAATCAAATCATTTCATCCGTGTCACATACACCACCTCTCTGCCAAATTTCGTCCGAATCCGTCCACAACATTTTGAGATATCTTGTTACACAAACAAACGGACAAACAAACAGACAGTGGTGAAAACATAACTTCCTTTGGTGGCGGGGGTAATAAAAAAAATTACATTGTTTTTTAAAAACTGACAGATAGGTAGCAGCAAAGGCCTTACCTTATGTCGCTTTTCTTGGCAGCTTTACGTAGCTTTCCTTGGTTGGACGAGTAAAGGGGGTTAATTATAAAGATTCTAGCCACCTGGGGATAATTGATTAGGGTTTTGAAAATGACAGGCGAGAGCTGATTGGTTATTCCCTCCAATTACGGTTGAGTGACATGATTGGGTCTTAATATGTACATGATGACCAATATTGGTATTGCACATGATATATGTGTGGGAGCCTTGGTGGTGCGCGTTTCTGTCTACACTGTTGATATGTCTACACTGTTGCTGATGATTCGCCAATAAGTGATGAAACCGATTCGGTGGCTGATAAGAGCGTGTAATGTTGGGATTCTCATGCATGTGCTACTTGTGAATGTCTGCAGTTGTAGAGGAACCCAGGTAAGGTTTGAAACAGCAAAGGCTGCCTTGTTTTTTAGCTGCTTTATGTAGCTTTCTTTTGGTGATAAGAGAAACGGGGTTAATTATAAAGATCCTAGCCACCTGGGAATAATTGATTAGGTGAGAGCTGATTGGTTGTTTCTTCCAATTATGTGAGAGACACTTGATCGGGTCTTGATATGTCTAGTTCTTCAAGCAAATTCCATAGTTCTTAACTTATCATGATCAGCTCAGAGACATTCTAACAAGCCTCCCAGATAGTTTGCACAACAATAACATGAACATTTTTCATCTCAGTCTCAAAATGCCATTAGGTTATAATCGACATACCTATGGCTTAGTTACATCACATGTTTACATCAAGAGATTTTGAGGGGAAAAAAATCAGGGATTCGATCCACGGATCTTACGTTCGACCTGACCTGACTGTACCTATATTTACAATGAAAACATGTCTAAAGTAAATTGCTGCGTACAAACAACAATGAGAACTTCATTATTACATTTTTATGTTACCAACCCATGCTTAGAGGCAGATGTTCTGGGTGAGCTTGACTCTTCTCTGGGGTATATAGATTGCAGTAGATTTATGCTCGAATGCGTTAACCTTTGGTGTACAAAGATTTATGCTTTGGTGTACTTTTCTCCCCATCTTGTCTTCCGCTCCCTCTTTTTGTGTATTTTGTTTGTCTGGTCGATTTGTTTGTGAAGTTAATGTTAGCTCTTTCACGAGCCTCGATTCAGTATACAAAAAAAAAAAAAAAAAAAAAAAAAACACGATAAGCAAAAATGCCTCAAGAACGTCGGCTTTCATCCCTTTCAGTTTAGTGTGAAACAGCAGCAGTGACTGTTCAAAAAGGTAATCATAAGAGTTTGTGGTTTATTAATTTTTGTTTTACTTATAGGTGTGCCCCACAAAGCGGCACAATAAGCGATTTATTCATGTCAACATGGTGTTTGTCCAAGGAGAAACTCCCTTGGGAAAGGAATATTATTAGTATTAACATTGTTTTGTAATTAATTTTTAATATTTATAATATGCTAATAACATTGGTGTTATTATTACCTCCGCCACCAAAAGTGGATGGAGGTTAAATTTTCACCCCTGTCTGTCTGTTTGTGAACAAGATATCTCAAAAAGCTGTGGACGGATTCGGATGAAATTTGGCAGAGATGTAGCGTATGTGACAAGGACGAAATGATTAGATTTTGGTGAAGATCCGGATTCGGATCCGGCTACTAGAATTTGTAAAGTGATTCTTCACCAATGGGAGAAAGGGACAAAAAAGATACAGTACATAGCAGGTTTATCTCAAAAAGTTGTGCACGGATGATTTTGATTAAATGTGATTCTGTATTGTGATTTTCTGGTCTACTCTGGGATACAAAACGTAAAGTGTTCACCCGGCGGAGGTATGCTCTCTACTGAGTGCCATTCTAGTTACTTTTGTTATGAGAAGCGGCCTTGCAAAAACGCCATGATAAGCTTTCTTAACACGGATATACACCTCAACACGAAGACATACAACCTCCTTGGGAAGTGGAGGGGGGGGGGGGGGCAAATTAAGTCGCTACAACCTCCATTGTGTGACCCTGTCATGTTTGGTTGAGATTGGATAAGTGATGGCCGAATGCATCGCGGTCAAAAAAACCAGTGACAGACACACATCAATTTGTGTGCAGTATTTTAGTGCGATTTGAATGAAAAGTAGAAGTAACAATTAAATTATGAACTGCAAGTTTCAATATCGTCCCCTGTGACAGCACAATTCAAGAATAGCCACAAATCGTATTGAATCCAACTACGGTGGCCATTTTTGGACGGCTTGGCAAGTGATAGCAAGCCGCTCGCTAACGGAACACACGCTTGCCTGGAGTCCACTACTCACCTCCTAGTAGTCCTCACCTGCTTAAGGCATTGGTTGTTGTAATTTGTAAACCTATAGCTTTGATGACTAAGACAAAGTATGCTTAAACAGCACGATCTCCCATCAGACATTTAAGAAACTTCGTTATCGATCATTTTAGACCCATGTCTGTGTCATACAAAAACACGCATCGGAGTCTGGGAACAGAAATTTAAGATCCCAATGAAATGAGAACGGCACTCGGTAGAGAGCATCCCTCCGCCAGGCTGAACAGTTTACGTTTTGTATCCCACTGATCGGCCAGATCTGGATTCGGACCTGAACCAAAATCTAATCAGCTTGTTCTTGTTGTCAAACCAACTCTTCCACATAGTTTGGTCAAAACTTGCCCAAAACGTTTTGAGATATCATGCTTTTTCTCGTTTCTGGCTCCATCACTCAGTGGTGAAGAATCACTTACAAATTCAAAAAAAATTGTCTTATCGGTAGATAAGATCTGTATCTGCATCTGTATCTGCATCAATCTGTATCTGCATCTTAACAAAACAAAAAAATTCTCATCACACACCCAACCTGTCCACCAAGTTTCATCGCAATCCGTCCCTAACCTTTTGAGATATCGTGATATGTATATCGGTTTTAGACCGATCACTCAATGGTGAAGAATCACTTAAAAAATTATTGTAGCGGATCTTCACCAAAATCGATTCAATTTTTCCTCGTGACACACTCAACCTCTCCACCAGGTTTTAGCCGAATCCGTCAAAAACTTTTCGACATATCGTGTTCACAAACAGACAGACAGACAGGGGTGAAAACATAACCTCCTCGCACCTTCGGTGATCGATATAACAATACTGAAGCTAGAACGGCACTCAGTAGCAAGCACACCTCCACCTGGTTGGCCATATCACTCAATGGTGAAGAATCACTTAAAAAATTCTACTAGCCGGATCCGGATCTTCACCAAAATTGAATCGATTCTTCCTTGTCACACACTCAACCTCTCCAACAAGTTTCGTCCAAATAAGTCCACAACTTTTTGAGATATCCTGCTATGTATCATTTTTGGCCCTATCTCCCAATGGTGAAGAATCACATAAACTTCTCGTAGCCGGATCCGAATCCTCACCAAAATCTAATCATTTCGTCCTCGTCACACACGCGAAATCTCCAAATTTCGTCCGAATCCGTCCATAACTTTTTGAGATATTTTGTTCACAAACGGACAGACAAACAGGGGTGAAAACATAACCTCCATCCACCTTTTGTGGTGAAGGTAATGAATTGCCTCCTGTGAACTACAACTTCATATTATCGCAGCACGATCCGCTACCTGCGACGGAGGCTACCTTTTTATACGTTGGTGTCAAACTGCGTCCTCTTCACGGGACCGAACCCTGCGACGTCCAGTTAAAAACAAGATTATCCCCATAACTAGGTTTTCATCCAATAACTAGGCCTTCCGACAGCTACTCCCGCCGATCCGCGACCTATACACTGGTGATGCACCACGTACAGTATTCAGTAACGACTCACCGCGCTCCTCAGGTCAATTTTAAATGAGATAATAAAAATATCGATAATAACACCAATGGCACACGTTCGCCCGACTGCATACACCGGTCTTGTCCCTTCTTCAATCCTCGTTTCTCGACTCATGATACCGGCACCATTACCTGCACAAACCCGAAAACCTTCACTCCTGCTGCTCTATTTACGTGCTCATGTAAATGTGCGATGTTTGTTTCTCACTGAAAGTCTGAAACAAACTCTTCTTCCTTTCCTGAGGATGTTGAGGACGTTCCTCAGATCTACAAGAATCTATACGTTCACCGGTGCAGACCGCGCTGTTTTTAACGGGTTCTTCAACTAAAGGCGGATAAATTTGATTTCAGTGAAGATAATTTGTCGTTAGTACACATTTTAACGTACCATTATTTACACACAAACACGCAATTTTTCCTTCTGCATCCGCTTCCCCGTTTACGCCAACCTCCACTTAAAAGTACTTCATCAAATGGGATGAAATGTAAAATTTTTTAATCCAAATAAAAAAACTATGGTTATTTTAAAGTTATTGTGATCTCTACGAACGCCAAGCCAAAGAACTCCCTCCACCCCGGAACTTCTACTCCGTTCACCTCAAAACTCCCTCCCCTCACGTATGTAATAAATAGATATCACACTTAAAGTTCAAGCACAAACACCAATGGTTGCTGTAGTTGAATTCAAAATCTTTACACCATATTGATTTTGTCGTTTACAGTGAACATGTGTTGCCCACGGCCACAGAGTTATTAACATAAAAAAACAAACCTGTAGGCGCAGTGCGCCGTGCATCTCTATTAACGCGAGTGAAGCCGATTTGAAGCGCTCCGGCAGCCATCTTAGCATGCCGATATTTCTGACGAGGTAGATTCAAGTTCCATTCCTGAAATCTTTGCTTTTGTCAATTCTACTGCGATTTCGACCGATTTTCCTCGGGAAAAAAAAAAATCACAATCACGTTGCATGATATCTCAAAAAGTTTTGTACGGATTCGAACGAAGCTTGATGGACAGGTTGGGTGTGTGACAAGGACCAATCAATTACAGTATATATTTGGTGAAGATCTGGATACGGATCTGATGGACGGCGAACGCATTGATACCTCGCTCTGGCTGCTAAACACCAGGATGGCAGTTTACACTTGGGTGGGGATTCCAACCAAGGCTGGACAGCTCAGAGGTGACTGTGCACAGTTCTGGGTCTAGTCTATGCACCATTTATGTGCACAGACATTACTTTCAAGGAGCTATATGTCATAATCGGGCAGATATGAGATAATATGTGATAAAAGCTGAAATTATTTTTGATTTTTGAATGGAAATACCCAATTCCAATGTCAAAATACATCTTGAGGTACATATCTCATTGTAAGTTTCGAATGCTGAGTGACCATTATTAATTTGAGGAGTTCAGTCTAATTGTGAATAATTTTTTCTTCCTTCTTTGCGAATACAAAATTTATAGACACCAGAGCCCGTCCCATCAATGTTTTTCAATCACGTGTGTGTGTGTGTGTGTGTGTGTGTGTGTGTGTGTGTGTGTGTGTGTGTGTGTGTGTCCGAGCTGTAACGTTTTTAACCATTTGAGTTTTATCACCAAATTTTCACCAAAATTTTATTATAATACGGAGAAGGCAAATTAATAATTTTGTCAAAAGGTTAAAGGTCAGCGTCACAAAATCATCAATTTTCATCCAATTGACCTGAAACTTCAATTTACCATTTGAGTTTTGTCATCAAATTTTCAACAAAGCTTTATTACGATAATGTGGAAAAGACAAATTAATAATTTGGTCAAAAGGTCAAAGGTCAGCAGCACATAAAATCATCCATTTTCATCAGATTGACCTGAAATTTAAAGAATTTGCATATTGGGTCACTGAATTGGAGCACCAATCAAAAGCAACAAGCCAAATTATTTTTTTTATATCAAGGGTCAAAGGTCAAGGTTGTGTCAAATCACCAATTTTCACTCAATTGACCTAAAATTTAAAGAATTTGCATATCAGGCCACTTAATTGGTTCACTAATCAAAAGGTAGGAGGCAATTGTTTTTATGCCTCCGCCCCCGAAGGTGGCCGGAGGCATTATGTTTTCGGTTTGTCAGTCCGTCCTTCCATCCGTATGGGCTAAACCTCGTTTTTCTCAGCAACCATATGTCCGATTGAGATCAAACTTTCAGGGTAGGAGTGACACCCATGCAGAATGTTTTTATGATAATTGTGATGTCATAGGTCACGTGGTATGGCAGCCATATTGGATTAAACGCAAATAATTCAAAAAATATTTATCGGAAACCACTGAATGGAAAAATTTGAAAATTGGCACATTGTCAAGTACTCCCAATTAGTGGGGTGCGCGGCATTGGCAAATTTTCATTTTCATTTCAAGTTGATGCAAAAGTTTACTTTTTGATATCTTGAAGGTTGGAGTCTGAATAACATTTTTGGTCCGAGTGGACAACGATCAGCCCCCATTGGGGCACTTGGGGGCATAGGGGGTGCCTCAACTCACCGTGAGAGGAATGTGAAAAGTTCAAACTGTTCTAACTTTTGAACAGATGATCCAAGCTGAACATATTTGATATCAGCATCTTTGTGATGAAGAGTAGCAACCTCATTTATAAGTACTAGGGCATGCCCGTACTATATATATATCTAAAATTATATCCCCCCCCCTCTATTTACATGAAATGGTTTGGTCCAAAGCGAACGGCTTGCGAGTACGGTGACAATCCCCCCCCTCTATTTACATGCAATGGTTTGGTCCAAAGCGAACGGCTTCCGGAGTTTGGTAAAGAAATCGCCATCGCGTGCACAAACGCGCAGGAAAGCGAATGAATCGCAAATTCGTTTTTATTAGTTGTAAAACATAGTTTAACGCCAACATAGTTTGCAAACGTGAAATAAATGAATACGCTCTCAAATGTGCCATCCGAGGCAGAGTGTGCCCGCCACGTTCGGCACACGCGATCGTTCGCTGCTCTCTGATTGGTTGAATCGTTTTTTGGACATAGCTCGGTAAGTAATTGTCCGATTAATATGAAACCTTGAAAAGGCACATCCTCGGGTCCCCAGCAATATACCTGGCAAGTGAAAAGTATATCGGACCCGTGGTTGTCGAGAAACAGCGGTCACAGACAGACAAACGTACAAACGTACAAACGTACAGACAGAGATTACTGGAATTATAGATAGATGTTGCCTCTAGAGGTCACCGTGTTGACGGTATCAGTGTAAATCCATAAAAAAAACATGTTATTTTGAGAAGATTTTCAGCAATACTTGGGCCAAATTTTTATTTATCATTAAACATGTTACATGGTTTAATAAATGTTGGGATGAGTTCTGACATTTGCCATGAACATGAACATGAACTAAACAATATATATATATAGTTGAGGTTTTGAGAATTGTACATATAACATCATTAAAGGTTTGCCAACCCCATAGTTAGTCCACAAGCAACACGTAGGCCCATTAGAATTAGTTATGTCATAGTATGTGTAAGAGTAGGCCATTTCACTAGTAACATCTGCGTTGTGTAAAGAAATAATAAGCTTAGGTCCTTTCATTTTGCGGCCACCCTCCAATTTCTATCTATGGGTGAACTCGATCCCGCGCTCCATTTGGCATCCCTCAAGTTTGTTACACTTTGGCTGCCAGCAGCGTTCGCTGCCCTTGGTTTCGCTCGAAACTAGTCGGTTTTTTTTTTTTTTTTTTGTATACAAGATCGAGGCTCGTGAAAGAGCGAACATTAATCACACAGAAAGACAAACCGACACATAAAACATATAACATAGGGAGCGGTAGACAAGATGGGGAGAGAGGGGGAAGGACACAAACACAACATTTGAGATCAGGGACCGAGAGACATGGAGACATCGAGAGATCTGAGAGAGGGCGAGGGCTTTGGGGGGGGGGGGGGGGGGGCGTGGGAAGGGGGCGGTGGGAGAGGTATAAAACATATGGACACTGCCAGGACTTCCAGGAAAGAAGTTGGAATTTCAAGCAAGGTGGATCTGGGGTGAATTAGCGGGGGTAGAAAAGATCAAGGTTTTGGATGGGGGAAGATAAGAGATGGTGGTGAACAGCTGTTTTAAAGACCTAGAGGGAGGAGTGGGATTGAAGGGAGTGAGGGAGTTTGTTCCAGAGGCGGGAGAAAAGAGGAATGAAAGAGTAAAGGTGAGCAGAGAGCCGAGATTTCGGCAGTTTAACCATCAGAGGGTTGCTGGCAGATCTTGTGCGACCTGTAGGAATATTTGGGGGACAGAGCACAGAGAGAGCTGGGGGTGCAAGGCCGGAGAGGAGTCGGTAGAAGACAGAAAGACCACCTACCTGCCTGCGGTGAGTGAGTGAAAGGCCCTCAGAGATAGCTTCATCGCGGGAGATTCCAATAATTCTGAAAGCTTTGGTTTCAACAGCGTGAAGCCGAGCTTGGTGTGAGGCAGGAGCACCGGCCCATAGGGGAGAACAGTATTCCATTGAGCTGCGGATGAAAGCCTTGTATGTGGTGAGGAGCTCAGGTGTGCCGAGGAAGGACTTCGCACGACGGAGGATGCCCAGTCGGCGACTGGCTTTGGAGGCCAGCTTGGAAATGTGGTTTTCCCAAGAAAGATCATGGCAGATAGTGAGACCCAAAATCTTGAGCGACAGAACTTCTTGGAGAGGATTGTTGAGAAAGTAGATGGGAGGGTTGTCCAGTCGATCTTTTCGGAGAGACATAGTAAGAGTGTGAGATTTGTCAGGATTGAAAGACATGTTCCACTTGTTTGACCAGTCTGTGATTTTGTCCAGGTCTTCAGAGAGTGAGGAGGCAGCAGACTGCCGATCTGAGGGAAGAGGAATGGAGCGGCAGAGAGTGGAGTCATCAGCAAAGAGATAGAGAGTATTTTCGAGAGAGTCAGAGAGATCATTGATGAAGACCAGAAAAAGCACGGGGCCCAGAACACTGCCTTGGGGAACTCCAGCCTGAACAGGAAGAGGAGATGAGAGAAACCCATTCAGGGCCACACGTTGACGACGACTAGAGAGGAAGTCCGCCAGCCATGCGTGGAGATTTCCATGGATACCAAAGGAGGAGAGTTTGGTGAGCAGAGCGGGGTGCCAGACCGTGTCGAAGGCACGTGATATGTCGAGGGAGACAGCTCTAATTTCCTGTTTGGCATTGAGGACCTCCATCCATTGTTGAGACAGCAGAAGCAGCATGTCCAGAGTAGAGTGACCTGGTCTGAAACCAATTGATGATCAGAGATCAAGCCATTGGAGAAGAGGAAAGATTTCATATCCGAAGCAATGATGGATTCCATGACTTTGCTGATAATTGGGAGAAGGCTGATTGGTCTGTAGTTGCTAGGATCTGTTTTTGCACCTTTTTTGTGCAAAGCGGTGATGTTGGCTGATTTCCAAGCAGATGGCAGTTGACCTTGAGCAAAAGAGAGGGTCAAGAGAACAGAGAGAGGGTGAGATAGAGCAGCAGAGCAGGATTTTAGGACCCGTGGGCTGATGCCGTCGGGTCCAGTTGCAGAATCAGAGTCGAGGGTTGACAGAAACTTTTCCACCTTGTCAGGAGGAAAGGACACGGAGTCCAGGAGCAGCAGGGTACGACTGGGTATGGTGGGTACAGAGAGGGATGGGTTTGGGACACAAGATTTAGAGGCAAACACAGAGTTGAGGCATTCAGCTTTTTCACGTGCGGAGTCAGCTGTGTAGCCGTTTGAGGTAAGGGAGGGGATGGAGGGGGAACAAACACCAGAAACGGATTTGACCAGACGCCACCAGGATTTGGAAGAGGGAGACAGATAAGAGAGTTCGGTCTTGAGAACGGAGAGATATTGTTTCCTGGCTCTCCTGAGGGTGGACACACACTTGTTTCGGGCTTTGTGAAAGGAAATGAGATTTCCTTCCGTTGGATTTGCTTTCCAGGAGACGAAGGCAAGTTGTTTCTGGGCAACAGCCTCACCACAAGATTCCGTGTACCATGGACGGGAGGAAGGGTATGACAACTGAAGACGAGATGGGATAAATCTGTGCATGAGAGAGAGCAATTTACTTTGGAAGAATTCCCAGGATGAGTTGATGTCAGAGGTGGTAGAGATGGGAGACCAGTCCAGATGATTGATGGCTGCTTGAAGACCGTGCCAGTTGGCCTGAGTGAAATGCCAGACTCGTCGACGCTGAGCAGGCTCCCTGAGGATGGTCAGAGAGATGTCCACTTTAACAAGGACATGATCAGATGATCCGATCGGAGCAGAAGAAGAGCAGCAGACATTTTCAGGGAAGTTAGTCATAACCAAGTCCAGAAGAGAAGATGTTCCGTTGACTGAGATCCGGGTCGGGAAATTGACAGATTGTGTCAGTCCCAGTGAGTCGCAGAAGTCCTTTGCTGAGGAGCCATGGCTGGTGAGAGAGGTACCCACACCCAGCCAACTGGCATGATGACAGTTGAAATCACCACATATGAGGAAGAGAGAGTTGGGATGAGTAGATAGAAGTTGGTCCATATCATCAGACAGCGAGATGTAGATGGAGTCATCACTGTTTGGTGGACGGTACAACACACATATGAACAAGAGGTGGGAGCGAAGGGGAAGCCGTAGCCAGAGGTATTCCTGGGGGTGAGGTGGAGAGAGTGCAGTGCAGGGCGAATGAGGAAGAGAGTTTTTGATAAAGATAGCAACCCCGCCTCCAGGACGAGGCTCAGGTCTATCATACCGGAGGAGGGAGTAGCCCGGGAGAGATACTATGGAATCAGAGACATCATAAAGGAGGAAAGTTTCTGTTAAGCAGATCACGTCTGGTTTGACAGAAGCAACCTGTATGGAGAGATCAGTTAAGTTTGAACGAAGGCCCCGGATGTTTGAGGTCCATACCGTTAATGAAGAGGAAGGGGGAGCATCAGATACAGAACAGGGGGGAGGAGGGGTAGGGTAAGATGTGGAAGAGGTGGAAGAGGTAGGGAGAGCTGTTGAAGGTGTGTCAGAGATTTCAGAATAGCTCGGAGAAAGGGAAGGATGGGGCGGACAGAAGGTTTGATGGTGATTGGGTGAGCCACAATGAGGTGTTATTTGAGGAGGGGGAAGAGCGAGGCAGAAGGTTGGGGGAGATGGAGGTGAGAGTTTGAAGGGGGAAGAAGCGGGGAGGACGCTTTGAGGAGGGGGAGTGAGAGGGGGGAAATTGAGAAGCAATGAGGGTGGGGAGCAATGAGGGGTAACCACGAGGTAGGCCTGAAAAGGGGGAGGGGCGCGAGGGTTGAGGTGTGGCCGCATCAAGCAGCACGTCAGAAGGCGGTGGCGGTGAGGGCAACAGCCAACCAGAGCTCGGTGGGCATGGCTTGATAGGGCGTGGCAAGAAACGCCTGGTGAGTTCGAGAGGGTTCCAAGGGCGTGGCAATAAAGCCCTTGGCGCGAGGCCCCCACCTCAGATGAGAAGGGAGAGGCACTCGTCGAGTTGTCAGATGGGAAGGGAGAGGCGCTTACGAAGGGATCCACGAGGACGGAACAGAGTCGCGCATTGCAAGAGAGTTGTATTGAGAGAGCGCATTGAGATACGCATTGAGAGATTGAGAAGCGCATTGCTCGCGTCTATTGAACTATTACGGACTGTCCGTTTATTACGTACGCGGCTGAGCCGCAAGTGCAACCGCCAAAGCCAGCCTACCGTTTGCCCTATAATAATCCCGTGCGCGCCAAACGACACGTGGAGAGCTCCTGCCGTCTTTGTTCGTCTCCTTCGCGGTGCGAGTTGGGGACCGGAGGAAGAGCTGCCTGGACGCCATCCCTGGACCATCGACCAGTTCGTCTGCAACCCCGTGTGAGTGTGTCTGAGTGTGACGGGCCCGTTTGTCCAGGGATAAGTTAAGACTGTTTAAGGCTGCACTGTGTATTCTTCTTCTTCTTGCACAAAGTGTAAATAAATTCTGTTATTCCGTTCTTCCAAATTCGACCGTTTCCGTCATTTCCTCCATTGGGTAAGCGTGGCACGATTAAGACCCGCTCGGATCGGGTTTAGTCATTGATAACGGCTCGGGTCATGGGTCGCTACCGCTCGGCGTTTCCACTAACACCCGTGATTCGGGCGGGGCTTATTTCCTCGTTTACGGTCAGCGTTAGTACTTAGGTAATAGCAAATTCATAGTCCTAAAACCGTATTTAACGCTGCCTGGGAAGGACGTCATAGGTCCCAGGTCCCGTCGGCTAGTAAAAGACAAGGGGACTAATCCCCCCTTGGTAAAGGGGAAAGGCCGGCGCTGAGATCCGCAACTTTTTTTATATATATATGAACTAAACAATTTATGAACTAAACAATATATAAACCACTGCAAACATTACTATTTGCTGGCTTGGGAACAGTTCCGAGTCATATAGTTAGCACATTTGCACTTGCACAAATGTGTGCATTTCAAGTTAGCCTTCTTGCACTTGCACGACGAACAGGTTTTTGTGCAAGTACACTTTACATCGAGATCGAATACATCCTTGGCAAGGGGCAGCGTCGTCCAAATGGGAACCAGCTTGTTGTCTTTCTCCATCCATCCATGATTGCTGGGGTTTTGGACAGGCGCCAATGGCTCGTGAGCTGTAGTCCAGATGCTCGCTTGGAAGACACTCCTTTTGAGATGTTGGTCCAACGCATCACTCGTAGGGGGTATTCTCTCCATGTCCCTAGTCTTATGGCAGAACACTTTCATTCGAACGAGGTCAACGTTGCTGTCGTCAGTGATAGATTCGTTGGAGTACAGCCTGCAAACAAATTGCATCACCACTTCTTTCAACTTTGGTGATATATGGAACGGGGTGCCAGCAGCAGTCGCAAATTCTTCCATGAGGGATGAAACTTTGTCCTTCGTCTTGAAGCAGTATCGCTTACCCTTGAATTTGAAAGAAGATGTGCTGTCTGATCCAGTGAACGTATGGAAGAGGGCCATGGCTTTACACATTGTCACTCCTAAGCTTGAGGCGATGGTGTTGAGGGAGATCATTTTGGTTGCTTTTCCTGCTTTCAATGAAATCCAGATTTCTGCCGCTGGGTTCACAGCAATGATATGGTGGAAATTACTTTAAAAGTATTACGACAACGTCTGTGTCCCCAGTATGAACCATCACAAGTGAGGAATATTGGAGGGCGTGAAGGAGATGTACCAGGACATGAGTGTCTGCCTCCATGTGATTGCATGGTCCCATAGGAGGACCATTCCCTGCAGTGAGGACTTGATCACCTGAAGTGATAAAGACACATTTGTCATCTTGGAACTGTACTTGCATAAGTTTTGTTGACTGGAAAGAGAACAGTTCCTTCTTGTTTTCTACATTTATCAAAATATTATGTCATTTTCCCGGGACTTTGGCACGATCAGACACGCGTTATCGTGCACCCGTTCCTCGTTTTCCCCTTGTGGCCCCTTTGATTGTCATTGTGAGATACTGATTCCAAACAATATCCACTGTTGCTGCTCTTTTCAAGTCATGCTGGATCCTTGGGCAGAAAACCTTGGTGAAATATTCATCGAATGACTTGCCTTGGACGGCTGTACCAGGAAGAGCTTAGATCAGTGCTCCACCATCGATAACGATGACCCCATAAACATCCGGTGCCACCAGCTCCTCATCTACTGTTGGGTCTGTAGTTGCACTGGCTTCCATAATGCATGGAAATAAATCTGACTTGCTACAGGAGTTGAGAGATCCTTCAGAAGACAGTGCAGGTGGAGATGATGAAGATTCGTGGCAGAAAAATTCCTCCAGATTTCCACCTCTGCTCTCAAGCACAACAGATGCTTGTCCATACAACTCTGCATGTTGTTTGAAGTGCTGTATTTTCCTCTTAAGTGCTGTCTTCGTTTGAGTTTTCTGTTCATGGAACAGCAACAAGTTGTTTTTATTGATCGGCGCCAGCAGAAGTACATTATTCAAGCCAAACACATCTTTCCTAAAATTGTCATATTGCTCTTGTCCCCTAGATTCTAGAATACGGACAGAGGTGGCAGCGGACTCGTTGATACACACTTTGTTGTCTAACGTGACCAGATCCGCACTGTTCTCCTCAAAGTGATTTTGTCTGCTTAGCAGGACATCCAACAGGTCTGTGACATGGTGCCGAAAACGGTGTTGAGATGCACTTCTTTCCTCATGATGAGGGATCTCTTCATCATCATCAGCATCGTCATTTGCGTCAGTAAATTGTTCAACAATGCGACTAATCTCTCGACCAGTCACAATCCAGCTTTCTAACATGGCAGAGAGCTCTGTGAGACCAATCACGCCACCAACTCCTTTTACTCTTTTGTTGGCCTGCTCATGTGCGTGATCAATTGGTATGGATGAGAACAGACTATTGCTTCTAGTTATCGTCCAGTGCCACGCTTTAAACCCCTCCTGGATGATAGCCGGAAGAGCCTCTAGGTCTCTGATAAGGACAGGAACCCACCGAGCATAATTCTGGTGATCTAGGGCAAAGAATAGGGGTACAAGCTTCCGGAGAGTAGTGACCATGAGTTTGAACTTGCGCTCCCGATGTGACCAGATGAACATGAATATGAATTGTTGGTACTTGTGAATGAGTAGCCAGAATTGCACTGTTGGTTTTTCCCTGCAAGCCACCGAGACCCAATCCTCAAAGGTCATTTCGATTCCACAGTCCTCATAGGCTCGTTTCAGAAGGCTTTCGAGCACCACAACGGTAACTTGGTGAGCATATCGTGTTCTCATTGGATCGTATGCTTTCAAAAAGGATTTGGCTGCTGCCTCTGTCTTAGTAATTCTGGCTTATGTCAGGGCTTCTGGCCATTCAGCCTCACATAAGAGATCTCCCATAGTGGCCCACAAAGCCATTTCGATGTGGAGCCCTCCCAGCATCACAAGAAACTTGTCTTCTCCAAAGATTTCAGGGAAGGTCCATTGCATTTTCTTTGTGATGTCGTAAAGTAGTTGGTCCACTACCAATACTGGAGGATGTTGTGGGTTGAGGTACTCAGTTGTTTGTTTCCCTCGGTCCATTCCATGTCGAATCATTCCTGGTGTAGCTGCATTCTCATGGAATAGTGGTAGGGGGGCTTCAATGCATTTCTCTGGTGGTCCAACAGCATCTCATTGACAAGCATGGTATGAAGACCACATGATCGGAGTGACTTTCTCTGTCTCCAATTCCACGTGCAGGTTGGCATGTACCACAGTCATCCATGCCTCTTCACGCTGTTCCTCCTTCTGGAATGAACTCATGCGCAGTGGCTGCACATCTTTTACCGGAGGTTGGGTGAGAAGATTTCGGCCTACAGGTGGTACAAACGTGTATGACGGAGGCAGGATGGGTCCACTGGTGCCTGATTCTCACGCCCAGGAGTCAATTTGTATAGGTTACTGGCCACGTCATGGATCTGTGACCCAAATTAAAAAGCAAGGCTGATTAATATGAAAATAGTCATAAAATAACATGTTTTTTTAAATGGATTTACCCTGATACCGTCAACACGGTGGCCCATAGAGGGAAAATACTTAGAAATGAGATTGCTACTTTTCATCACAAAGTTGCTGATATCAAATATGTTCAGATCGGATCATCCGTTCAAAAGTTAGAGCAGTTTGAACTTTTCACACCAAAAAGTAAACTTTTGCATCAACTTGAAATGACTGATTGTCCAGGCACCCCACTAAATGGGGAACAAAAGCATGATAATGATGACATCATAGGTGAAGTGGTATACCAGCCATAAATGTTTTAATCAAATTGCTTATCCTAAAAATCTTAAATTGCATGCACATGATCCATGACCCATTTGTATTTAAATATTAAATTTATGACATCATAGGTCACATGGGTTGGCAGCCATATTGGATTTAACCTAAAACCTTTAAAAAACATCTTCTCCCAAACCACCAAATCGATTGACTCAAAATTTTACGTGTGTCATTGACTCGGCATGGTGATTAAAAGATGATCACGAAAACGTCATTGGTCACATGGTGTGGCAGCCATATTGGATTGAAGGAAAATATGAACTCTGGCCTTGCCCCCCCCCCCCCCCCCCAGCTCTCTCTGGGCTCTGTCCCCCAAATATTCCTACAGGTCGCACAATATCTGCCTGCAACCCTCTTATGGTTAAACTGCCAAAATCAAGACTTTCTGCTCACCTTCACTCTTTCATTCGTCTTTTCTCCCGCCTCTGGAACAAACTCCCTCACTCTCTTCAATCCCACTCCACTCTCCAGGTCTTTAAAACAGCTGTTCACCACCATCTCTTATCTTCCCCCATCCAAAACCTTGATCTTTTCTACCCCCGCTAATTTCACCCAAAATCCTACACTTTTTTTTTTGAAATACCAACTTCTGTCCTGGAAGTCCTTGGTCCCCTTGTGTTTTATACCTCTTTCCCCCCCCCCCACCCTTCCCACGCCTCCTCCCCCCAAGCCCTCTCCCTCCCACACTTCTCCCTGCTCTCAAATGTTGTGTTTGTGTGCTTCCCCTTCTCTCCCCATCTTGTCTTCTGCTCCCTCTTTTTATATATTTTGTTTGTCTGGTTGATTTGTTTGTGAAATAAATGTTAGCTCTTTCACGAGCCTCGATTCAGTATACAAAAAAAAAAAAAAAAAAAAAATTATATCTCTGAAACCGCTTACCCTATTGAAGCTAAATTTTACAAATATGATCCAACAGCACTGTTGCATATAGTTTGAAAATGATGATGTCGTAGGTCACGTTGTTTGACAGCCATCTTGGATAGAAAAACGAACCTTTTCCAATCAACACAAAACTTCACAAACGTGATCCTCTACCCATACATATGCAGAGTGTACATTTTAAGGTCATATGTCATGTGGTATGGCAGCCATATTCACTTGAAAGCCGATATTAAAAAAAATCCCTTCTCTGAAACTGCTTCACTAATCGATATAAAACCTGTCATGGCTGGTGAAAATGTGATACTTGAAAACAGCTGAAGGGATTTAAATCAAAATTGTTTATGTTTAGGACAGTGAACGATGGCATCTACCCGTTGTGGGACTTTGCGGAGGCATATTGGCGACAGTGGCATTGTTCTCGATTTTGTTTTTTTTTTAGATCAAAGGTTGCATAAAATCGTCAATTTTCGTCAAATTGACCTGAAATTTAAATAATTTGCATACTGGGTCACATAATTGGCTCACCAATCAAAAGCTAGAAGCCAATTATTGTTTTAGATCTAAAGCTCAAAGGGCAAGGAGCTGCATAAAGTCATCAATTTTCATTTTGCATTTTTTTTTTTAACCGTTTTCATTATTTTGAGCATACGGAAGAAGAAGACGTCTGATACAAACTTTCTTTGCATTTTCATATGCTTTCTAGTACTGGATTTGTTCTGGGCATGGGGGCTCTGCCCCCCCCCCCCGACCCCCACGCCCACCCTCCCCCACCAGGACGTCGCCCTAGACCTGACCGGGGCGGCGGGGCCTGCGGCACCTGGACCCCGATTAAGAAATATTCTCCCTCCTTCAAATAGTTTTGAGTTGACAGCTATGCACATATGTGGTCAAAAGAAGGATGTATGCAAATATTTCAAATGTCGACATCTTATTTTATGCTGAGAACATCTTACGGCTCCAGAAAAAACATCGTCTTGCTGGGATATGGGGGGGAGGGGGGGAGGTGTACTGTGGACCCCAGCAGCCCACGAGCAGGTCACGCCACGTTAAACACAATCACCTTGTACAGCGTTGTGCTCGCCATGGCGATATAATACGCGGTAGTGCCTACGACATTTTCTTTCAATGCAGGAGGAAGCCATCAAGGCTGCATGTTTGGAATCTGTTAGTGTTAGTTTGACGTTTATAGCTATTTATGGAATCTTGATTGGAAGTCACTTAAGGAAATAGATGGAGAACGTGGTGGTCAAAATGGCCATTTAGATTTAACCCCTACCCCATTTTACTCAGTTTACTTAGCAACGGCCACGTTGCTGTGACAACCTGAGAATCCTTCAAAGACTCCCTCTTGAACCCTGCAACGTTTTCTTGGAAAAGGGAATCAATGTATTGAATACCATAAAGTGATTTTAGAAAGCATTACATAAATATCTCCAGAGACATTGCGTGTAAAGTATGGAGCGAGAGCACGCACATTTATAAACGAGTGAACGCCAGGCCTCAGTGGTCGAGAAATCCAAACACTGCAACGTATTGATCCGTAATTGTTCGCCAATCGAATCACCGGTGTTTGCGTTGACATACATTGCTGTGAGAAAAGCAAACAATTCACTTACAAAGACGTGAAATTCGCGTCAATCAAACCGTCGCGAAAGAAGCTTCATGAGATCCCTTCCTCGGAACGAAGACAAATCTCCCGCGGATTATTACATCCCGAACTCGAATTCACAATCTCCAATAAAATAAAAAAGGCAAGCCAAAATGCCGGCCGAACGAAGAGCGAATGACTATCTTGGAATGAATAGGCGTGAAGGAAAAACGATGAATGATGTTTCGTGAAAAGATTCGTTCGCTTCCATGACCAAGCAGGTTGTAGGGGTAGGGCGCTGAATCATCCAAGCAAGCATTCCAACGAAACGGTTGATAAGGAACGGCCGGCAAGCGATAGCAAGCTGATTGGTAAATGACGCCGTGTGTGGTGCGTGGCGTATATAGAACCTCATGGCACCGACAACGCCATTTAATCATAGAAGAGGAAGAAGAGTATGAAGATTCTGTTGCTGTGCGGGGGTTTTGTTGATAGGCTTCGACGCTTCGTTAAGTTGTGAGTTCAGATATTGCTGTTCGTCGTCGTCGGTGGAAGACAGACATACGGCCGGGAGCGGGAAAAAATGGCCAGGTAGGTGTTGTGCCGTTTTACCAGGACTCGACGCGCTCTTTCCGACAAACACGTCGACATATCCATGATTCCGATAAAAATGTATCGATAAAAACAAGTTTGGTGTTCGATTGTGCTACGACCTTGTCGATTTTAGGGGAACTTAAACACTTTAACCAACTCCAAGGAAATGTTTTTCGTTCTCGGCTTCTTAAAGTTGTTTCCTGGTATCTGATTAGTGATTTACTGATTTAGCATCGTCATGTACTTTGTTACCATGACTTCGTGAGAGATTATCAAATCGTGTTTAACCATATGTTGGGGTTTTGAACATTTAACCAACAACAAGCACGACGAGAGGAAATGACTAAGATGTGAAGGAGTAACGTCTGTGTGGTAAACACCCTGTGGAACCAAGCTGGAGGAGGATGCGGATAACAATACAATGGTGGAGCTCGAAGGGGTCAGGATACCGAACCAGGGTCAAAGTTCATTCGAAGACATAAATATAACGATTTAGTGACGTGGCGTAAGTGACGTCATTTGCAGAACAAATCACTGGCTGCCTTGACCGAGCGGGTTTAGATCAACGATCTAATCGGGGAGGGGTCTGGGTCACTCCACTCGTGAAAGATTTCCTGCCTTTTGATTGGACAAAATGCTCAGCCCGATTAGCGTTCTCTTCTTCCTCTTTCTCAAACCCTAATCCCACCGCAGTTTGGGGTGGACCACAATCTTGGGATAAACCCAACCTCCCCAGACATGACCTCCACCTCACCTGAACAGGCCAAAGTTTACCTGGAACACGTCATACGAATTAACATGTGACCTCGTGCCCATTATTATCATGCATCAATTACATAAACACGCAACTGAATCTCAAATCCCCATAAATGTAAAGCTTTCATCAATTACCAGAATGCCATCTCTACTCCATTTACTCAAGACAGAAAGGATGTTGGCCAGTTTTACCATGTTTTAATATAATTATTGAATATAATATAATTATTGTTACAATTAACGTCCTGACCACCTGTATTAACAGACACGTACAACAAGGTTACTTAAAACACTTCAACCCTAATTTTTCCCCATAAATCGAGCACCAAATCCCCACAAGAGGCGTTCCGTAACGACACACCACCCCCTCACAAGAACAATGCGAACAAATCTCCAATCTTCAAACTTTGTTTATGTTTCCATCTTGTTCATCCCTTGCTTTCTCCTCTACCTACCCTCATTGTTACCTGCATCCCTGCTTGTCCGTCTCCGTTGACTTTCTCCCTCTGCCCTGCTGTTGGCGTTTCCCCTTTCTCCCTTTGCTATGTTGTGTCCTGATCTGTTCTGTGTCCGAGCTCTTCCACAAACCTAGACCCTAAAGACTAGAACTATAATAATAATGAAGCGCGGTGCTACGCGCGCTTACTTGTACAACAAGAAGGAAGCGAACAACGCGGTAAGTTTAAGAGTCTTTATTATAAGAGCTCAACTGTAGCACTGGAGCGCTCCGGGCTGCGCGCCCGTAGGCGTGGCCGCCGCCCACTTGGTGCGTGGAATGATGCCCTCATGCCAGTGAGCTTTCGTGTCCGCCACACGCGCCCCCCCAGAATTCCCGCGCACCTGGAGGGCCACTTTGCGGGGCAAACGGATGACCCGGCCGAAGCGGCGTCTGGGGTGCATGGATGCCAGCTAGGATGCCTCCGGCTGCACCCGGGATGGGTGCAGGACCGGGGGGCGGCGTGCCGGCGGGCCTGGGCGGTGCCGGGGGTCCGCCCGCAGGGGGGCGGCCCCGACGCGGGGGCCGAGCCACCGGCGGTGGGTGGTCCACGTCGAGGTGGGCCGGTTTGAGGCGATCCACCGAGACGCGGTCGGGAGTACCGCCGATGTCCAAGGTGAAATGTTTCACCCCGGTCTCCAGCACGCGGAAAGGCCCATCGTACGGGGGCCGCAGTGGTGTCCAGTGGGCGTCGTGCCGGACGGAGACGTACTCCGCGGTGCGAAGCTCCGGGGCGACGTGTGTAGGCGGGTGCCCGTGGTGCGCCGTCGGCACCGGGGCGAACCTCCGGGCTGTCTCCTGCAGCCGGAGCGCTCCTGCGCCGCGGACCATGGTGCCGTGGGGTCGGGGAGGAACTCGCCCGGCACCCGCAGCGGTTGTCCGAAGACCAACTCCGCCGCGGATGCGCGCAGGTCGTCCTTGGGCGCCGTCCGGAGGCCCAGCAGGACCCAGGGGAGCCTGTCGACCCAGCCGCCGTCGCGGAGGGTGGCCCGGAGCGCGGCCTTCAACGAGCGGTGGAACCGCTCGCACAGGCCGTTGGCCTGGGGGTGGTAGGCCGTGGTTCGGTGCAGCTGGACCCCGAGCCTCCGCGCGACCGCCCCCCAGAGCTCCGAGGTGAACTGGGGGCCGCGGTCGGACGAGATGTCCGAGGGAGTGCCGAACCGGGCGACCCAGGTGGCGATGAACGCCTGTGCGATGTCCGCCGTCGTCGCCGCCAAAGGCACGGCCTCCGGCCACCGGGTGGTGCGGTCCACCATTGTCAGGACGTGGGTGAAACCCCGCGAGGGGGGCAGAGGTCCCACCAGGTCCACGTGTACGTGGTCGAACCTTCGTTCCGGCACCGTGAACGGGGCCAATGGGGCCTGGGTGTGCCGGTGCACCTTCGCGCGCTGGCACGCGAGGCACATCCTGGTCCAGCCGCGGACGGCCTTCCGGAGGCCATGCCAGACAAACCTGTTGGCGACCAACCTCTGGGAGGCCTTCGTGCCCGGGTGGGACAGGCCATGGATGGCGTCAAAAACCTGGCGCTGCCAGCCCGCGGGCACGATGGGGCGAGGCCGCCCGAGGGAGACATCGCACAAGAGGGCCGCGCCGTCGAACGGCACCTCGGTGACGCGGAGGCCTGTGACGGCGGTCCGCAAGGCCTGGACGCCGGGGTCGGCGGCCTACTCCGCCGCCATCCGGGCATAGTCGATGCCAAGGTGGACTGCGTGGGCGACGGACCGGGAAAGGCAATCCGCCACCGGGTTGTCTTTCCCCGCGACGTGCCGGATGTCCGTTGTATATTCGGACACGGCCGAGAGGTGACACTGCTGCCGGGCCGACCATGGCTCGGCGACCTTGCCCATCGCGAAGACAAGTGGCTTGTGGTCGACGAAGGCCGTGAACGCACGGCCCTCGAGCAGATGGCGGAAGTGCCTGACCGCCAGGTGAAGCCCGAGCAACTCGCGGTCGAAGGTACTATAGCAGCGTTCGGGTGGGCGAAGCTGCCGGCTGAAGAACGCCAGCGGTTGCCAAGCACCACGCACCCATTGCTCGTGCACCGCGCCCACCGCGTAGTCCGAGGCGTCGGTGGTGAGGGCGATCGGTGCATCGGGCGCCGGGTGCGCGAGCATGGTGGCGTTAGCCAAGGCGAGCTTCGCGCCTGCGAACGCCGCGTCCATCTGCTCGGTCCAAGTAACGTCACCTTTGCCCGGCTTCCCTCGGAGGGCCTCGTGCAAGGGGCGCAGGAGCTGGGCGATGCGGGGCAGGAACCGATGGTAAAAGTTTACCATGCCCAGGAACTCCTGGAGCCCCTTGATCGTGCGGGGGCGTGGAAACCCCTTCACCGCCTCCACCTTGGCCGGTAGGGGGGTGGCCCCGTGCCTGGTGACGCGGTGCCCCAAAAAGTCAATGTCTGCGACGCCGAACCGGCACTTGGCGGGGTTCACGATGAGGCCATGCTGGCCCAGGCGTTCGAAGAGCATGCGGAGATGGTGAAGGTGCTCTTCGCGGGACGCGCTGGCGACGAGGATGTCGTCCAGGTAGACGTACACGAAATCCAAGTCGCGCAAGACGCTGTCCATTAGTCGCTGGAACGCCTGAGCCGCATTCTTCAAACCGAAGGGCATCCAAAGAAATTCGAAAAGTCTTAACGGCGTGATGACCGCCGTCTTCGGGATGTCCCCCGGCCTGACGGGGACCTGATGGTAGCCGCGTATGAGGTCCACCTTCGAAAAGAAGGACATGCCCGCCAACCGGGCGGAGAAGTCCTGGATGTAGGGGGCGGGGTAGCGGTCGGGGGTGGTGGCGTCGTTGAGGCGCCGGTAGTCCCCGCACGGTCGCCATCCCCCGCCGGGCTTTGGCACGATGTGAAACGGCGACGCCCAAGCACTCTCGGAGCGCCGCACGATGCCGAGCCGCTCCAGCGTAGCGAACTCCGCTTTAGCTACCGCGAGCTTCGTCGGCTCGAGGCGGCGTGCCCGGGCGTAGACCGGTGGCCCGGCGGTGGGGATGTGGTGTTCCACCCCGTGCTTGACGGCCCCCGCCGAGAAGGTGGGCCGCGTAAGGGCCGGGAAGCTGGCGAGGAGGTGGGTGAAGTCGTCCGCTGCCGGAAGCGTACACACTAACCTCGCTGGGACCGAACTGCTCGGCAAGGCGCTTGGCGAGCCGCTCAGTGAGCCGCTCAACGAGCTGCTCAGCGCGCAAGCAAGCGAGCTGAACGTTTCAGCCTAGACGAGACGTCTGGTCTTCACATCGACCAACAACCCGTGTGCACAGAGGAAGTCCGCACTGAGCAGTGCCATGGGGACACTAGCGGTTACGAACGTCCACGTGAAGCGTTGCCTTCCGAACCGCAGGGAGAGGCAGTGCTTGCCGAATGTGCGTATGGGTGTTCCGTTCGCGGCAAGCAACGCGGGGCCCCGGCCTGCGGTGTGCTTGTCGGACGTAGAGGCAGGGATAACGCTCACCTGTGCCCCCGTATCGCATAGGAAACGGCGCCCGGACAAGGTGTCCGTTATAAAAAGAAGGCTGCCGGAATGGCCGACACTCAGGGCCGCTACCGAGCGCCGGCTTTGTAGTTTCCCGACTTGCCGAAGGAGCACGGCGGGCAACAATTCCTCACCTTGTGGCCAAACCTGGCGTGGAAATGGCACCAGGTTTGCGGCGAAGGCAGAGGCCGCGGTTTTCGCGGTGGTGGTGGGCGTGGAATGGCGGCGGCCACGCGGCGTGTATCAGCCTCGGGATCCCCGAGGTGTGGTGCATCAGCATCAGGATCAGCCTCGGGATGCGCGACGGCTGCGCCAAAACTCGCCTGCGCGTCCAAAGCCGCGAAGAACCTGTCGGCCTCGGCAGCGAGAGCTCGGGGTTCCGTCGTCACAGAACCGGCCAACGCGAGGCGGTCTCGTGCCAGCAGCTGGCGTCGAAATAACGCCCGGAAAAGAGCGTTCGGGGTTTCGTCGCCCATCAACGACAGCATATGGTCCATGCGGACCGACAGTCGCGTGTCACCGAGCTCGTGGAGGTCCAGGAGGCGGTCGGCCCGTGCGTCCACCGTGAGGCCGAACGTGGCGAGGAGGAGACGCTTGATCGCCTCGTACCTGCCGTCGGCCGGTGAGTTCCTCAGGACCGACACGACGCGGGCGGCCGTGCCGGGCCCGAGGGAGGCGACCACGTGGCAGTACCTGGTCTCGTCCACCGTGATGCCTCGAAGTCGGAACTGGGCTTCTGCCTGCAGGAACCAGACTTCGGCGTGCGTCTCCCAGAACTCGGGGAGTTTCATTTGGACCGCGTTGGTTGCCATTGCTGTGGCGGGTTCGGGTGGTCAGCGACGGCTGACCAGAACGTCGGAGGGTCACCAATGAAGCGCGGTGCTACGCGCGCTTACTTGTACAACAAGAAGGAAGCGGACAACGCGGTAAGTTTAAGAGACTTTATTATAAGAGCTCAACTGTAGCACTGGAGCGCTCCGGGCTGCGCGCCCGGTGTATATCCCGCGGCCACGCCTACCCCTTGGGCGTGGCCGCCGCCCACTTGGTGCGTGGAATGATGCCCTCACGCCAGTGAGCTTTCGTGTCCGCCACAATAATAATAATAATAATTTCAGATTACACATCACCCAGCTAATACAACAACAAAGACACCAAAACTGGCAATAATACATGGAATCTCTAAACTTTACAAGGAGCTGATACTCCAGGTTCCCTGCCTTTTGAGTGGTATGCGGAATACCGTAGATCTGTATAATATGAAAGATAAGTCTTGAACGTTTTAATTTTTTTGGAAATATAGCATTCACAAGCCAAATTGCCGAGATGGTTGCCATGGCAACATAATTCGGCCGATCGCCGCCGTGATCTAATCAGGTTGAGATGATGTCAGAATTAATACATATCAACAATATGAGAGATAAATGTTAAACGGTTTTTGAAATATTGCAAACACAAAAGTGCATGGACAGATGATCCGTTGGTCGGACGGAGCTCATTCCCGTCTACGACCTTGTCGGAGGGACGTGGGACAAAAACTAAATCCAAACAACTTTGGCAAACAATTAAAAACATTCATACGTCCAGCATCCAGCACTACCCCAACTCCAACTCGTGAGGCGCAAACACATGCAGCAAACACCATTCCTCCAAACAAATAACAAACAGACATCCTCATGAAATATTGCACACACATGACCTACAGACACACTGGCAGAGACGACAATCCTTACTTGTGCAGATGACCTTTCTATAGCAGCACAAGGCCTCACCATAAATCCAACCACTCGCTTACTCAAACAATACAAACAACTCAAACTCTGGCTCACACCTACTCTGGAATCAACAATCACGCTCCTTACCCCAGACAAATGTAAAGTAAACTACCACCCAACAATCACAAGGCCCAAACAACAAAGTCTCCCAAAATAAAATCCCCAAAATACTTGGAATCACACATGACCCTCACATGACCTTCACTAAACATAAAAAACCCAGCGCACTAAAAGCTTTAACTAATACCAAGTTTGGTCAACAAAAACAATCCCGAACCAGAATTTACGAACAATTTATCCGAACCACTATGAACGATGCTCGCTCAAGTTGGACACCCACCATATCCACAACAAATGCGGTAAAACTTCAAATAATACAGAACAAAGCGCTCGGAATCATCACAGGGTGCACCCAACTCACCGACATTGATCATCTCCACTCCAAAACAATCAATCACTTGTCCAATCACTTACCCCCTCTCAGATGCAAAAAATCACACCAACAACTTCCTATAACAGCATATTTTCAAACGTGCTGCCTCCATCTTTAAACGCGACATCTCGGAAAAAACATTAACAATCACATCACCATCATTGCTTTGCAACAACGGCACATCAGTAAAATACTCGACGAACCACCCATCTGAGCAAATCCTTCCGTGTTCCTCCTGAGTAACATTATCTTGACTTCGTTCCGGTTACCACCGCACACTCAACCCCTATCAACACAAACTCAACCTAACTCACAACCTGTTTTACCTGCGCTGTCACCTTGAACGTGACACTGTACGCCGCTTAATCGCAACTTGCTCTCAACTCCCACAATTTATTTTTTTTGTATACAGTACATAGTCGAGGCTCATGGAAGAGCTAGTTCCAGTACCATACATGGATCAGGACGCAACCGGCCAAAAGGAACAGTTGAGAGAACACTAATGACAGTTGAAGGCCAAGATAGAGGTAGACTTGGGCAAACAATGGATTTGGGGAGGAATGAGGGGCAGGAAAGCATGCATGATGGGGTGGACAAGATGGATAACAGAAGGAAACTCTCAGGAGGGAAAACTGGAAATTTGGAAGGAGGAGGGAGTGGCGTGAAGTGGACGGGCTAACGAGGTTATAAAAAGGTCATGGTTTTGGATTGGGGATGATCTGAGATGATGATGAACTTGCTGCCTTGAAGACCTGGAGGGAAGAATGAGATTGAAGAGATGTAACCTGGCTTCATGTAGGTAACCCAGGTTATTTTTATTTTATTTTTTGGAGCGATCGAGACAGCTGTCTGTTGCTTATACACTGCCCAAATTAAAGGGATGTGTCAGGGATGTGTTGCAAAAATTAAAGGGAACGTGTTGCACTCTTGGAGCAAGATCGCCTGTAGGCCGAGTATTCTGCAATACATTATAACCGGCTTGATCATTGTCTTGTAGAATCTTACCTTCAATCTTCAGATATCCTTCTATCACACACATGACACCACTAATCCCAGCCTTTCTAAGCTCTCTTGCCATTCCAACAATTCTCTGTTCCTTTTTTTTTTTTTTTTTTTTTTTTTGTATACTGAATCGAGGCTCGTGAAAGAGCTAACATTTACTTCACAAACAAATCAACCAGACAAACGAAACGCACAAAAAGACGGAGCGGAAAACAAGATGGGGAGAGAAGGGGAAGCACACAAACACAACATTTGAGAGCAGGGAGATGTGTGGAAGGGAGAGGGCTTGGGGGGAGGAGGCGTGGGAAGGGGGGAGGGGTGGAGGGAGAAGTATAAAACACAAGGACTTCCAGGACAGAAGTTGGTATTTCAAAAAAGCGGAATTGGGGTGAAATTAGCGGGGGTAGAAAAGATCAAGGTTTTGGATGGGGGAAGATAAGAGATGGTGGTGAACAGCTGTTTTAAAGACCTGGAGGGTGCAGTGGGATTGAAGAGAGTGAGGGAGTTTGTTCCAGAGGTGGGAGAAAAGAGGAATGAAGGAGTGAAGGTGAGCAGAGAGTCTTGATTTTGGCAGTTTGACAATAAGAGGGTTGCAGGCAGATCTTGTGCGACCTGTAGGAATATTTGCGGGACAGAGCCCAGAGAGAGCTGGGGAGGGGCCAAGGCCAGAGAGGAGTCGGTAGAAGATGGAAAGACCACCAACCTGCCTGCGGTGAGTGAGTGAGAGGCCCTTGGAGTTAGCTTCATCGCGGGAGATTCCAATGATTCTGAATGCTTTGGTTTCAACAGCGTGAAGACGAGCTAGGTTTGAGGCAGGAGCACCAGCCCAGAGGGGAGAGCAGTATTCCATTGAGCTGCGGATGAAAGCCTTGTATGTGGTGAGGAGCTCAGGTGTGCCAAGGAAGGACTTCGCACGATGGAGAATGCCCAGTCGGCGACTGGCTTTGGAGGCCAGATTTGAAATGTGGTTTTCCCAGGAAAGATCATGGCAGATAGTGAGACCCAAAAGCTTGAGTGACAGAACTTCTTGGAGAGGATTATTCAGAAAGTGCATGGGAGGGTTGTCCAGTCGGTCTTTTCGGAGAGACATCGTAAGAGTGTGAGATTTGTCAGGATTGAAAGACATGTTCCACTTGTTTGCCCAGTCTGTGATTTTGTCCAGGTCTGCAGAGAGTGAGGAGGCAGCAGACTGCCGATCTGAGGGATGAAGAATGGAGCGACAGAGAGTAGAGTCATCAGCAAAGAGATACAGAGGATTTTCAAGAGAGTCAGAGAGATCATTGATGAAGACCAGAAAAAGCACAGGGCCCAGAACACTGCCTTGTGGAACTCCAGCCTGAACAGGAAGAGGAGATGAGAGAAACCCATTCAGGGCCACACGTTGACTACGACTAGAGAGGAAGTCCGCCAGCCATGCGTTGGAGATTTCCATGGATACCAAAAGAGGAGAGTTTGGTGAGCAGAGCGGGGTGCCAGACCGTATCGAAGGCACGTGATATGTCAAGGGAGACTGCTCTAATTTCCTGTTTGGCATTGAGGACCTCCATCCATTGTTGAGAAAGCAGAAGCAGCATGTCCAGAGTAGAGTGTCCAGGTCTGAAACCAAATTGATGATCAGAGATCAAGCCATTGGAGAAGAGGAAAGATTTCATATCTGAAGCAATGATGGATTCCATGACTTTGCTGATAATTGGGAGAAGGCTGATTGGTCTGTAGTTGCTGGGATCTGTTTTTGCACCTTTTTTGTGCAAAGCGGTGATGTTGGTAGATTTCCAAGCAGATGGAAGATGACCTTGAGCAAAAGAGAGGGTGAAGAGAACAGAGAGAGGGAGTGAAAGAGCGGAAGGACAGGATTTTAGGACCCGTGGGCTGATGCCGTCAGGTCCAGTTGCAGAATCCGAGTCGAGGGTTGACAGAAACTTTTCCACCTTGTCAGGAGGAAAGGACACAGAGTCCAGGAGCAGCTGGGTACGACTGGGTACGGTGGGTACAGAGAGGGATGGGTTTGGGACACAAGATTTAGTGGTAAACACAGAGTTGAGGCATTCAGCTTTTTCACGTGCGGAGTCAGCCGTGTGGCCATTTGAGGTGAGGGAGGGGATGGAGGGGGAACAAACACCAGAAACGGATTTGACCAGACGCCACCAGGATTTGGAAGAGGGAGACAGATAAGAGAGTTCGGTCCTGAGAACGGAGAGATATTGTTTCCTGGCTCTCCTGAGGGTGGACACACACTTGTTTTGGGCTTTGTGAAAGGAAATGAGATTTCCTTCTGTTGGATTTGCTTTCCAGGAGACGAAAGCAAGTTGTTTCTGGGCAATAGCCTCACCACAAGATTCCGTGTACCATGGACGGGAGGAAGGGTATGACAACAGAAGACGAGATGGGATAAATCTGTGCATGAGAGAGAGCAGTTTGCTTTGGAAGAATTCCCAGGAAGAATTTATGTCAGAGGCAGTAGAGATGGGAGACCAGTCCAGATGATTGATGGCTGCTTGAAGACTGTTTACGTTTGACTCTGCCATTATGACTACGTTTCCTACAAAGAGGAGATCCCACAGTTCTGTATCACTGATGTCACTCAACACGCCCATCACCGTCACAAAATGTAAGGGACTTTGTGCAGAATTTTTTCACAATCTTTCTTAGCCTTTCCTTTGCAATCCTCTCTCCTACCTTCATCGCATGCTCCATCAATCTGATCCCTCTGTAGTTTCCACAGTCCGTCTTATTTATCCCCTTTCTGTTTGAAAATTGGTATTATATACTCTTTCTCCGATCATCCAGCATCTTCTCACTCCACACCTTCCTAATCAACTCTACTATCTGTTTTACTCCCAGAAGGCCCAACACCTTCACCAATTTGACAGCAACTTCAGATGCCCCACAGGCTTTCCCACTCATTTTGGCAAGTGCTTTTCCAACCTCCTCCTCTTCAGTCTCCCTCACAGGGCCGGCCTTCTGTTTTCCATGCCTCAGCCATACCCTCTCTCTCATTTTTCACATTTAATAATAGTTCTCTTTCCACCTTCTCTTGATTTCCTCCTCTCCATGTATGATGCTGTTCTTGATATTCTATAAATACTTTTCTACCCTCTGTTGTTTCTAATTTGTCATACCATTGTTGCACTACTGATTGGCCTCCGCAGCCAGCTCTGAGCACTGAAAACTTTTCCTGAAACGAGCAATGTGTATCGTAACAGGATTGAAATGAGGATTTTTTTTCTCTGACTCGAGTTTGGGAGAGGGGAGAGGTCGGATCCGGCATCACCTCGGCTCGAGGATTGTGGCGGTTTGCTTCATCGATGGCTTATCGAACTGGATGACTCATCCTGACTCCACACAGCTTTGTATTTGCAAGTAAGGTTGGATTACCTAATTCTACTTTTTCAATGGATCAATTTTAATATCGGTTTGTGTTCATCGCACACAGTTGTATGTGTTAGTCGTGATAATTTGAATGTTTACAATTCCCTTGCTTTCCACACAGGCCCATGTGTTTTCCCAAACAGGTTTTCTCGTGATGAAACTAAACAAGCGCACCGTTGCTCACTTTGCAATGTGCAAGTCGTACATTGACAAAGAGGGCACGCTGCTGAAGCGAGGCGAAGTGAATGCGGCCTTCCAGCGCCGTTGGTTCGTCCTCAAGGGAAACATGCTTTTCTACTTTGATTCGCGGGATGACCGCGAGCCAGCCGGTCTCGTCGTGCTCGAGGGTTGCACCGTGGAGCTCAGCGATGCCGCACCCATCGAACACGCTTTTTCCCTGCGCTTCACCTGTGCCAACGCACGCACGTACACGTTGGCGGCACAGAACCATGGGGAGATGACCACCTGGATGCGTGCCATCACCTCTGCCAACTTTGACTACTTGCACACATTGGCCGATGAACTGGAGCGACAACACTGCTCCCTGCTAGCGACACAAAAGCTGATCTCGGCACGGCCAAGACCTCTGATGCCTTCTTCAAAATTCAATGGTTTGTTGAGTTTTCTATTGAATTTGGAATGATTTTTGGAATTTGGAATTTCATTTTCTAATGAATGTCGAAGGAAGTAGAGGACGGGGAAGACCGAGAAAGACTTGGCTAAAGATGATGGAAGAAGAAATGCATGCAAGGGGGTTAACAAGGGGAGATGCAGAAAATAGGGCAAAATGGAGAAGATTGTCATGGGGACCGCAAGGCTAACCCCTGCTCTAGCAGGGAAAATGGCCTGTTGTGTTGTTGTTGTTGAGTTTTCTATTTCCTCGGTTTGGATGTCAGGCAAAGTCACACGGATAAGAGAAACCTGAAAGGCCTAAGCTGTTCTTTTTATTTTATTTTGTTGAGCTGATATTATTTTGATTATTTTGTTGAGGATTGACGAGAAGAGGAAGAAGTTCAAGGAGTGGCTGAAGGGGACGGGGGCAGAAGAGGCAGCGCATGAAAGTTATAAGGCAGCAAAGAAAGATGTAGCAAAGGCGCAAGAGGCATGTAGGAAAATGTTTGGAGAATACTTGGATTCGGAAGAGGGTCAGAGAGCGGAAGTCAGGATTGCAAAGCAGATAGCGAAAGAGAGGTGCGATGTGATGGGGGTGAGTTGCTTGAAGGATAAAGTGGGACAAATCGTTGTGGACTCAGATGGAATTAAAGGAAGATGGAAGAGATATATGGAAATGCTGTTGAATGCAGAGAATGAATGGTACGGCAACATAGAGAGTAACCCAGTTTTAGGACCGGCAGAGAATATAACTGAGAAGGAAGTTGAGGAAGCAATAAATGCAATGAAGAGTAGAAAAGTAGCAGGGCTGACGGGAGTTGTGGGAGATATGTTGAAGGCAGCGGGAAGTTGGGGTGTGAAGAGAATGACAGAGATCTGTAATCTGGTGGTGAAAGAAGGCCGCATTCCAGTGGATCAGGAACCGATTACCCTCGTCCCTCTATACAAGGGGGAAGGTGACCCTCTGGAGTGTGGCTCATATCAAGCGATAGTTATTGGAGCATGGAATGAAGGTATTGGAAAGGGTGTGGGAGAGGAGGATAAGGAAGAAAGTGAAGATCGACGAAATGCAGTTTGGATTTATGCCAGGAAGAGGAACGACAGACGTGCTTTTTATTGTAAGGCAGTTGCAGGAGAAGTACATGGAGAAGAGGAAGAAGTTTCTTGGATTTGTTGATCTGGAGAAAGCATTTGATAGGGTTCCACGCGAAGTAGTGACATGGGCATTGAGGAAGTTAGGATTGGAGGAATGGTTGATCAGAGTAGTCATGGCAATGTATGAGAGAGCGCGCACAGCTGTAAGGACGAAGGGCGGGAACAGTTGAGTTTTTTTTTTTTCTTTTTTTTTTTCTTTTTTTTTGTATACAAGATCGAGGCTCGTGAAAGAGCGAACATTGATCACACAGAAAGACAAACAGACACATAAAACAAATAACATCGGGAGCGGTAAACAAGATGGGGAGAGAGGGGGAAGGACACAAACACAACATTTGAGAGCAGGGACCGAGAGACATAGAGACATCGAGAGATCTGTGGGAGGGAGAGGGCTTTGGGGGGGAGGCATGTGAAGGGGGGGGGGGGGGGTGGGAGAGGTATAAACATATGGACACTGCCAGGATTTCCAGGAAAGAAGTTGGAATTTCAAACAAGGTGGATCTGGGGTGAATTAGTGGGGGTAGAAAAGATCAAGGTTATGGATGGGGGAAGATAAGAGATGGTGGTGAACAGCTGTTTTAAAGACGTGGAGGGAGGAGAGGGATTGAAGGGAGTGTGGGAGTTTGTTCCACAGGCGGGAGAAAAGAGGAATGAAAGAGTGAAGGTGAGCAGAGAGCCGAGATTTCGGCAGTTTAACCATCAGAGGGTTGCTGGCAGATCTTGTGCGACCTGTAGGAATATTTGGGGGACCGGTATTAAGTCCGGTCCTTAATACCGGTATTAGGACCGGTATTAAGTATTAAGAAGAGTTTGAGGTGAATGTGGGAGTGCATCAGGGGCCGGTATTAAGTCCACTACTATTTGTAGTTCTGATGGAGGTGCTGGCTCGGAACGTAAAGGACGGATTACCGTGGGCGTTGTTGTATGCAGTTGATCTGGTGTTGATTGGGGAGAGTATGGATGGACTGAAGGAGAAGATGAACAAGTGGAAGGAATATATGGAGGCAAAAGGTCTGAAGGTGAATATCAGAAAGACGAAGGTGATGGCAAGTGGTAAAGCATGTGGTGAGGTGAAAAGAACTGGGAAGTGGCCGTGTGCTTTGTGCAGGAAGGATGTCGGAGTGAACTCCATTCAATGTACAATGTGTGCTGAGTGGGTTCATCAAAAATGTAGTGGTCTGAGAGGGTCATTAACCAGTGTGGCAGCTACATTCAAGTGTAAGGTGTGCACAGAGGGAGCTGCAGATGGAGGAAATGTTGAGTTGGATCTTGGAGACGGCGTGAAGCTGGAAGGTGTGAAAACATTTTGTTACCAAGGAGACATGCTGAATGGAGAAGGTGGATCAGACTCGGCAACGGTTGCTGGAGTGAGATGTGCATGGAAGAAGTTTCGTGAACTGAGGGGCATGCTGGCGAGGAGGGGAGTGTCGTTGAAGCTGAAGGGAAAGGTGTATGCTGCATGTGTGAGAAGTGTAAATGATTTATGGGAGCGAGACATCGGTAATGAATGAAGAGCAGCAACGAAGGCTGGAAAAGGTGGAATGCAAATGGTTTGGTGGATGTGTGGAGTATCGTTGAGAGGGAGGAAGACAAATGATGAATTGCGAAAGATGATGGGAATAGAGCCTGCGATGGATGCTGTGAAGAGAAACAGGTTGAAATGGTTTGGTCATGTGCTGAGGAAGGATGAAAGTGAGAAGAGTGATGAAAATGAATGTAGAAGGAAGTAGAGGATGGGGAAGACTGATAAAGACTTGGCTCAGGGTGCTGGAAGAAGAAATGCGGGCAAGGGGGTTAACAAGGGGAGATGCAGAAAATAGGGCAAAATGGAGAAGTTTGTCATGGAGCCCGCAAGGCTAACCCCAGCTCGAGCAGGGAAAATGGCCTTAAAATGCCTGTTGTTGTTGTGTTGTTGTTGAGCTGACAAAATATCCTAGTTGCCCGTTAAAATCCATGCCGCTGAATGATTAACAGAAAGGAAGGGAAAATTGATGGAATGCTTTGAATCTCCAATCAATGATTTGCTTTGGTAATTAGCTTTCACGGCTTGTGTGCTGAAGCTCACATCGTTCACTTTTGTAACAAATTGCATTGAAATATAAAGCTTTGGTGGTCGACCTCTCCGCTTTCATAATGTCGCCCCTCATTTGGGATTTGCAATATGTTTCCTGCATCTCTCAAGGTAAGCGTGTTGGGATGATTTTTGGAAATAGATTTGATTATATCCCCGAAAGACCGCTGTATATGAGATCCCCACTTTTGGTTCAAAAAGGTTTGATCGCATGTGCTTTCCTCTTCCTGCGGGCAGGCCAATGCCCACCACAAGTTGTACCTCACTCGAGCAGCGACCCTCGCTTGAGATCCAATACTGCTTCTACTGGCTCTACTATCCCATCACCACGCAGGCCGCCACCTCCCATACCTCCACGTCCAGGCACCAGAACGAGACCTGTGAATCCGGCTTCATCCACCACATTCTACATGGAATGTAATGATGGCCCAGGCTTGGCCAGTGGCTTGGCACTGTCGACGTTCCAGGAGCTACACGCCGAGTACGGAGCCACCGTGCAGGAGCTTCGTCGACAATGGCGGCAGGTCAATACGACGAGGACTGATTGGAACTGTCAGGAGGGAGACCTCTTACATTTCTAGAAATCCAGGCATTTCAAAATGTTCAGAGACCAATGCCTCATGCCGATTGGAATCATAGATTGGAGGATCATGTTGGGTTGCTCAATTTGTGAGAGCTGTGCAAAGCATTGTGGGGATGCCGTTGTTGAATGGAACGTGCCACTGTGACTTCCTCCACCCAGCGACTTGATGGTTAGAGTTCAAACCCGACATTATCACGATACCTTTATAAGCTGAAGCCAAATAACCGGGGCACAAAGTTGCACGGTTTGTTTTTCTTGTACATCACTGAGGAATCGGTCACACGCGAATTTCACAAGTGAAAATTTTGACTCGAATCATGAACAGCTTAGAGCCTAAGAACAAAGTCGTCATTTCCGATTCGCATCTTACGCCATTTTAGTCATTATTCTTTTGATCGATTTGATGTCTTGCATAATCGACTTGCATAATCATGCGTTTGTGCAAGTTTAAAGTATTTCCGCCACTGCTTCAAATTAGTTTGGACGACGAACAGGGTTGGCGGCAGGAAGGGCATCCGGCCATAAAAAACATTGCTTCAAAAAGGGGATCACGGTGCCCAAAAAAGGCCAACCCCAGCTCTGCGGGGAAAAATGTCCTCTAAAGGTGGTTCTTCAAATTAGTTTGGAGATTGTGTGCCGTTCTTGCTCCGTCACACCTACCACACCCTGTTTGTTTGATCTACACTCACGATCCTCAAGTGAGCAAGAGTCGGCATTGACCTACTACACCTCCCAACCGCCCCAATCATATTTATTTTTGTCCTAAAAATTTAAACGCAACTCGCCTGACTATGACAATAGGTGCGCGTGTGCGTACAATTTTACAGTGCTGAGAATTGTGAATTTCAAATTTGTACCTCAATGATTAACGCATTATGGTGTTTGGGGATTTCAAACTTGTGCAGAACACGGGAATATAAAGTTGTGATTATAACAAGTGTTCGGTTTCCGTCTTTTCACTGGTGTTTGGAAAATGTAAAAAATGTGAACTTGTGCTCCTAGCAGCGTGGCGGTTGGGTGGGCAAGGCCTTGTTGCAGCGCCTTCACCGGTGTATGTTCACTTCCCATGGCTGCTCAGAAAACAGACCCGGAGAGGAGATGGACGCCGCTTGGCATTTTTATTTCCTATACAAGATTGAGGATTGCAGAAAAGTGAGGATTTCCTTAAGCTTGAGATCCTGATTAAATGACCAACCAGATCATTAGCTGAGCATCCTCTAGCGAAGAGAAGAGAAGAGAAGAGAAGAGGAGAGGAGAGGAGAGGAGGGGAAGGGAGGGGAGGGGAAGGGAAGGGAGGGGAAGGGAAAAGAAAAGAAGAGACTGGGCAAAAATCAGACTGGGAAAACAAGTGGAACATGTCTTTCAATCCTGACAAATCTCACACTCTTACGATGTCTCTCCGAAAAGACCGACTGGACAACCCTCCCATCCACTTTCTGAATAATCCTCTCCAAGAAGTTCTGTCACTCAAGATTTTGGGTCTCACTATCTGCCATGATCTTTCCTGGGAAAACCACATTTCCAAGCTGGCCTCCAAAGCCAGTCGCCGACTAGGCATCCTCCGTCGTGCGAAGTCCTTCCTTGGCACACCTGAGCTCCTCACCACATATAAGGCTTTCATCCGCAGCGCAATGGAGTACTGCTCTCCCCTCTGGGCTGGTGCTCCTGCCTCACACCTAGCTCGTCTTCACGCTGTTGAAACCAAAGCGTTCAGAATCATTGGAATCTCCCGCGATGAAGCTAACTCCAAGGGCCTTTCACTCACTCACCGCAGGCAGGTTGGTGGTCTTTCCGTCTTCTACCGACTCCTCTCTGGCCTTGCTCCCCCAGCTCTCTCTGGGCTCTGTCCCCCAAATATTCCTACAGGTCGCACAAGATCTGCCTGCAACCCTCTTATGGTTAAACTGCCAAAATCAAGACTCTCTGCTCACCTTCACTCCTTAATTCCTCTTTTCTCCCGCCTCTGGAACAAACTCCCTCACTCTCTTCAATCCCACTCCTCCCTCCAGGTCTTTAAAACAGCTGTTCACCACCATCTCTTATCTTCCCCCATCCAAATCCTTGATCTTTTCTACCCCCGCTAATTTCACCCCAAATCCACTTTTTTGAAATACCAACTTCTTTCCTGGAAGTCCTTGGTGTCCTTGTGTTTTATACTTCTCCCACCTTTTATACTTCTTCCCTTCCCACGCCTTCTCCCCCCATGCCCTCTCCCTCCCACACATCTCCCGATGTCCCTGCTCTCAAATGTTGTGTTTGTGTGCTTCCCCTTCTCTCCCTATATTATCTACCGCTCCCTCTTTTTATATATTTTGTTTGTTTGCTTGATTTTTTTTTTGTGATAAATGTTAGCTCTGTCACGAGCCTCGATTCTGTATTTAAAAAAATAAAAAATAAAAATAAGAGAGAAGAGAGACGAGAGAGTAGCAGCCGCCGCCATGTGAAGTAAGTGCAGGAGTGTTTCTGGCCTTGTCTGTGATCCAAGGGTTCTTTTTTAGTGAAGGGCAAGCTTTTGCACAACACAAAAAAATACCGGCTCTTTTATATGAAGGAGAGGTCTGGGCCTTGAGAAAGGAAGAGAGGAGATTGCTGCAGAGGATGGAGATGTGGTTGCCAAGGGGGCTGCTGGGGATGTCGTAGAAGGAAAGGAAGAAGAGTGAGGATATCAGGAAGTGGTGGGCAGGAGTAAGTGATATCCACCAAAAGGCTCGGGAGGCTGTGCCGAGGACGGAGGAGTGGAATGTGCACAGGCAGGCCTTTGATTTTGGAGGCAATCAGGAAGAGAAGAAGCAGACGTAAAGTGAGGTGGGAAGAGGGGGCATTTTGAGGGGGGGATAAAATATGGTTACCCTTTCCTGAGCCCCTTCCTTCTCATGCCTTTTACCATGTTGTATCCAGCATGGTTCTTTGACATGCAAGACCATGTTTTTTTCAGGGAGCTTTATTTATTTTCTTTCTGCTGCTACAAAGTACGGAAAAGTTCTCCATGGAAAAAGGAAAATAGTGGACAAAGCTGTTGTTTAATTGTCACAACTTGAAGTTTTGTGTAACAGTTACCACTATGAAAGTGATTACTCCATTTTGAGGGAATGTACCCGTTATGCTTGTTTTATGGACTCGTTATCAGCAGAAAATGACTTGCATTTGTTTTATATTCACAAAATGTGTTCTTGATATGGCCTCATGTCAAGATAACAAACAGCAGCTTCACATATTCACAAACTTCGGTTGATTATCTAATTTAAGTTGATGGAGGTTTGGTTCAAAACCTTCCAAAAATCTCCTCTTGATTTCTCACGATGAACTTCTGTAAGGGTTCCTGACTTTCTTTAATTGAGGATCCTATACAAAGGTGTAAATACACTAAAACATCACGTGTAAGATGGAGCAAAGTAAAGTCATCAAATTGAACTGCTGGTGTATAACCCGAGAGGAATCTGGAAACTCGACTTGACTCTCTGTGTCACCTGAGCATTTGCTTGGTGATGCAGGAAACTCAAATTGAAGTCCGGTACAAGATGTCCCAGTCATTCATGTACATAATATATGTACAAGCTCTTCCATGTCACTTGGAACTGTTAATTTCCTCATCTCTGTCGGTGCTGTTGGTACTCTGCACAGTTTGTGCGGTTTCTGGTTGTACTCACGTTCCTCAAGGAGGTTCTACCATTCATCTGATCCACAATTTATTCAAACCTGAATCGTTCTCCATGTTCTTGTACTTCTTCAATTCTTTCGGAAAGTCTTGCGTTTACTTAACGGTTAAGGTAGTTGGCTCTTAAAGGGTCTTGAGCACCAGGTTGGTTGGCTCAGTCTGTCATCCTTCCAAGGTTGGCAAAATGTGTAACAGCTTAATGGAACCGGGGGACACTGCATCAGCAGCACAGCCGTGTCACCCAGCAATTATGCAACAAGCAGTCACAGGCTGAACACGGAATGATGATTTCTTTCTGAAAAGATCCTCAAATTCCTCCATTGTCATTCTGTGTATACATCCATCAGAAAGATGACTCAACAAAGAGTTGTTGCTGGTGTTTAAAACTTGTCTATTTTATACAGATGTGACATCTCTCACATGCTATTACGTTCCTTACCGGTTTCACCGGAGGGGACTATGCACTCCGAGGCAAAAAAAAATGAGCCATGCTGGTTTTTTCAAATTTGGAGCCATAGATGCAAAGTACATATTCCAGATTAAATTAATTACTCATGTTACAGAGGCTAAAAGCCTTCCACACGGTTTACAGCAATTGTTATGAAAAATTTCGTGTTTTAAGAAGTTATGTTAAAAAAAATAAAAAATAAAAAAAATTATGAAATTGCCATATTTTCGCGTTTCATCCTTAAAGCCAATATAGCAGGTAAGACAAAATAGATTTTAAAAATGTACACATAAAAAAAAGGAAGATAAGACGATTTGTTCCGTCACAAAAGAAAAATTACGGTTAGAAGTATACAGTTGTGGTCAAAAATATTGGCACCCTTTAAATTTTTTCAAATAACTCAATTTTCTCCAAAAATAAATTGAAATTGACAAAAGTATTTGGTCTCCACAATTCATTATTTCACTGTTAATATTACAGAACCTTTGTCTTTGATTCAGAACTTAATATATCCTTTTAAATAACAAAAATAAAAAGAAATGGCAATGACAAAATTATTGACACCCGAGATTTAATATTTGGTAACACAGTCTTTGGACAAAATAACTGCAGTCAAGCATTTCTTACAGCCATGAATGCGCTTCCTCCACCTCTCTACTGGTGGTTTGGCTCACTCTTCTTGTGCAAACTGCTCCAGTTCTCCCAGATTTGAAGGGTGCCTTCTCCCAACTGCTGTTTTCAGATCTCCCCACAGGTGTTCAATGGGATTTAGATCTGGACTCATTGCTGGCAACTTCAGAACAGTCCAGAATTTTGTCTTGAACCATTCCTGGGTGCTGTTTGAAGTGAGTTTGGGTGTCCTGCTGCAAGACCCATGACCTTTGACAGAGACCCAGCTTTCTGACACTAGGTTGAACATTGCGCTCCAAAATGCCTTGATTTCCTGATTTAATGATGCCATGCACACATTCAAGGTACCCAGTGCCAGAGGCAACACAGCAACCCCAAAACATCACGGAACTTCCTCCATGTTTGACTGTAGGGAAGGTGTTCTTTTCTTTGAAGGATTCATTTTGTTTCTGTAAACATAGAGATGATGTGCTTTACCAAAAAGCTCTAATTTGGTCACATCTGTCCACAGGACATTCTCACAGAAGGATTTTGGCTTGTTCAGGTGTGTTTTGGAAAACTCCAGTCTGGCTTTCTTATGTCTCTCTCTCAGCAGTGGGGTCCTCCTGGGTCTCCTACCATAGAACACCCTTTCATTGAGTTGGCGACGGATGGTGCGAGTTGAAACTGTCATATCTTGTGTCTGAAGGTCAGCTTGAATCTGTTTGGCAGTTGATCGAGGTGCTTTCTCTACCATTCGAACAATGCTTCGCTGCAATCTTTGATCAGGTTTTCTCTTGCGGCCACGTCCAGGGAGGTTGGCTACAGTGCCGTGGACCTTAAACTTCCTGATAACATTGCGTATGGTGGACACAGGAATATCAAGGTCTCTGGAGATGGACTTGTACCTTTGAGATTGTCCATGCTTGGCTACATTCTTGTGTCTGACCTCCTCAGACAATTATCTGTTTTTTTTTTTTTTTCTCCATGCTCATTGCGGTACAAACAGTGACACAAAACAGCAGAATGACTCATTTTCTCTAATCAAACTGATTGAATGAGTGATTTTTATATTGCAGGTACCCCTTCCCCTCTTTGCATATCCAACACCATAGGTGAGTTCAATTCCAAAGTAAAGGAGAAGCACCTGCTTAAAATCTAATTCTTTCTAACAACTTCTAAAAGGTGCCAATAATATTGTTGCGGTTGTGAGAATAAAGGATAACCCCCCCCCCCCCCCCCCCCCTCTAAGGTAGACGCACCACAACATGTAGCCTCGCGGTAGTACAGTTATCTCTTAGTAAATGTAAGCGTAGTCTCCTTTCCTGTGTTAGTTTTGCGTTGAGCAGGCCAGTGAGTAGGCCTCAATTGGGCTGGCATGCCATGTGCTCTGCCTGGAACAAGTCTGGTAAGGCCGAAGGGAGGAGCTGCAGGGGGAGTGGCCGGTAAGCAATGAGCCGCCAATCAGAGCTCGAGGGGAGTGGCTCACTACTGCGACGAGAGGTGGGGCTTGGAACATTCGAGTAAGACTTTGGGGCGCGGCCATAAAACCCTGCTCCGGGCCCCCCGCCTCAGTTGAACTAGAGAGAGGTGAGAGTTCGCTGTGAGACAAGGAGAGAGAATCGCTCAGCCCCTGAACAAGTCGGAGTGCTTGAATTGAATTGCCTGTTATCGTCGTTGTACACGAACTTTCCCTGTGCCCTGCGCTCTGCTACCTATATAAATTGCGCTTGTGAAGTCGACCCGTTCCAGGCCACAGACGCGCGACCTCCTTGCCTGCGCTCCCAGCGTACGTGTCGTGAACACCAGAGGGCAACGCCGGGTGAGCTGTCCGGAGTGGACGACGCCAGGACGCGTTTTGGAACGTGAACTTTTCCTTCCTCCTTTTTCCCCGTGTGAGTGAGTGGGCCAAAGGTCTGGGGTTAAGTTAACATTGTTTAAGTCCCTGCTCTGTGTCTCTTCGAATCACTGTACATTGTAATAAACCTGTGTTCTTCCTCTTATTTGACCGTTCCCGTCCTTTCCATCCATTGGCCTAGCATTGTAAGAATAAAACCGCTCGAATCGGGTTCCATAAAAGTAACGGCACGAGTCACGTGATACGCACACCGCTCGGGCGTACTCGATTAGCGTGGCTTGTGCGAGGTCCGGTCCCCGTTTTCGTGGCAGCGTGGGTCAAAGGTACGTGCGGTGTCGACCCAATACCCTTTTTCACGCTCGCTGCGGAAGTGGCGATTCGGCTTCGTGGACACGAAGACCCAAGGGGAAAAAGGGGGTTTAATTCCCCCTTTGTAACGTGGACGGGCTTCGGGAGATCCGCAACAATATTGTCCTGACCATTTTAGGATTTTCGTGTGGAATAAGATAAGATTTAGTAATTTTTTCAGCTTTTTTTTTTTTGAAAACCAAAGAAATACATTCGTGGATACCAAAATATTTTTTAATTTTAAACAATTTTCTGGAAGAAATGGTGCATTATTTGAAAAAGTGTAAGGGTGCCAATATCCTTGGCCATGACTGTACTTTTAAGGATCTGCAATACATTGCTAGGGTGGTGTTATGTTTTTTGACTGTTTAATGCATATGTAGTGCATAAATTGCTCAAATAAATAAATATATATATATAATTATATATATATGACTTGTACAGTTAGTAAAGATCATGTTTTTTTGTGTTTCATTTTAGAAATGCCTCCAAAGAAAGAGAAGTCCATGCTGATGGAGATATTAAAAATCGAATGGCTTTCTCTTTGTCAAGCGGGCAAGATATTGTTGTGGTTTTGCAATAAATAACACCCCCTCTAGTTAATTACACGACAACATGTAGCCTGCATTAGTCAGTTATTTCTTATTAAATGTAAAGATTAGCTCCCTTCCCATTGTGTAGTAATTAAAGCAGATATGCGTTGAGTTGAGGCAGGATTTCAAACCTTCGTATAGTTGAAGGAAGATGTTGGTTCATGTGCAGGTAGGCGTGGCTAAAAATACAGTCCACGTGATCACCCGCGGCTGTGGTAGGCGGGGCGAAAAGAACAGCCCACGTCACCAACAAACGACCAATGAGAGGTCGTGGACATTTCACCAGCAAACGACCAATGAGAGATTGTCGACACGCAAACAACCAATGAGAGATCGTGGACACGCAAACAACCAATCAGGTCGTGGACACTTCACCAGCAAACTACCAGTGTTGCCTCGGCCAATGGGAGGCTGTGGAACAACATTCTAGAAAGCCTTTCAACCCGATATAAACCGGTGCCCATCGCACTTCGGGCTCTCTTGCTGCCCTCTCTCGTCGTAGTCATTCAAGCTGGCTGTCCGACATGCTGGTTCGTCCTTCCTGCGCTGAATCGTTCCTTGACCTGGATCGTTGTTCGTTCTGACTTTGACGCGGTGGCTCGTCCTGCAGACCTTCTGCAAGCTGCACGTCCTGAACAGCCCGGGAGCTGCGCACGGAAGCTGGCGAACCTAAGTCCGCGGCTGCACGTTGCTCGGTACGATTTAACCTGTGTGATTCATCCCCCGTGTGTGTGTGCAAGGCGCCTGTTGGGATTTAGATCGGTAGAAAATTGATAAGCATGCCTCTCATCCTTGTTCTGTGAATAATAAATAAAAGTGTGTGGCGGACACAAAAGCCCACTGGCGTGGTGACATCAATTCCACGCACCAAGTGGGCGGTGGCCACGCCCGAGGGGTAGGCGTGGCCTCATGATATACACCGGGCGCCCAGCCCGGAGCAGTTCAGTGTTACAGTGTAGTCTTACAATAAAGACGTTTATATGTTACCGCTTGTCCGCTTCCTCCTTGCTCACAAGCAGCGTGCGTAACGCCGCGCTTTACTGGTGACCCTCGACGTTGGATCTGCCGTAGCGATCCTTCCGAACACGACGCCATTGCAATGGCCAACGACAAGGCAATGGCGATTAAACTTCCCGAATTTTGGGAGGCCCAGGCCGAAGTCTGGTTCGTTCAAGCCGAAGCCCAATTTCAGCTTCGGCGCCTCACCAACGACGACCTGCGCTACTGCCATGTCGTCGCCTCCCTCGGGCCCGGCACGGCCGCTCGAGTTGTGTCCGTCCTTCGCCACCCACCGGACGGCCACAAGTACGAGGCACTCAAGCGGCTACTCCTAGCCACGTTCGGCCTCACGGACGACGCACGGGCCGATCGCCTCCTGGATCTCCCCGAGCTCGGTGAGACGCGCCCGTCGGTCTGAATGGACCATATGCTGTCACTGTTGGGCGACGAAGCCCCCGGTTCGCTATTCCGGGCGCTTTTCCGTCGCCAACTTCCAGCGCAGGTTCGCCTCGCGTTGGCCGGGACCGGGCTAACGGAACCCCGAGCATTGGCGGCCGAGGCGGACAAGTACTTCGCCGCTTCGGACACGCGGGCGAGCGTCGGCGTGGCCGTCACGGCCTTCGACGCTGATGTTCCACAGCATCATCTTCTACAGCACGCTGAAGTTCAGCAGCATGCTGATACGCACCTCGTGAACGCCGCCACGCCCCGCCCACCGCCGCGGCGAAAACCGCCACCGCGGGGAAACCCGTCGACTCCACCGGCCTGGCGGAGCCAGCCGCGCTCCTCCAGCTCCACCACCTGGTGCTGGTTCCACGCCAAGTTCGGCCACGAAGCTCGGCGGTGTCATCCGCCGTGCTCCTTCAACGGGTCGGGAAACGCCCGGGCCGGCGCTCAATTGTGGCGATGAGCGCCGGCCGTTCGAGCAGCCTGCTGTTCATAACGGACACCTTCTCCGGGCGCCGTTACCTGTGCGACACGGGAGCACAGGTGAGTGTCATTCCCGCCGGCACGTCAGACAAGCACGCCGCGGGTGGGGGCCCCGCACTGCTTGCCGCGAACGGGACGCCCATCCGTACGTACGGAAAACGCTGCCTCTCTCTGCGGTTTGGAGGGCAGGTTTTCCGATGGACGTTCGTCACCGCCGACGTGCCCATGGCACTGCTTGGCGCGGACTTCCTGTGCGCTAATGGGCTCCTGGTCGACGTCAAGCGCAGACGGCTTGTCCAGGCCAAGACGTTCAGCTCGCTCGCATGTGCGTTGCCCAGCTCAACGAGCGGCTTGCCAAGCGGCTTGCCGAACGATTCGGTTCCGGCCACGTTGGTCTGTACGCTTCCGGCAGCGGACGCATTCACCCGCCTCCTCGCCGGCTTCCCGGCCCTCACGCGGCCCACCTTCTCGGCGGGGGCCGTCAAGCACGGGGTGGCCCATCACATCCCCACCGTCGGGCCACCGGTCTACGCCCGGGCACGCCGCCTCGAGCCGACGAAGCTGGCGGTGGCAAAAGCGGAGTTCGCTACCCTGGAGCGACTCGGCATCGTTCGGCGCTCAGAGAGCGCTTGGGCGTCGCCGCTGCACATCGTGCCGAAGCCCGGCGGGGGATGGTGACCGTGCGGGGACTATCGCCGTCTCAATGACGCCACGACTCCCGACCGCTACCCCGTCCCCCACATTCAGGACTTTTCCGCCCGTTTGGCGGGCAGGTCCTTCTTCTCGAAGGTGGACCTCATACGCGGCTACCATCAGGTCCCCGTCAGGCCGGAGGACGTCCCGAAGACGGCGGTCATCACGCCATTCGGACTCTTCGAGTTCCTGCGCATGCCCTTCGGTCTGAAGAATGCGGCTCAGGCGTTCCAGCGACTGATGGACAGCGTCCTGCGCGACTTGGATTTTGTCTACGTCTACCTGGACGATATCCTCGTCGCCAGCGCGTCCCGCGAAGAGCACCTACGCCACCTCCGCACGCTCTTCGAACGCCTGGGCCAGCATGGCCTGATTGTGAACCCCGCAAAGTGCCGGTTCGGCGCCGCCACAATCGATTTTCTGGGGCACCGTGTCACCAGGCACGGAGCCGTCCCCCTGCCGGCCAAGGTGGAGGCGGTGAAGGGGTTTCCGCGCCCCCGCACGATCAGAGGGCTGCAGGAGTTCCTGGGCATGGTGAACTTTTACCATCGGTTCCTGCCCCGTATCGCCCAGCTCCTGCGCCCCCTGCACGAAGCTCTCCGAGGTAAGCCGGGCAAAGGCGACGTTACCTGGACCGAGCAGATGGACACGGCGTTCACGGGCGCGAAGCTCGCCTTGGCTAACGCCACCATGCTCGCGCACCCGGCGCCCGATGCACCGATCGCCCTCACCACCGATGCCTCGGACTACGCGGTGGGCGCGGTGCACGAGCAATGGGTGCGTGGAGCTTGGCAACCGCTGGCGTTCTTTAGCCGGCAGCTTTGCCCGCCCGAACGCCGTTACAGTACCTTCGACCGCGAGTTGCTCGGACTTCACTTGGCGGTCAGGCACTTCCGCCATCTGCTCGAGGGCCGGGCGTTCACTGCCTTCGTCGACCACAAGCCGCTGATCTTCGCGATGGGCAAGGTCACCGAGCCGTGGTCGGCCCGGCAGCAGCGTCACCTCTCGGCCGTGTCCGAGTACACGACGGACATCCAGCACGTCGCGGGGAAGGACAACCCGGTTGCGGATTGCCTTTCCCGGGCCGTCGCCCACGCAGTCCACCTCGGCATCGACTACGCCCGGATGGCAGCGGACCAGGCCGCTGACCCCGACGTCCAGGCCTTGCGGACCGCCGTCACGGGCCTCCGCGTCACCGAGGTGCCGTTCGACGGCGCGGGCGCGGCCCTCTTGTGCGACGTCTCCCTCGTGCGTCCTCGCCCCATTGTGCCCGCGGGCTGGCAGCGCCAGGTGTTTGACGCCATCCACGGCCTGTCCCACCCGGGCGCGAGGGCCTCCCAAAGGCTGATCGCCGACAAGTTCGTCTGGCATGGCCTCCGGAAGGCCGTCCGCGGCTGGGCCAGGACATGCCTCGCGTGCCAGCGCGCCAAGGTGCACCGGCACACCCAGGCCCCGTTGGCTCCGTTCACGGTGCCGGAACGCCGGTTTGACCACGTCCACGTGGACCTGGTGGGACCTCTGCCCCCCTCGCGGGGTTTCACCCACGTCCTCACCATGGTGGACCGCACCACCCGGTGGCCGGAGGCCTTGCCCTTGGCGTCGACAACGGCGGCCGATGTCGCGCAGGCTTTCATTGCCACCTGGGTCGCCCGGTTCGGCGCCCCCTCAGACATCTCATCCGACCGCGGCCCCCAGTTCACCTCGGAGCTCTGGGGGGCGGTTGCGCAGGGGCTCGGGGTCCGGCTGCACCGAACCACGGCCTACCACCCCCAGGCTAACGGCCTGTGTGAGCGATTTCACCGCTCATTGAAGGCCGCGCTCCGGGCCACCCTCCGCGACGGCGGCTGGGTCGACAGGCTCCCCTGGGTCCTGCTGGGCCTTCGGACGGCGCCCAAGGAGGACCTGCGCGCATCCGCGGCGGAGTTGGTCTTCGGGCAACCGCTGCGGGTGCCGGGCGAGTTCCTCCCCGACTCCACGGCACCATGGTCCGCGGCACAGCAGCGCTCCGCTCTGCAAGAGACCGCCCAGAGGTTCGCCCCGGTGCCAACGGCATGCCACGGGCACCCACCGACGCATGTCGCCCTGGAGCTTTGCACGGCGGAGTACGTCTTCGTCCGCCACGATGCCCATCGGACACCACTGCGGCCCCCGTACGACGGGCCTTTCCGCGTGCTGGAGACCGGGGCGAAGCACTTCACCCTGGACATCGGCGGTACTCCTGACCGCGTTTCGGTAGACCGCCTCAAGCCGGCCCACCTCGATGTGGACCATCCACCGCCAGTGGCCCGACCCCCACGTCGGGGCCGCCCTCCTGCGGGCGGACCCCCGGCACCGCCCAGCCCCGCCGCCACGGCGCCCCCCGGTCCTGCACCCATCCCAGGGGCAGCCAGGGGCATCCCACCTGGTATCCCTGCACCCCGGACGCCGCCGATCGCCAGGGGGCGCTTCGGCCGGGTCATTCGACTGCCCCACAAACTGGCCCTCCAGGTGCGCGGGAATTCTGGGGGGGCGCGTGTGGCGGACACAAAAGCCCACTGGCGTGGTGACATCAATTCCACGCACCAAGTGGGCGGTGGCCACGCCCGAGGGGTAGGCGTGGCCTCATGATATACACCGGGCGCCCAGCCCGGAGCAGTTCAGTGTTACAGTGTAGTCTTACAATAAAGACGTTTATATGTTACCGCTTGTCCGCTTCCTCCTTGCTCACAAGCAGCGCGCGTAACGCCGCGCTTTAAGTGTACATTTTGTTTCCTTTCAACCTGTTCGTGTACGTCTTTTCCCCCATTTGCCCAGCATAGTCCGAACCAAATTTGACTCTTTAATCAGGTCCATAAATCACGCAGCATAACCGTGATTCACACCAGCGCAAAAAAACCCGCTCGGCGCACTCGATTGGAATAAGGTGTGAAATCGCGAGAAGGGGTTCAATTCCCGGTCTTTCTAACCACATGGTCTCGAAGGTATTTGGGTAGTGACCAATCACCCTTCACCCGTGGTTAGGGGATTGGCATTTGAATTTGCTCAGCAACCCGTCGACCGCGAGTTTAGTCGCGACCGACGACCCCATGGATCCGGTGTCTGTGGGGAAATGGGGACTTCACCCCCCACCCCACCCCCTCCCTTAGTACGTCGACAGATCCAGGATCCCCAACAATATATTCTGAAATCCACAGGCTCCTGAAGAAGAAGAACATCCCTATTTCTCTGCCTACCATAAAGAGAATAGGTCTACAGTTCCAGAAAACTGATTCTACTGCAAGGAAGAAGGGATCTGTCAGGCCTAGAGCCACTACAAGTAAATATGACAGGTAACTGAAATTATTAGTTCTCCTGGAAAAAAAAGCCTTCGGAAACTCAGATGAGTTCAAACCTGCTGAAACAAGATTGTTTTCATAAGGACCATCAAAAGAACGTTGATTGATGCTGGTTTTGCCTCAAGAAAATGTGCCAAGAAACCTCTATTATCTAAGAAAAACATTCAGGACAGATTGCACTTTTTAGCTGAATATGGGAACTGTGATTCAGACTGGTTTCAGAGAGTTATGTGGGGTGATGGATCAATATTTCAAATTTGCAGTGATGCTCCAGAATGTTGCCTTCGCAGATGTGGTGAGAAATTCAACCCTGAGTGCATTTTAACAACTGTGAAGCATTGAGGAGGTGGAATCATGGTCTGGGTGCATTTTTGTCTGCGGGTCGTGTTGAGCTGATAAGGTGTGAACAGTCAATTACTGCCAATGAATACCAGAAAATATTAGAGAAAGGATTACTTCCCAGGCTCCAAAAGTTATTTTCTGGAGAGAAAAAGCAAATAAGTCATTTTTCAACAAGATAATGCTCCATCCCATAATGCAAAAGCCACCAAGAAGTGGTTTGAGAAAAAGTTCCTGAAACTGATGTTCTGGCCTAGTCAGATTCCTTATTTGAACCCCATAGAGAATCTTTGGGCCTATATTCAGCACAAACTTATTGGAAGGAAATTTACAAATTTTGATCAACTTTGGGAAGTTGTCGTACATGAATGGGACAATATTGACATTTCTCGGTGCAAGAAGCTTTGTGAAAGTTTGACCAAAAGACTCGATTATTTAAAGAAAGCCAAGGAACAAGCCATTCCATACGAATTTGTAGTTATGTCTGTATGTTCTGGTGTTTTCATGGTTTTTTAAAATGTGTGGTGAAATAGTTATGATAAAAAAAGGTTAAAAAATGCACTTGGCTCTTTTTTTTTTTTTTTTGCCCCAGAGTAGGATTGCTCCTGTTGGATTGAAGTTCAATCCTGTTGGATTGAACGGGTGGGCCATTTGTTTGTTCGCTTGTGTGTCCGTTTGTTTGTCGGGTTGGTTGCAATTTCCCTTTCGGGTTGGTTTGGTGGTCGCAATACTCCAATGGTTGCAATTTCCCAAACTGGGAGTCCGAGCCCCCCCCCTCACTTCCCAGTCCCCAAAGTATCCACCTTCAATTTCTAGATTTTCATTCTGAGGACCAAATTGTGATGTGTTCAAGCTTAATCCGAGAAGTATTGCTGTTAGACCTTTACATCATCACATCTTTGCCTGAAGGGTTCATTTCAACATCTTATAGATCATCTGATAGGAAGGTGCAGAGGTATAATGTACATACCTTTAGGCTGTCTGGGCTGGATTTGATTCCTGGATCCCAACTATAAACTGCTGGATTGGTCCTTCACATGCAGGGTGTTGCTTCACAATGTGGGCCGACCCTCATTGAGCCGGTTGTCCGATCTCCTAGCATTGTTGGTGGATGTCAAAGATCCCGCTGTGTCTTTCGAGAAGAGTACGCGAGTTATTGCCGGCATTCTGAACGTATTCCAAATATCCCTGCCACGGTCAGTTGAATATCGGGCCTGGTCAACCGATTCGTCAAAGGCCTCGGCCAAAAACAATTCCCCCTGTCGATCCCAAATTTTGGTATGAATAGTTTTTGGGCCATACATACTGTACAGGATGGGACACTTGTAATACCCTCTCTAACCTGGAGGCGGCGCTACACGATACACATTTACATAGAGAATTTGTATCGAACTTGGTTTTACATGGAGGTAGGAGAGAGATTGAAGATAATGTGTAAGTTGGTTCCATAGGGGGGAAAAAATAGGAACAAATGAGTGCAGATGAGCAGTGATCCAGGATTTTGCGAGTTTCACTTCACCAGAAGAGTTAAGATGGTGGACTGATTACGAGACCATTTAATCTTCCAGTTCCCAGAAGTTCAGATACAGTATCCTGATATGTATCATTACATTGATCCCCGTGCCTCACCTTGTTCGTGCTACCCTTGGCTTGTCATGACCAGACACTGTACAAAATGGCTGAGGACATCTTCCAAATTCATTCAGAAATATAACATTCAGGCTAGTATGAGTGCTTCGCTCAAAGGCAAGGCCCTATTTTATAACCGTCCAATTAGTTGTTTTCAGATATTGCGCATGGAAATAAGGCAGAAATTTTAACCGAAAGGGGGAAAAAAGTGAAGGAAAATTTTAATGTTCGAGGGAAGTGATGGAGAATTATAGACCCGTTTGCTTAAGTTGAGTAGTGGGGTGGGTATAGCAAACATGGATTTGGAATCAGATGATGAACCAGTTATCCAATACTAGCAGGGGTACCCGGCGTTGCCCGGTGCTGTTCTAATTCTGTTGGATTTTTGAAGAAATGAAATTTTAACAAAGTTTTTTTTTTTATGTTTTTTTTTGGGGGGGAGGGGTGGGGAATAAAACACATCCCTGCACCCATTAAGAAATGGGGTCGGGGTTATTTAATATTACCTTTCACATAGCTACAAACGCTCAGGCACTTTCGAGAGATCAAAAAAAATTCAGTTTTTTTCTTTTCAAAAGGTTTTTGTCGAAAACAATCCCAAGCACTCACTGATGAACCTCTGAAAGTTTGATGAAGATCCATACAGCCATCTCTGAGAAAAATGGTGACACACAGACACAGTCACACACACACACACACACACACACACACACACACACACACACAGTCACACACACACACAGAGACACAGTAACAAACACACACACACACACACACACACTGTTACGGATTCGTCACTTCCACTGTTGTGGTTTTCATCCACTTGAAATATTTCTGATTCTATGTACTATTATTGTCTTCAAAAGGTTTATTGTTCATGAACTGCTTGCAAAGGATAAAAGCGTTAATGTTAAAAAGAGACAGGAAGCCGGATCGGGAACCGGAAGACGAGGAGGAAGAAGAAGGCGAGGGCGTGGCGAGTGAAGTCGGACAAGAAGCGAGTAGCTTCCAGCTCCGTAGCGAGCGTTGTCGAACGAAAGTCGCGAGTGAACTTTGAGTTTCCTTGGAAGGAGTTCCTGCGATAGGTGTTATCGCTGGGGAATTGAAAAACCTGTGTGGTCAGGTTTGGGCGTTGCGATTCCAAAGAATCATCGCTCGGTCGTGTCGACTCAAGTAAGAGCTGTCGGCCATTTTGACACTCGCGCTTTGTTCAGTAAAAGGTCTTGGCTACGCGTCTGCTTTTTCACCATCCTGTTGTCTGTCGGGGATGTGTGTGCGTAACGCCGAGTTTGAAGTTTAAGTGGCGGTTCGCCGACTGAACCGGGAACATTCCTATCTGGAGGGGGCCTTTGGGATTTCCCATTCCGCCGCGAGTTTGCTTTTGGTTTTGGACCACGTGACTTTTTGCGTCGCTTCGACCGCCGACGCCTGAGAGCTGCTTCGGCGGTGCGACTGCCCTTGCCATCCGCACGGGATTCTGGTCTCGATTGGACATCGTTCTAGCGATCGCTGGAGCGAGTCAACCTCGTCTTTAGGACGGGAATATGGAGACATTGGGGAAGGTTTTTCCACTCACTTGGAACACCGTGAGTTATCCTATGCTAGTTGATGTTACCATCATAAGATGTATTGAGTGTACTTTTGATTGCTATTTGTTGTACCGTTATTCTCGTGTGATTTTTAATACTGTACAATATTTGTTTGTTGATATAGTCATTGGTGTGGTTTCACTATTGATTTCTGACACAGAATAACATTTTTCTGCCGTGGCTCCTCTCGGGACTCGGAGGTACATCGTGACCAGGGGGTCGGGGAGGACCACGTAACACACACACACACACACACACACACACACACACACACACACACACAGACACAGAAACAAACACACACACACACAGACACAGTCACAAACACACATACACAGACACAGAAACACAGTAACAAACACACACACACACACACACACACAGACAGTCACAAACACACACACACACACAGATACACAGAGACACAGTAACAGACACAGGCACAGAGACAGTCACAAACACACACACACACAGTAACAAACACACACACACACACACACACACAGACAGTCACAAACACACACACACACACAGATACACAGAGACACAGTAACAGACACAGGCACAGAGACAGTCACAAACACACACACACACACAGACACAGTCACAAACACACACACACACACACACACACAGACACGGTAACAAACACACACGCACACAGAGACACGGTAACAAACACACACACACAGAGACAGACACAGTAACAAACACACACACACACAGACACCGAGACACAGTCACAAACACACACACACAGACAGAGACACAGTAACAAACACACACACATACACACACACACAGACACAGAGACGGTCACAAACACACATACACACACACAGACACAGTCACAAACATACACACACACAGACACAGTCACAAACATACACACACACACACACACAGAGACACAGTCATAAACACATACAGACACCGACACACACGGCTCTCTTATAGTATAGATGAAGATAGTTAATTACCTCCACCACCCAAGGTGGACGGAGTTTATGTTTTCACCCGTGTTTGTGAATAGGATATCTCAAAACGTTATTGACGGATTCGGCCGAAATTTGGTGGAGAGGTTGGGTATGTGACATTACTAAATGATTCCATTTTGGTGAAGATCTGGATTCAGATCTGAGAATTTTTAAAGTGATTCTTCACCATTGAGATGTAGGGCAAAAAACGATATATATATACAGGGTACATCTCAAAAGTCAGTTTAATTGGGGTAGAGGCACTGTTGTCTTGAAGCAGACTAGTTTACACCTCCCAGCCCTTTTTGTTCTGTGAAGAGACAACTTTCTATGTTTAAGTTGTTTCAATCCAAGGGGCTGGTTGTTCTGCTCTTGTTTTCTTTGTGTAGCACCTACTCGAGTAGCCCAAGGCTTTGTGGTGGGCAATATTCCATTAAAAAAAAAAAAAAAAAAATTTGTATTGTTACGTTTGTGGGGGGTAGGGATACCTTAGTCCAGGTAGAGTGTATAGATTAGTGTGCTCCGACTGTCGTGAAGAAGAAGAAATCTCAATGTATCATAAGTAGGGAATTTGTGTAGACCGGATGTCGGGTAAGCTTGTATCTTCGTCCCCATCAGAGGGGTGGGGCTTGTTAATTAGCGAGGGATTATGGGTAATTAATTCCCTGTTTGTAATTGCCTCTGTAATATTTTCCTGTGTTCCTTGTGACACCGCACTACAGGCACCTAGCCAGAAATCGGCCATTAACCACACTAATTAAAAACCAACCGGAAACCAGGCATGAAGCACTATCGCTGATAACACCGACTTGGTGAGCGCACAGGCACAAAAGCTCCGTGAAGCCACGCCTCAAAGAGCAGTGATTGGTCAGGGATTTGATTGACACAAGGACTGGTAAGATGGGACTATGGGATTGGTAAAGCAGGCATGGATGACGTAAGAGCCGCGCATACAAAATAGTTGAAGTGGCGGACATTAGCCCTTCTCGCTTCTTCTGATTCTGGATCCCATAGCGAACGGTCGCATTTTATCTCTCTCAGCTTCGACATTTTATCTCTCTCAGCATCGACATTTTATCTCTCTCAGCATCGACGTCCTCTTGGTTCTTCTCATTCTGGACCCCACAGCAAACGGTCGCACTTTGCTCTCTTGTGCAAGGAAGATTAATCGCGGGTGGTCATGTTCCGACATCTTCATAGTGGTCGTGAGGAGGCAGAACTGCAGGCGGAGAACTGCGGTTTCCCATGCGGAGATTGTGAGGACAAGCGCGGCTGGAAGAGCGAGCTGCACGCCAAGGCTGTTTGCTTCATGCACGGAGCCAGGACTGAGCGGGCCGTGAGTGAGGCCTCCTTCGTGCCAATGAGCGCGTTCTCGCGCGCAAAGACGCCAAGGCTTCAGACGATCTTGACGATTCCTGACGACACACCCCAGCCGATTGGAGCTAAGTGCCACAAACAACGCATATTTATTTTCCAATTCTTTTATCCTTTGTCTGTATTCAGGTCTGTGTGGGAGCGCTCCAATTTAGGAATATAATTTCATTTATCGTGCATTTTCTTTGTTACCGGCATTTTGGTTAATAAAGCCGGCATTTTCTTGAAGATTTTAAACCTGTGTCGGTTGGATTAATTATTGCAGGTTTAAGGACTGCCGTTGGGACCCGTGAAGGTAAGTGCTCTTCGGTCTCTCCCCCCCCCCCCCCCACCCCCCACACGTATTCTCTGCTACATTTTGACTGAACGCCTCGGAGTTAAAGCTCGTTCGGAAAGCCGTTTCCTTTTTTTTTTGAATACAACATCGAGGCTCGTGTAAGAGCTAACATTGATCACAAAAAGACAAGCTGACACATAAAACATATAATGGGAGCGGGAGACAAGATGGGGAGAGAGAGGGAAGCATACAAGTACAACATTTGAGAGCAGGGACATCGGGAGATCTGTGGGAGGGAGAGGGCTTGGGGGGAGGAGGCATGGGAAGGGCGAGGGGCGGTGGGGGGGGGGGGGCGGGTGTGGGAGAGGTATAGAACACATACACTGCTAGGACTTCGTCATGATTAAGGTCATCGTTAACAACACATTTTCCCCATATGGAGTTATTTACAATGAGCCACGTTTCAATTTTTTCCATGGAGTGGTTTCAGATATATAGAGGTGTGAAGTTTTTCCAAGGTGGCGCCTGTACCACATGACCTCTGACGTCATAATTATCATTAAAATATTCTACAGGAGGAGGCCCTCCTATGGAGAAAATTTCGTGTCTATCAGACCAAGTATTGCAGGGAAAAAAATTCATACTGATCAAATCAAGTGTTGTACTTGTCAAATTATGACATCATAATTAAAGTACCGATGACATCATCATTAACATATCTTATTCCCCAAGCGGAGTACTTGACAATGAGCCATGTTTCCGTTTTTTTCCATGGAGCGGTTTCGGAGATATGGAGATTGGAGGTGCAAGCTTTTTTTGATTTTTCCAAGATGGCGCCTGTGCCACGTGACATATGACGTCATAACTATCATTAAAAAAATTCCACAGGAAGAGCTGCTCATATTCTGAAAATTTTGTGCCAATCGGACTAACAGTTGCAGAGGAATTTTTTTTTCTTCATACTGATCAGATCAAGTATTGTTCTTGTTGAATTGTGACGTCATAATTAAGGCACCGATGACATCATGATCAAGATATCTTATTCCCCATGGGGAGTACATGACCATGAGCCATGTTTCCATTTTTTCCATTGAGCGGTTTGGGAGATATAGAGGTGTGACGTTTTTCCAAGATGGCGTCCGTACCACATGACCCATGACGTCATCTATATATATATATAAAACACTGTGTGTGTGTGTGTGTGTGTGTGTGTGTGTGTGTGTGTGTGTGTGTGTGTGTGTGTGTGTGTGTGTGATGTTACCGATAGACTCCTAAACGGAGAGGCTCACGTGCTTGATATTTGGCATAGACATGGCTATTGAGCCTGGGAAGAACATGGCCGACCTAAAAAAAAAAATTTCATAATATTTTTTTACCATCTTTTTACCTCAGCGCATTTCAGCGAGGAATATTATGCACGGAATCTGAGGCGGTGGCAGAGCAGCGCGCTGATTCGCTCAGAGCGATCACGTGATGTTCCTTGCCGCCATAAACTCACAGTTACGCGTTCGCACGTAATTCAGAGCGAAAAGCTATTGCGTTTTTTCACATTTCAGCGAGGAACATTGCCATTCACACCACATAGGGTTTTTTTTCTTTCATCTTTAGATCCATATTTTTTTTCAGCGAGGAATATTATACACGGAATCTGAGGTGGTGGCAGAGTAGCGCGCTGATTCGCTCAGAGCGATCACGTCATGTTCCTTGCCGCCATAAACTCACAGCAAGTAGCATAGATTTTAGCATGATTAGCATTTAGCATGATTTAGCAGAGATAGTAGCATGTTTCACATAGATTTTTTTTCAGCGAGGAATATTATACACGGAATCTGAGCCGGTGGCAGAGCAGCACGCTGATTCACTCAGAGCGATCACGTGATGTTCCATCCCCGCCGCCAGACCATTGAACATAAAACACAGTTTGTGTGTGTGTAATGTAATGTTACCTCCCTTCCCCCTCCCTCCCCTCCCCCTCCCTCCCTCCCCTCCCCTCCTCTCCCCTCCCCCTCCCCTCCCCTCTCCCCTCCCCTCTCCCCTCCCCCTCCCCCCTCTTCTCCCCTCCCCCCCTCTCCTCCCCTCCCCCCCATTCCCTTCCCCTCCCCTTCCCCCTCCCCCTCCCCTCCCCCGCCCGGCAATGCCGGGTACTTCTGCTAGTTATGAATAAAAAAAATTATACAGGCGGAAGCGCTCCTATGGTAAATTTTGTCAATCGGACCAACGGTTGCTGAGAAAATGAATTTTTAAAATGCAGACACAGCACACGTACTAAGCACCCGAATGCGAAGCCCCGCTTTTCGCTTCGCGAGCGCAGGGTAACAATTATTTTGCACAAATTTATTTGTTGTGTTTGTGATATTACATTTTTATAAGCAATTTAGGTTGAAGATTTAGGTTGAAAAAGAAAAATTCAAAAAGGAGCACCTCAGCACAATCATACGGGAGGGGTAGGTGCAGACTGGAAGTTTGGGACGAATACACCTCACCACCACGTCATTCAAAACACCTCATCACCACGTAATTCAGAACACCTCACCACCACGTAATTCAGAACACCTCACCGCAACGTAATTCAAAACACCTCACCACCACATAATTCAGAACACCTCACCACCACGTAATTCAAAACACCTCACCACCACGTAATTAAAAACACCTCTCCACCACATAATTCAAAACACCGCACCACCACGTAATTAAAAACACATCACCACCATGTAATTAAAAACACATCACCACCATGTAATTCAAAACACCTCACCACCACGTAATTCAAAACGCCTCACCACCACGTAATTCAAAACACCTCACCACCACGTAATTAAAACACCTCACCACCACGTAATTAAAACACCTCACCACCACATAATTTAAAACACCTCACCACCACGTAATTCAAAACACCTCACCACCACATCATTTAAAACGCCTCACCACCACATAATTTAAAATTCCTCACCACCACGTAATTCAAAACACCTCACCACCACGTAATTCAAAACACCTCACCACCACGTAATTTAAAACACATCACCACCACGTAATTCAAAACACCTCACCACCACGTAATTCAAAACACCTCACCACCACATAATTCAGAACACCTCACCACCACGTAATTCAAAACACCTCACCACCACGTAAATCAAAACACCTCACCACCACGTAATTCAAAACACCGCACCACCACGTAATTAAAAAGGCATCACCACCATGTAATTAAAAACGCCTCACCACCACATAATTCAAAACACCTCACCACCATGTAATTAAAAACACCTCACCACCACGTAATTAAAAACACGTCACCACCACATAATTAAAAACACCTCACCACCACGTAATTAAAAACACCTCACCACCACATAATTAAAAACACCTCACCACCACGTAATTAAAAACACTGCACCACCACGTAATTAAAAACACCTCACCACCACGTAATTAAAAACACACCACCACGTAATTCAAAACACCTCACCACCACATAATTAAAAACACCTCACCACCACGCAATTCAAAACACCTCACCACCACATAATTTAAAACACTTCACCACCACGTAATTAAAAACACCTCACCACCACGTAATTAAAAACACCTCACCACCACGTAATTAAAAACACCTCACCCCCACTTAATTAAAAACACACCACCATGTAATTCAAAACACCTCACCACCACGTAATTAAAAACACCTCACCACCACATCATTTAAAACGCCTCACCACCACATAATTAAAAACACCTCACCACCACGTAATTCGAAACACCTCACCACCACATAATTCAGAACACCTCACCACAACGTAATTCAAAACACCTCACCACCACATAATTCAGAACACCTCACCACCACGTAATTCAAAACACCTCACCACCACGTAATTAAAAACACCTCTCCACCACATAATTCAAAACACCGCACCACCACGTAATTAAAAACACATCACCACCATGTAATTAAAAACACATCACCACCATGTAATTAAAAACACATCACCACCATGTAATTCAAAACACCTCACCACCACGTAATTCAAAACGCCTCACCACCACGTAATTCAAAACACCTCACCACCACGTAATTAAAACCTCACCACCACGTAATTAAAACACCTCACCACCACATAATTTAAAACACCTCACCACCACGTAATTCAAAACACCTCACCACCACATCATTTAAAACGCCTCACCACCACATAATTTAAAATTCCTCACCACCACGTAATTCAAAACACCTCACCACCACGTAATTCAAAACACCTCACCACCACGTAATTCAAAACACCTCACCACCACGTAATTTAAAACACATCACCACCACGTAATTCAAAACACCTCACCACCACGTAATTCAAAACACCTCACCACCACATAATTCAGAACACCTCACCACCACGTAATTCAAAACACCTCACCACCACGTAAATCAAAACACCTCACCACCACGTAATTCAAAACACCACACCACCACGTCATTAAAAAGGCATCACCACCATGTAATTAAAAACACCTCACCACCACATAATTCAAAACACCTCACCACCATGTAATTAAAAACACCTCACCACCACGTAATTAAAAACACCTCACCACCACGTAATTAAAAACACCTCACCACCACGTAATTAAAAACACTTCACCACCACGTAATTAAAAACACCTCACCACCACGTAATTAAAAACACCTCACCCCCACTTAATTAAAAACACACCACCATGTAATTCAAAACACCTCACCACCACGTAATTAAAAACACCTCACCACCACATCATTTAAAACGCCTCACCACCACATAATTAAAAACACCTCACCACCATGTAATTCGAAACACCTCACCACCACATAATTCAGAACACCTCACCACCATGTAATTCAAAACACACCACCACGTAATTCAAAACACCTCACTACCATGTAATTCAAAACACCTAACCACCACATAATTCAGAACACCGCACCACCACGTAATTAAAAACACCTCACCACCACGTAATTCAAAACACCGCACCACCACGTAATTAAAAACACATCACCACAATGTAATTCAAAACACCTCACCACCACATAATTCAAAACACCTCACCACCACGTAATTAAAAACACCTCACCACCACGTAATTAAAAACACCTCACCACCACGTAATTAAAAACACCTCACCACCACGTAATTAAAAACACCTCACCACCACGTAATTAAAAACACCTCACCACCACGTAATTAAAAACACCCCACCACCACATAATTAAAAACACCCCACCACCACGTAATTAAAAACACCTCACCACCACGTAATTAAAAACACCTCACCACCACGTAATTAAAAACACCTCACCACCACGTAATTAAAAACACCTCACCACCACGTAATTAAAAACACCTCACCACCACGTAATTAAAAACACCTCACCACCACGTAATTAAAAACACCTCACCACCACGTAATTAAAAACACCTCACCACCATGTAATTAAAAACACCTCACCACCACCTAATTAAAAACACCTCACCACCACATAATTAAAAACACCTCACCACCACGTAATTCAAAACACCTCACCACCACGTAATTCAAAACACCTCAACACCACGTAATTCAAAACACCTCACCACCACGTAATTCAAAACACCTCACCACCACGTAATTCAAAACACCTCATCACCACGTAATTCAAAACACCTCACCACCACGTAATTCAAAACACCTCACCACCACGTAATTAAAAACACCTCACCACCACGTAATTCAAAACACCTCACCACCATGTAATTTAAAACACCTCACCAGCACGTAATTAAAAACACCTCACCACCACGTAATTTAAAACACCTCACCACCACGTTATTAAAAACACCTCACCACCACGTTATTAAAAACACCTCACCACCACGTAATTAAAAACAGCTCACCACCACGTAATTAAAAACACCTCACCACCACGTAATTTAAAACACCTCACCACCACGTAATTTAAAACACCTCACCACCACGTAATTAAAAACACCTCACCACCACATCATTTAAAACTCCTCACCACCACGTAATTTAAAACACCTCACCACCACGTAATTCAAAACACCTCACCACCACGTAATTCAAAACACCTCACCACCACGTAATTCAAAACACCTCACCACCACGTAATTTTAAAAACCTCACCACCACATAATTTAAAACACCTCACCACCACATCATTTAAAACACCTCACCACCACGTAATTAAAAACACCTCACCACCACGTAGTTCAAAACACCTCACCACCACATAATTTAAAACACCTCACCACCACATCATTTAAAACACCTCACCACCACGTAATTTAAAACACCTCACCACCACGTAATTAAACAAGTTCAACAGCAGAGAGCAGGGACATCGGGAGATCTGTGGGAGGTAGAGGGCTTGGGGGAGGAGGCGTGGGAAGATGAAGACCAGAAAAATTTCTCTCATCTCCCCTTCCTGTTCAGGCTGGAGTTTCCCACGGCAGTCTTCTGGGCCCTGTGCTTTTTCTGGTCTTCATCAATGACCTCTCCGACTCGGGAAAATTCTCTCTATCTTGAGACTACCATCTACCATCTCTCCCCATCTACCTTGCTGATGACTCCACTCTCTGCCGCTCCATACCTCATCCCTCAGATCGGCAGTCCGCAGCCTCCTCACTCTCTGCAGACCTGGACAAAATCACACACTTGTCAAACAAGTGGAACATGTCTTTCAATCCTGCCAAATCTCACACTCTCACTATGTCTCTCCGAAAAGACCGACTGGACAATCCTCCCATCTACTTTCTCATCAATCCTCTCCAAGCAGTTCTGTCGCTCAAGCTTTTGGGTCTCACTATCTGCCATGATCTTTCCTGGGAAAACCATATTTCCAAGCTGGCCTCCAAAGCCAGTCGCCGACTGGGCATCCTCCGTCATGCGAAGTCCTTCCTTGGCACACCTGAGCTCCTCACCACATACAAGGCTTTCATCCGCAGCTCATTGGAATACTGCTCTCCCCTTTCGGCTGGTGCTCCTGCCTCACACCTAGCTCAGCTTCACGCTGTTGAAACCAAAGCTTTCAGAATCATTGGAATCTCCCGCGATGAAACTAACTCAGAGGGCCTTTCACTGACTCACCGCAGGCAGGTTGGTGGTCTTTCTGTCTTCTACCGACTCCCCTCCGGCCTAGCTCCCCCAGCTCTCTCTGTGCTCTGTCCCCCAAATATTCCTACAGGTCGCACAAGATCTGCCAGCAACCCTCTTATGGTTAAACTGCCAAAATCAAGACTCTCTGCTCACCTTCACTCTTTCATTCCTCTTTTCTCCCGCCTCTGGAACAAACTCCCTCACTCTCTTCAATCCCACTCCTCCCTCCAGGTCTTTAAAACAGCTGTTCACCACCATCTCTTATCTTACCCCATCCAAAACCTTGATCTTTTCTACCCCCGTTAATTTCACCCCAGATCCACTGCTTTCCTGGAAGTCCTTGCAGTGTCTGTGTTTTTTATACCTCTTCCCCCTCCCCTGCCCCCCCCCCCCCCCCCACAAAGCCCTCTCCCTCCCACAGATCTCCCGATGTACCTGCTCTCAAATGTTGTGTTTGTGTGCTTCCCCATCTCTCCCCATCTTGTCTACCGCTCCCCTTATTATATGTTTTATGTGCCTGTTTGATTTTTTGTGTGATTAATGTTAGCTCTTTCACAAGCCTCGATCCTGCATACAAAAAAAAGACAAAAAAAACACAGGGCCCAGAAGACTGCCTTGGGGAACTTCCACCTGAACAGGAAGGGGAGATGAGAGAAATCCATTCAGGGCCACACGTTGCCCACGACCAGAGAGGAAGTCCGCAAGCCATGAGTGGAGATTTCCATGGATACCATAGGAGGAGAGTTTGTTGAGCAGAGGTGGGTGCCAGACCGTATCGAAGGCACGTGATATGTCAAGGGAGACAGCTCTGATTTCCTGTTTGGCATTGAGGACCTCCATCCTTTGTTGAGACAGCAGAAGCAACATGTCCAGAGTAGAATGACCTGGTCTGAAACCAAATTGATGATCAGAGATCAAGCCATTGGAGAAGAGGAAGGATTTGATATCCGAAGCAATGATGGATTCCATGACTTTGCTGATAATTGGGAGCAGGCTGATTGGTCTGTAGTTGCAAGGATCTATTTTTGCACCTTTTTGTGTAAAGCGGTAGTGTTTGCTGATTTCCAAGCAGATGGGAGATGACTTTGAGCAAAAGAGAGGGTGAAAAGAACAGAGAGAGGGTGAGATAGAGCAGCAGAGCAGGATTTTAGGACCCGTGGGCTGATGCCGTCTGGTCCAGTTGTAGAATCAGAGTTGAGGTTTGACAAAAACCTCTCCACCTTGTCAGGAGAGAAGGAAACAGAGTCCAGGAGCAGTTGGGTTCAACTGGGTAAGGTGGGAACAGAGAGAGATGGGTTTGGGACACAAGATTTTGAGGCAAACACAGAGTTGAGGCATTCGGCTTTGTCACGTGCGGTGTCAACTGTGTCGCCGTTTGACGTAAGAGAGGGGATGTAGGGGGAACAAACACCAGAAACTGATTTGGCCAGACACCACCAGGATTTGGAGGAAGGAGACAGGTTTGAGAGTTCAGTCTTGAGTGTGGAGAGATAGTGCTTCCTGGCACTCCTGAGGGTAGACACACACTTGTTCCGAGCTTGGTGGAAGGAACTGAGATTGCCTTCAGTTGGATTTGCCTTCCAAGAGGTGAAGGCAAGTTGTTTCATGGCAACTGCTTCACCACAAGATTCAGTGTACCATGGACGGGAGGAAGGGTAAGACAACTGAAGACGAGATGGGATAAATCTGTGCATGAGAGAGAGCAATTTACTTTGGAAGAATTCCCAGGGAGAATTGATGTCAGAGGCGGTAGAAATGGGAGACCCGTCCAGATGATTGATGGCTGCTTGCAGACCGTGCCAGTCGGCCTGAGTGAAATGCCAGACTCGTCGACGCTGAGGAGGCTCTCTGAGAATGGCCAGAGAGATGTCCACTTTAACAAGCACATGATCAGAAGAACCGATTGGAGCAGAAGAAGAGCAGCAGACATTAGCAGGGAAGTTAGTCATAATCAAGTCTAGAAGAGAAGGTACTCCATTGACTGAGATCCGGCTCGGGAAATTGACAGATGGTGTCATTCCCAATGAGTCACAGAAGTCCTTTGCTGAGGTGCCATGACTGGTGAGAGAGGAACCCACACCCAGCCAGCTGGCATGATGTCAGTTTAAGTCGCCACATATGAGGAAGAGAGAGTTTGGATGAGTTGATAGAAGTTGGTCCATATTATCAGACAGCGAGATGTAGATGGAGTCATCACTGTTTGGTGGACGGTACAACACACATATGAACAAGAGGTGGGAGCGAAGGGGAAGCCGTAGCCAGAGGTATTCCTGGGGGTGGGGTGGAGAGAGGGCAGTGCAGGGCGAGTGAGAAAGAGTTTTTGATAAAGATAGCCACCCCACCACCAGGACGAGGCTCAGGTCTATCAGACCGGAGGAGGGAGTAACCAGGAAGAGACATTAAGAAATCAGAGACATCTTGAAGAAGGAAAGTTTCTGTTAAGCAGATTATGTCTGGTTTGTCAGAAGCAACATGTATGGAGAGATCAATCAGGTTTGAGCGAAGGCCCTGGATGTTTGAGGTCCATACCGTTAATGAGGAGAGAGGGGGAGCATCGGGAGCAGGACAGGGGAGGGGAGGGGTAGGGTCAGATGAAGGATGAGAGGGGGAGGTAGGGAGAGTTGTTGATAGTGTGTCGGAGATTGCAAAAGAGTTAGGAGAAAAGGAAGGATGAGGAGGAGAAAAGGTTTGGTGGTGATGGGAAGAGGCACAGTGAGGTGTTGGTTGAGGGGCGGTTGGGGGGCAGAGCAAAGTAGAAGGTTGGAGGAGGTGGATGTATGAGTTGGAAGTGGGAGGAGGCAGCTTTGTGGAGGAGGTGGTCGGGAGGAGATTTGAAAGATGAAGGAAATGTATGTACATAGTATATCGAGACTTCCAGAAGGTCTTTGACAAAGCACCACACTAAATGTTGTTGGTTGTGGAGTTGTGAGAGTAGCAAACTGGATTGATAATTAATTGGCTTATCAGGTTGAATGGCACACTCACCTCTCAGCCTTCCATTGTAGGCTCAAATATGGGCCCAGCCATAAACTGCCATCCTGGCACCAGCATCAATGTGTTAAACTGGGAACCCCATCTACCGGAATTAGTTGGTGGACGTTAAAGATCTCACGGTGTCCTTCACGAAGAGTAGGTGAGCACCCTCATGGCCAAGTTCTAAATTCCTGTCCTAACCTACAGAGGGCATGACTGCATCAGCGGCACAGCTTCGCCCTCAACAGCAACAGCAACGGCACAGCAACACCACTCCGACCCACAATGATGCTTCTCGCAGCCATGAGCTGCATACAAAGGAAGGAAAAGATTGAGTTACCAGGTCGGAATCGGAGGAAGAATGTGAGATGGGGGAGTTGTGTAAGTGATTGGGATGTCTCAAGGATCAGTCTAAAAAACATTGTTGTTTGTAATTTGTATCAAGTCGAATTTATTAACAGATTTTGGTGTCGATCAGCCCAGCCATGTTTTTTTTTGCATGATTATCACATGTTCACATGTACACAGAATTACCTTATTTAATGTAGTTGGATGACATAAACAGTGGAGTTATGACCCGACTTTCAAAATTATCAAATGGCACCGAAGAAAGAAGAAGCACTCCTCACATCTTCAGACGCATTGGGATGCCAAGGCAGTTTTTCCTTGACTAGGGGGCACAATCCGAGATGGATCGCCACTCCGACCCACTTTTGATACCCAAATGGCTCATTCTTCCCAGGATAAAGCTGGGGGGCACAAACATAGCTGGATTGCCACTCCGACCCACTTTTGATACCCAAATGGCTCATTCTTCCCAGGATAAAGCTGGGGGGCACAAACATAGCTGGATTGCCACTCCGACCCACTTTTGATACCCAAATGGCTCATTCTTCCCAGGATAAATCTGGGGGGCACAATCCTAGATGGATCGCCACTCCGACCCACTTTTGATACCCAAATGGCTCATTCTTCCCAGGATAAAGCTGGGGGGGCACAAACCTAGATGGATCGCCACTCCGACCCACTTTTGATACCCAAATGGCTCATTCTTCCCAGGATAAAGCTGGGGGGCACAATCCTAGATGGATCGCCACTCCGACCCACTTTTGATACCCAAATGGCTCATTCTTCCCAGGATAAAGCTGGGGGGCACAATCCTAGATGGATCGCCACTCCGACCCACTTTTGATACCCAAATGGCTCATTCTTCCCAGGATAAAGCTGGGGGGAACAATCCTAGATGGATCGCCACTCCGACCCACTTTTGATTCCCAAATGGCTCATTCTTCCCAGGATAAAACTGGGGGTGGGGGGGGGGCACAAACCTAGATGGATCGCCACTCCGACCCACTTTTGATACCCAAATGGCTCATTCTTCCCAGGATAAAGGTGGCACTCGTTTAGTCGAGCTTTGAAGCACGACAGGTTTAGTGAACCCACCTGTTATTTTAATGGCCCACTACAGGCTCAAACTCAAGAACCTAAGACCTCAAGCCAGGCACCTTAACCGTTAGGCCCACACCAGGCTAATGACACCAAGTTTGGAGGTATAAAGCAGAGAGAAAAGAATAAGGTGATCGGAATCTGGAAAGGCAGGAAGTTCTCATGGCATGGGCAGATAATTGGCCAAAGCAGTTCAATATCGGGAGATGTACGGTATTGGGTCAGGTGTGGACAGGAATAATAGGAAGGGGGGCCTGCGTGATGTAAAGGTAAGAGGCAGTTTTGGAGCGTTTAACGCAGTCGAGGGATCTCGAGCGCAGGTGCCAGGGGAACATCTGATTGGGGTTTAGGTTGTACTCACAGGGGCATAGCTTAGGAATGAAAATAAGTGGTGTTAAATCTTATGCAGCGATTTTAGTGGGGGTTATTAGCGTACAGTTGTGGTCACCATGCTTGAGGAACGATGTCGTTGCCATAGAAGAGGTTTGGAATATACAGAAGCTACCAGAATGATTTCAGGGTTAGATAGGCCAAGCTGCGAGGAGTGGTTGAGGGAGTGGACCTCCAGAAATTTCAAAATCGAATCGATTCGTCCTTGTCACACACTCGATCTGTCCAAGACGTTTCGTCTAAATCAGTCCATAAGTTTTTCAGATATCGTGCTATGTATTGGTTTTGGCCCTTCTCACTCAATGGTGAAGATTCCCTTAAAAATTGTAGTATCCAGATCCAGATCTTTTTTTTATTTAAATACAAGATCGAGGCTCGTGTAAGAGGTAATAATAATGACAAAAAAAAAACCTACACACAAAACATAAGATAAAGGGAGCGGGAGACAAGATGGGGAGGGAAAGGGAAGCACACAAGTACAACAGCAGAGAACAGGGACATCGGGAGATCTGTGGGAGGGAGAGGGCTTGGAGGGAGGAGGCACGGGAAGGGGAGGGGGTGGGAGAGGGAAGCACACAAGTACAACAATAGAGAACAAGGACATCGGGAGATCTGTGGGAGGGAGAGGGCTTGGGGGGAGAGGAAAACAAAACACATGGACACTGCTAGAACTTCCAGGAAAGAAGTCGGAATTTCAGAAAAGTGTATCTGGGGTGAATTAGCGGGGGTAGAAAAGATCAAGGTTTTGGATGGGGGAAGATAAGAGATGGTGGTGAACAGCTGTTTTAAAGACCTGGAGGGAGCAGTGGGATTGAAGAGAGTGAGGGAGTTTGTTCCAGAGGCGGAAGAAAAGAGGAATGAAAGAGTGAAGGTGAGCAGAGAGCCGAGATTTTGGCTGTTTCTGTTGTGGGGAAGTTCTGCGGGCTCAACTAGTTCTCGTTAATATCCAGAGTACTGTGCTCACAAACATTGTACAAAATCTAAGGGTGTGCACCTCGATCCCAGGGCCAAAGTACACACATGCACTTTGACCCAAAGGTTGAAACAAATGGATCTACCAAAGACCTGCGTCTTCACCCAAAGGGTTACAATGCATAGTTATACAACAACTTTGGGGCTCATGAGACATTATCACATACGAAGTGAACTCCCACCCAAAGATGCCATCCTGTGATGGAGTCTATACCTATAACACCTCTTAACTAGAACGTTACCATGAATCCTTGAGCCACACCAGCACTTCATGCAGGTGTGTTCACCAACAGGGACAGTCAACCTCTTTAGGTAGCCATTTCTAGTTAATGAGAACTTTAACATGCAGCTTAAACATTAAATGTTGATATGTATTTATCCCAAGTGTAACTCGCCTCGTGGCGAGTTTGGTCTTGATCGGTCTAGTGGTTTCCGAGAAGAAGATTTTTGAATGAAATGCCAAATCTTTCGGGCAAAACCCCCATTTTTCCACTTTATCGGGCACACATCCGGATGGGGGGCACAAGCCCATGACACCTTGTTGCTGTCCTGATGCTTCGTACCAAATTTGGTCTATAACGTTTGGGTGGTTTGTGAGATGTTTTAGTCAAATGTTAACGGACGGACTTCTGGACACCGGCACCCACTGTAAGATTATTTCGGAGAAATCTATATATATAAAACACAGTTTGTGTGTGTGTGTGTGTGTGTGTGTGTGTGTGTGTGTGTGTGTGTGTGTAATGTTACCGATAGACTCCTAAACGGAGAGGCTCACGTGCTTGATATTTGGCATAGACATGGCCATTGAGCCTGGGAAGAACATGGCCTACCTCAAAATATTTGACGAGATCCATATTTTTAATTCATATTTACCTCAGCGCATTTCAGCGAGGAATATTATACACGGAATCTGAGCTGGCGGCAGAGCAGCGCGCTGATTCGCTCAGAGCGATCACGTGATGTTCCTTGCCGCCATAAACTCACAGTTACGCCTTCGCACGTAATTCAGAGCGAAAAGCGATTGCGTTTTTTCACATTTCAGCGAGGAACATTGCCATTCACACCACATAGGGTTTTTTTTCTTTCATCTTTAGATCCATATTTTTTTTCAGTGAGGAATATTATACACGGAATCTGAGGTGGTGGCAGAGCAGCGCGCTGATTCGCTCAGAGCGATCACGTGATGTTCCTTGCCGCCATAAACTCACAGCAAGTAGCATAGATTTTAGCATGATTAGCATTTAGCATGATTTAGCATAGATAGTAGCGTGTTTCACATAGATTTTTTTTCAGCGAGGAATATTATACACGGAATCTGAGCCAGTGGCAGAGCAGCGCGCTGATTCGCTCAGAGCGATCACGTGATGTTCCTTGCCGCCATAAACTCACAGCAAGTAGCATAGATTTTAGCATGATTAGCATTTAGCATGATTTAGCATAGATAGTAGCATGTTTCACATAGATTTTTTTTCAGTGAGGAATATTATACACGGAATCTGAGCCAGTGGCAGAGCAGCGCGCTGATTCGCTCAGAGCGATCACGTGATGTTCTTTGCCGCCATAAACCCACAGTTACGCGTTCGCACGTAATTCAGAGCGAAAAGCGATTGCGTTTTTTCACATTTCAGCAAGGAACATTGCCATTCACACCACATAGGTTTTTTTTTTCTTTCATCTTTAGATCAATATTTTTTTTCAGCGAGGAATATTATACACGGAATCTGAGCCAGTGGCAGAGCAGCGCGCTGATTCGCTCAGAGCGATCACGTGATGTTCCTTGCCGCCATAAACTCACAGCAAGTAGCATAGATTTTAGCATGATTAGCATTTAGCATGATTTAGCATGATTTAGCATAGATAGTAGCATGTTTCACATAGATTTTTTTTCAGCGAGGAATATTATACACGGAATCTGAGCCAGTGGCAGAGCAGCGCGCTGATTCGCTCAGAGCGATCACGTGATGTTCCTTGCCGCCATAAACTCACAGCAAGTAGCATAGATTTTAGCATGATTAGCATTTAGCATGATTTAGCATGATTTAGCATAGATAGTAGCATGTTTCACATAGATTTTTTTTCAGCGAGGAATATTATCACGGATTCTGAGCCAGTGGCAGAGCAGCGCGCTGATTCGCTCAGAGCGATCACGTGATGTTCCTTGCCGCCATAAACTCACAGCAAGTAGCATAGATTTTAGCATGATTAGCATTTAGCATGATTTAGCATAGATAGTAGCATGTTTCACATAGATTTTTTTTCAGTGAGGAATATTATACACGGAATCTGAGCCAGTGGCAGAGCAGCGCGCTGATTCGCTCAGAGCGATCACGTGATGTTCTTTGCCGCCATAAACTCACAGTTACGCGTTTGCACGTAATTCAGGGCGAAAAGCGATTGCGTTTTTTCACATTTCAGCGAGGAACAGAGGTATTTCGGCAATGCCAACTCATTGTCTGGGATGAGTGCACAATGTCTCACAGAGTTGCACTGGAGGCAGTTGACCGCACACTGCAAGATATTCGAAACGATCAGACTGTCATGGGAGGCATTACTCTTCTGATGGCAGGGGATTTCCGACAGACCCTGCCTGTCATACCACGCGGGACCAAGACAGATGAACTTCGTTCCTGTATAAAGGCATCTCCTCTATGGTCAAAAGTGACGAAGTTGAAACTCAGCACAAACATGCGTGTCACCCTTCATGGAGATGTAGTCGCAGGCGCCTTTTCAGCGAAGCTGTTACAGATCGGAAACGGAGATTTGGAGACGTGCCCTGAAGATGGACTGGACATCGTACCATGCGGCAACAATGTCACCACGGCTGAGGAACTCAAGGCGAACGTCTTCCCCAACATCTCCGCCAACTACCGAAATCACTCCTGGCTCTGTGAAAGGGCAATTCTAGCCCCAAAGAACGATGCAGTGGACAAAATCAATTTGGATCTTCTGCAGACTATTCCTGGGGATCTAAGAACTTACCGATCTGTCGACTCAATCCAAAACGACCACGAGACTGTCCATTACCCGGTGGAGTTCCTCAATTCGCTACAGCCTCCGGGTGTGCCTCCACACATACTCCATCCAAAGGAAGGTGCTCCAATCATGCTCCTGAGAAATATCGATCCTCCAAAACTGTGCAACGGCACACGACTGGCTATCAAAAAGTTGATGCCTCACGTAATTGAGGCCAACATACTTACGGGAAACTATAGCGGGGAACAGGTCTTCATTCCGAGGATACCAATCATACCATCTGATCTGCCATTCGAGTTCAAAAGGCTCAAATTCCCCGTACGGCTCAGCTTTGCCATGACCATCAACAAGGCGCAAGGACAATCTCTCAAGGTGGTCGGACTGGACCTTGATTCCCCGTGCTTCTCCCATGGCCAACTATACGTAGGATGTAGTCGGGTAGGACAAGAGAACAATCTATACATCCTATCCGAACAAGGACAGACAAAGACATTGTTTACAAGGAAGCACTGCGTAATTAACTACGTGTCTGGTGTGTTGTGATGATTGTGAGAATATCGATTCTGATTCTGATCTGATTTTTATGTGTATTTATGTGTGTTTTATGTGATTTTATGTATTTATGTGTATTAAAAAAAAACACACAAAAATGCACGAAGGAAAATAGTTAATTACTCCGACAAATTTAGCTGCTGATTGAAAAATCACCGGACAATTGTTGCTGTTTTGATGCTTTTTACTGCTCTTTTGATGCTTTTTACTGCTGTTTTGATGCTTTTACACTGCTGTTCTGACGCTTCTTCACTGCTGTTTTGATGCTTTTTCACAGCTGTTCTGATGCTTTTTCACTGCTGTGTTGATGCTTTTTTGCCGTTTTTTTAAATATAAAAATCTCATTAAAAAAAAAATCCAAAAAAATCTCACAATGATGACATATAATTCACAGAAAACGTTGAAGCAACCGCGTAATGTTGCGGTGATGTTTAACTCTGAGTGAGAATAGTTCTAAATTTAAAAAACTTTCATCTGATATTTGTGATTTATTTCAAACAAACTGTATTTCCCATCGACACGGGCATGTATTCCTATTAACGTTATGTAAAGTACAAAAATTGTGTGGATTACATCATTTGTGGATGTGATTAATTGCCAGTAACCATCTATATCCCTCCCCTCCCCTTCCCTCCTCCCCCTCCCTCTCCCCCTCCCTTTCCCCCCTCCCCCTTCCCCCCTCCCCCTCCCTCCTCTTCTCCCCTCCCCCCCTCTCCTCCCCTCCCCCCCCGTTCCCCTCCCCTCCCCTTCCCCCTCCCCCTCCCCTCCCCCGCCCGGCAATGCCGGGTACTTCTGCTAGTTTTCTATAATCCCAATGTCCGATACTATATAGGTTAGTAGTATTTTTGTACAAATCATAACATGTTTTTCGCTATTTTTGGGGGGGCGTGGGGCATTTTCCATTTTTTGTATTCCATTTTTGGGGGGGCATTTTCTATAATCCCAATGTCCGATACTATATAGGTTAGTAGTATTTTTGTACAAATAATAACATGTTTTTCACTATTTGGGGGGGGGGGGCGAGGTCATTTTCTATAATCCCAATGTCCGATACTATTGGGGGGGCGAGGTTAGTAGTATTTTTGTACAAATCATAACATGTTTTTCGCTATTTTTGGTGGAGCGAGGTCATTTTCTATAATCCCAATGTACGATACTATATAGGTTAGTAGTATTTTTGTACAAATCATAACATGTTTTTCGCTATTTTGGGGGGGGGGGGGCGAGGTCATTTTCTATAATCCCAATGTCCGATACTATATAGGTTAGTAATATTTTTGTACAAATCATAACATGTTTTTCGCTATTTTTGGGGGGGCGAGGTCATTTTCTATAATCCCAATGTCCGATACTATATAGGTTAGTAGTATTTTTGTACAAATCATAACATGTTTTTCGCTATTTTTATGGGGGCGAGGTCATTTCCTATAATCCCAATGTCCGATACTATATAGGTTAGTAGTATTTTTGTACAAATCATAACATGTTTTTCGCTATTTTTGGGGGGGGGGGCGAGGTCCTTTTCTATAATCCCAATGTCCGATACTATATAGGTTAGTAGTATTTTTGTACAAATCATAACATGTTTTTCGCTATTTTGGGGGGGGGGGGGGGGGGGGGAGCGAGGTCATTTTCTATAATCCCAATGTCCGATACTATATAGGTTAGTAGTATTTGTGCATGCCCGCCAGGTAATTACCTTATTTTAATATGTTACATCCATGTGTAACTTTCTGTTCGGAAAATCTCTGAATTTAAAATGTTTTTGTAACATTTCGGTGGTAAAGCGACAAAGTTGCGTTTTTCACCAAGAAGTCAGCAGCTGCGGCAATTAAGGAATGGATTTTTGGAATCGGCACAAAACTCCGATTCAGAAAACAAACTCAAATGTTTTGCCTTCAGACATTTCATTAAAAGTGCCGGTAATTGACCGACAAGGCCCTTTAGGACCTACGAGGTCCTCTTAAAGATATCCGGCTGAACCCAGCAACTCGGCGAAGTCGTTGTGTAGACGTCCAAGCTTTGTTTGTGTGTAACTCAATAATTGCTTACGTAACTTAAAACCGTACTATTAGTGTATAACGGACCTGTGGAATCAAACCCATTTAGAAAAAAATCCAAAATATTTATTCCAATGAGTTCAATTCAAAGGGTCATTCAGTTATGAAGAAAATACCTTCTCTGTGGTGCTGACGGGTTTTTCTCCAAGTCATGTTATCATGTTGAGGGATTGACAAACATGGCGGCCTATGCGATAATCCAGACAAACCCCTCCCAGATTTCTTAACCTTGTGACCACCTTCACCGTTGTGGTCGAGTTTGGAAAGGACCTCTGACTGTCCAAAGCTTGGCTGATTAATTCCCCACAGAGATGTAAAACGGTGACATCAGTTCTCTCTATCTCTTTGCTGATGACTCCACTATCTGTCGCTCCATTCCTCATCCTCTCAGATCGGCAGTCTGCAGCCTCCTCACTCTCTGCAGACCTGGACAAAATCACAGACTGGGCAAACAAGTGGGACATGTCTTTCAATCCTGACAAATCTCACACTCTTACGATGTCTCTCCGAAAATACCGACTGGAAAACCGTCCCATCCACTTTTTTTTTTCTTTTTTTTTTGTATACAAGATCGAGGCTCGTGAAAGAGCAAACATTAATCACACAAAAAGTCAAATAGACACATAAAACACAAAAAATAAGGGGAGCGGTAGACAGGATGGGGAGAGAGGGGGAATGACACAAACACAACATTTGAGAGCAGGGACATCGGAGAAATGTGGGAGAGGGAGGGCTTGGGGGGGAGGTGGGAGAGGTATAAAACATATGAACACTGCAAGGACTTCCAGGAAAGAAGATGGAATTTCAAGAAAAAAAAGTGTATCTGGGGTGAATTAGCGGGTGGTAGAACAAGATCAAGGTTTTGGATGGGGGAAGATAAGAGATGGTGCGTGAACAGCTGTTTTAAAGACCTGAGGGGAGGAGTGGGATTGAAGAGAGTGAGGGAGTTTGTTCAGAGGCGGGAGAAAAGGGGAATGAAAGAATGAAGGTGGAGCATAGAGTCTAGATTTTGGCAGTTTAACCAAAAGAGGGTTGCAGGCACATCTTGTGCGACCTGAAGGAATATTGGGGGGACAGAGCACAGAGAGAAAGAGTTGGGGGAGCAAGGCCAGAGAGGAGTCGGTAGAAGACAGAAAGACCACCAACCTGCCTGCGGTGAGTGAGTGAAAGGCCCTCGGAGTTAACTTCATCGCACGATGATTCCAATGATTCTGAAAGCTTTGGTTTTCAACAGCGTGAAGCCGAGCTAGGTGTGAGGCAGGAGCACCAGCCCAGAGGGGGGAACAGTATTCCATTGAGCTGCGGATGAAAGCCTTGTATGTGGTGAGGAGCTCAGGTGTGCCAAGGAAGGACTTCGCACGACGGAGGATGCCCAGTCGGCGACTGGCTTTGGAGGCCAGCTTGGAAATGTGGTTTTCCCAAGAAAGATCATGGCAGATAGTGAGACCCAAAAGCTTGAGCGACAGAACTTCTTGGAGAGGATTGTTGAGAAAGTAGATGGGAGGGTTTTCCAGTCGGTCCTTTCGGAGAGACATCATAAGCGTGTGAGATTTGTCAGGATTGAAAGACATGTTCCACTTCTTTGACCAGTCTGTGATGTTGTCCAGGTCTGCAGAGAGTGAGGAGGCTGCAGACTGCCGATCTGAGGGATAAGGAATAGAGTGGCAGATAGTGGAGTCATCAGCAAAGAGATAGAGAGGATTTTCCAGAGAGTCGGAGAGATCATTGATGAAGACCAGAAATAGCACAGGGCCCAGAACACTAACATGGGGAACTCCAGCCAGAAAAGGAAGGGGAGATGAGAGAAATCCATTCAGGACCACACGTTGCCGACGACCAGAGAGGAAGTTCCCCAAGCCATGAGTGGAAATTTCCATGGATACCATAGGAGGAGAGTTTGGTGAGCAGGGCTGGGTGCCAGACCGTATCGAAGGCAAGTGATATGTCAAGTGATACAACTCTGATTTCCTGTTTGGCATTGAGGACCTCCATCCATTGTTGAGACAGCAGAAGCAACATGTCCAGAGTAGAATGACCTGGTCTGAATCCAAATTGATGATCAGAGATAAAGCCATTGGAGAAGAGGAAGGATTTGATATCCGAAGCAATGATGGATTCCATGACTTTCCTGATAATTGGAAGCAGGCTGATTGGTCTGTAGTTGCAAGGATCTGTTTTTGCACGTTTTTTGTGTAAAGTGGTAATGTTTGCTGATTTCCAAGATGCTGGCAGATGACCTTGAGTAAAAGAGAGGGTGAAAAGAACAGAAAGAACCTCTCCCTGTTCAGGCTGGAGTTCCCCAAGGCAGTGTTCTGGGCCCTGTGCTTTTTCTGGTCTTCATCAATGATCTCTCTGACTCTCTTGAAAATCCTCTCTATCTCTTTGCTGATGACTCTACTCTTTGTCGCTCCATTCTTCATCCCTCAGATCGGCAGTCTGCAGCCTCCTCACTTTCTGCAGACCTGGACAAAATCACAGACTGGGCATACAAGTGGAACATGTTTTTCAATCCTGACAAATCTCACACTCTTACGATGTCTCTCCAAAAAGACCGACTGGACAACCCTCCCATCCACTTTCTGAATAATCCTCTCCAAGAAGTTCTGTCACTCAAGCTTTTGGGTCTCACTATCTGCCATGATCTTTCCTGGGAAAACCACATTTCAAATCTGGCCTCCAAAGCCAGTCGCCGACTGGGCATCGTCCGTCGTGTGAAGTCCTTCCTTGGCACACCTGAGCTCCTCACCACATACAAGGCTTTCATCCGCAGCTCAATGGAATACTGCTCTCCCCTCTGGGCTGGTGCTCCTGCCTCACACCTAGCTCGTATTCACGCTGTTGAAACCAAAGCATTCAGAATCATTGGAATCTCCCGCGATGAAGCTAACTCCAAGGGCCTCTCACTCACTCACTGCAGGCAGGTTGGTGGTCTTTCCGTCTTCTACCGACTCCTCCCTGGCCTTGCCCCCCCCCCCCCCCAGCTCTCTCTGGGCTCTGCCCAGCAAATATTCCTACAGGTCACACAAGATCTGCCTGCAACCCTCTTATGGTTAAACTGCCAAAATCAAGACTCTCTGCTCACCTTCACTCCTTCATTCCTCTTTCCTCCCGCCTCTGGAACAAACTCCCTCACTCTCTTCAATCCCACTCCACCCTCCAGGTCTTTAAAACAGCTGTTCACCACCATCTCTTATCTTCCCCCATCCAAAACCTTGATCTTATCGCTAATTTCACCCCAAATCCACTTTTTTGAAATACCAACTTCTGTCCTGGAAGTCCTTGGTGTCCTTGTGTTTTATACTTCTCCCACCCCCCCCCCCCCTTCCCACGCCTCCTCCCCCCAAGCCCTCTTCCTCCCACACATCTCCCTGCTCTCAAATGTTGTGTTTGTGTGCTTCCCCTTCTCTCCCCATCTTGTACTTCCGCTCCCTCTTTTTATATATTTTGTTTGTCTGTTTGATTTGTTTGTGAAATAAATGTTAGCTCTTTCACGAGCCTCGATTCTGTATACAAAAAAAAAAGAAAAAAAAAAAAAAAGGACACTTTGCACTAACATAGCCCAGGACCCCACCGGCCATTTTAGCATTTGAGCCACCTTCTCAAAATGTAAAAAAAAACTTGGCTACCTCCTTTTCATTGAAGGGTGGAACCAGCCTCACATGCCTACCAACATCCCAAGAGTTCTGACTAGTTGTCGAACTAGCCGGCATGGCTACTACTTCTCTTCATTCTCCCAGTAATTCCAGCTCCTTGAGTTTAAGTTCCTTCTCCATGTCCCATTCCTTTAACTCCCTTTCGGCTCTCCTTTCCTCAGCTCTTTCCTCGGCTCTTCTCTCCTCGAGTTCCTTTTCAGCTCTCCTTTCCTCTGCTCTTTCCTCTACTCTTCTTTCCTCGAGTTCTCGTTCCTGTTCTGCTCTTTCCTTTGCTCTTCTTTCCTCGGCTTCCTTTTCAGCTCTGCTTTCCTCTGCTCTTTCCTCTGCTCTTCTTTCCTCGGCTTTCCATTCCAACTCTTTTAACCTTTCCTGGCTTTGCAGTTGCATCTCCATTTTCCGGAGCTCCACATTTCATTTTTCCTCGGGTATCCAATCCAAGGTTACCTCTTTCCATGTTCCTTGTCCCACTAGAGACTCCACCACCAATGTCTGAAAGCTTTCTTCATACTAACTCGGACCTCCAAGTTAAAATATTTGGCCAATATCATGAGTTCCGATCTTTTTAACGCCTGGAACTGTGCCTCATTAGGGGACGCCGCAAACTTTTCTGCGTCAAACACCATGGTGACTATCAGTTAGTACCTGTTAACCTTCACACAAAAAAAAAAATTCAATTTTTTGAAAAATTTGGGAATGTTAGAAAATTCCAAATTTGGGAATTTTGGGAATGTTAGGGAATTCTATCCCGGACGAGGATGTTAGGGAATTCTATCAGCAAAGTCGAGCCCCCAATTTCTGTTACGTGCTCCTCCCCAAACCCCGGTCACGGTGTACCTCCGAGCCCCGAGAGGAGTCACGGCAGAAAGATGTGTTAGTCTGTATGTCAAAGATCAATGGTGAAACCACACCAATTGTTACCAACAAACAAGTATTGTATTAAGGTCACAAAAGAATAACAGTACAATAACAATATTAATCAATTGTACAACCAATATATCATTCCTATGATGGTACCATCAGTTTCGTGCAATGTAACTCACTGTGCTCCAAGTGAGCGAAAATAACATTCCCAATGTCTCTGTCCCAGCTTCAAACCAAAGTCGATCTACGCTTCAGTGATCGTCAGAACGATGTTGTATCGAGACCAGAATCCCGTTTGGTTGACAGTCACACTGCCAAAGATAGGCAAAAGTGTCCTCAAGAGGCGACTGGGAAATCACACCTTTGGGTATGGATGTTCAACGGCTCCCCACACGGCGAACCACAAATTCCCACTCGAAATCCACGTTACACATGCAAACCAAGCTAATGGCTGGATGCGTTGAAATGGTTGGAGCGAGGTGAAAAACCTGGAGCAATGCGAAATCAGGCGCGAGGCAAAATGGCCAACGGTCCATTCTCGAGACATAACGGCACTCCAATGATTCTCTTCAGGATCAACCGCAAAACCTGTCACGCAGGTTTATCTGGCACAGCGATAACAACTCTGTCGCAGGAATCCCTTTCCCAGGAAACCCCAAAGTTCACTCGTGACCCTCGTTCACCAGCGTTTGCTCAAAACCTTAACGCAGCTCGGCTCCTTCTCTGACCTCACTCGCTCCACCTCTTTTTCCTCCTCTTCCTCTTCTTCCTTTTTGTCCGGTTCCCGATCCGGTTTCCGGTTTCTTTTAAAACACTAACTTTTTTTACCTTTCGAAAACAGTTTTCTCTATTTCACCTAAACGATAACAATAATAGTACATGCAACCAAAAATGTTTAGAGTGGATGAGAACCACAACAACAGAAGTGACGAATCCATAACAATCATCATCATCATCATCATTCCTAATTGAGGCATCATTATCATTCTTAATTGAGGCATCATCATCATTCCTAATTGAGGCATCATCATCATTCCTAATTGAGGCGTCATCATCATCATCATCATCATTCCTAATTGAGGCATCATCATCATCATCATCATTCCTAATTGAGGCATCATCATCATCCTCATCATCATCACCCACATTCCTAATTGAGGCATCATCATCATTCCTAATTGAGGCATCATCATCATCATCCCTAATTGAGGCATCATCATCATCATCAATCATCATCATCATTCCTAATTGAGGCAGCAGCATCGTCATCATTCCTAATTGAGGCAGCAGCATCGTCATCATTCCTAATTGAGGCAGCAGCATCGTCATCATTCCTAATTGAGGCAGCAGCATCGTCATCATTCCTAATTGAGGCAGCAGCATCGTCATCATTCCTAATTGAGGCATCATCATCATCATCATCATCATCATTCCTAATTGAGGCATCATCATCATTCCTAATTGAGGCATCGTCATCATTCCTAATTGAGGCATCATCATCATCAATCATCATCATCATTCCTAATTGAGGCAGCAGCATCGTCATCATTCCTAATTGAGGCAGCAGCATCGTCATCATTCCTAATTGAGGCATCATCATCATCATCATCATCATCATCATCATTCCTAATTGAGGCATCATCATCATCATCATCATCATTCCTAATTGAGGCATCATCATCATCAATCATCATCATCATTCCTAATTGAGGCAGCAGCATCGTCATCATTCCTAATTGAGGCAGCAGCATCATCATTCCTAATTGAGGCATCATAATCATCATCATCATCATCATCATCATCATCATCATCATTCCTAATTGAGGCATCATCATCATCATCATCATCATCATCATTCCTAATTGAGGCATCATCATCATCATCATCATCATCATTCCTAATTGAGGTATCATCATCAATCATCATCATCATTCCTAATTGAGGCATCATCATCATCATCATCATCAATCATCATCATCATCATCATCATCCCCAATTGAGGCATCATCATCATCATCATCATCCCTAATTGAGACATCATCATCATCATCATCATCATCATCATCAACATCATCATTCCTAATTGAGGCATCATCCTCATCATCATCATCATTCCTAATTGAGGCATCATTCTCACCATGGACAAATGATATTCCAAAGTGTGGAAGCGTGCATGGAAACTTCACGTATTGATGTACATACTGCCATGTTTGCATATGTTATTTATGAATATTATTATGGCCTGATATGTGTATCAAATGTAACGGATATAGAGCAGCCGGCCATGTGTCCCTATGGATCCAGCTTCCCCTTTTTCCACCTCATATTTATTATCATTTTATGAGTGGCTCAACATCACCCTGTGGGTGAACTCACCGCCCATGGGGACGTGAAGGATTACAAGCCATGATGGAATGTTTAGCTGAGTGGTGCGTGCTTCAGCTCACCCCTAAAGGGATGAGGTGGGCAATGATGTCAGAAAGCCAAGGGGAGAAAGGAGATGAAGTGAGTCCAGCTGGTCAGTCAAGCCAGGAGAGAGACGAGTCAAGGTGAGATGGGGAAAGTGGAGGGACAAAAAGAAGGCAAGCATCATATCCTTGAGTGTGGTAACAGGTGTGTCCAGTTTGGGTGGCAACAGAGTGCCTCCATCCCTCTCCGACAGCTCCCAGCTGGACCTCCGCTTGACGCGCGGGTTCTCCTCACCGGACCTGGGTAGACCAATGAGGTGGCTGCCATTTTCCCATTGGTAATGCTCTTCTTTTATTCAGTTATCCTCTCCCATACACTTTTAATTTAATTTCATTGCATCCTGCCGTTCTCAGACGCCCTTCTGGTTGTAGAAGGATCTGTGGCCGTAGTGGGTTGTGGTACTGCTATGTTGTAAGACATTGAGCATTGAGGTTTTGTTATGCGGTTATTTCTCCGAAAATCCTCCTTCAGTATGGCCTGGTGTCCGGCCGTCCGTACGTAAACATTTGATTAAAACATCTCCTCACCAGCCTGACTGATATGGACCAAATTTGGTATGATGCATCAGGACATCAATGTCTCATGGGGTTGTACTCCCCATTTGGATCCGCCCATTTTAAGGGGGTGAAAGGGAGTTTTGCCCCAAATATTGGTATTTCATTGAAGAATCTTCTCAGAAACCGACAACCACATCCAGACCAAACTGGTCGTGTGGCATCATGACCATGACCTAACCTTAAGTTGTGCTCCTCAAGGCCATATCTCTCCTGGAAAGGAGGCCACGGGCTCCCTCCTCTAATCCCTCATATTCACTTAAACATATTTTCCTCACAAACGACATGACCGATATGGACCAAATTTGGTATGATAAATCAAAACAGTAAAGTTTCATTGGAATGTGCTCCACATCTGGATCCGGCCCATATAAGAGGCTGAAAAGAGGGGTTTCGCCTCAAATTCAGGTTATCTGAATTCAGGTAATCAAAATTCAAATTCAGGTATTTAATGATTTACTTTAAAATCTTCACAGAAACTGTGGGGCAATAACCTCAGTCCCCCATGGGGCTATTTTCATTATTGTTAAACCAGCAGAAGCCCATGGTAAAAAATACCACAAAATAAACTAGGACACTCAATAGAGGGCAAACCTCCGCCTGGTGAACAGTTCACGTTTTGTATCCACTGATAGGCCGGATCTGAATTTGGACCTGAACCAAAATCTAATTGGCTTGTTAAAAAAATATATATAACCACGTTTAGAGGCCATTCTTCCCCACAAAGTGGGGGTGGGCCTTTTTCGGGAACCGTGGTTGTTGTTGTTTTTGGTCCCCTTTTTGAAGCAAAGTTTTACGGCCGGATGCCCTTCCTGACGCCAACCCTTTTTGCCGCCTTTAACGACAAGCAGGGAATTACCAGTGAACTGGTACTCAATTAGCCGACCTCGGAAGGATGACAGGCTGAGTCAACCCCCCTGGCGTTAATTCAGCGATCGACCGAGATTCGAACCCAGGATCCTAGGATATCCTAAGCTGGCACCCTAGCCGCTAGCCCAACACCAGGGCTTGTTCTTGAAACCAAATCAACTCCTCCACCTCGTTTTGTCATAACTCGTCCACAACTTTTTGAGATATCGTGCTATAAATACTTTTTGTTATTCTGCTATAAACAAAACTCTCCTCTCCGGATCCGGATTTGGATCTTCACCAAAATCGAATAGATTCGTCCTTGGGACACACCCAAGCTGTCCACCAAGTTTCATCAGAATCCGTCCTCAACTTTTTGAGATATCGTTCTATATATCGTTTTTGATCCCTTCTCAAAATGGTGAAGAATCACTTAAATTTGGTATCCGGGTCCAAATATTCACCAACATTCACAGCTCAGTGTTTGAATATCAGACACAGAGGTTTGGTAAACAACCCTTGACATACCCGCACAAAAATAGGTCTGACGGAATCACTTTGGGAGACCGTGGAGGCCAGGTGACTGCCACTATGTCCATTCCATCCACCGGGGAAGTTCTGGGGTCAAAAGGCTGCACTATCTGCACTTTATATACAGCTTTGTACAACTTTGTTTTTTATAATATAATTTTTCGTAGGTTTGAATTAACTTTAAGCACCTTTTATTTCATAGCTTTTTCTCCACCAAGTGTTTCCGTGTTTCAGGGAGCGGGGGGCAGACAGACAGCATTATCCTATTATATTTTTATGTGAAAGGGGGTGGTGGGGGGAGGGGGAACCATAGCTAGACCGGGGTAAGTGTAGTATGGTCTGTGTGTTTTGAGTAGCAGTGGCTGTGAGATCGCCATGAAAAAGGGACCTGTCAGGTTAAGTCATTTGTTAAACGTGATGCTGAGGGGGCAGCATATGTAATTTATAGACAGATTAAACCTTCATTGCTGGGCGTGAACATCTCATGTGGTAGGCGGGGCTAGTATATGAGAACTTCTCACGAGAGGCACACAGCTCTCTGGGCAGTGTGTGCCAACCATGGTGGCGTAATGTGCTATGGAGATGGAAGTGCCATCTGCATTTATTTTTGTATTGGCACTGCCCCCATAGGCAGGACTATGAGAGGAGAGAATTCCACCCAGGAGAAGGAGAATGAGAGAGACCTCGCTTGAGGAAGAAGAGAAGAGGAGAGACGCCCTAGGCGAGGAAAAAGAAGAGGCATGGGGTGTGCAGGCCAGAGATCAACAAAGCCTGTTGTGGAAGGAGAAGCAAAACTGATCAAGGAGTTTTGGAGGGGACTAATTGTGGCTTAGTCTCCTAGATTGACCCAAGCATGGATCACCCTGTGTTTGTGGACCGTGGAGGAAACGGATGCCGAGCAGACCAGGAAGTGATCGCAAAAAGGACAAGGGGGTCTATGAGGCCTGGTTGAGGAGGCGGATCGTTGCTGGCATTTTACATCAAACGTCATCTTCATCGTGCTCGTTTTGGCTCTTGGGCGCTGTCATCTCGCACCTGGTTCCCGAAGCGGTCTACTTTGAGTCCGTCGTGCACCCAGCGCCTCAGAGAAAGGAAAGTCTTGCCTACAATTGTTTTGTTGCATTCGTGTGATCTGTGGTGCCGAGTGGGATAGGAATTGCGTTATTTCCAATAATTGTACATAAGTTTGAATATCCCCATTTCCCTCTTTGTGTCCATTTGACTCGCTTGGTTCGTTCCGTTTTTGTTTATCGCTTCTTGTTTACTTTACAAATAAATCCTTTAAAACGTTAAAAAAAATGTTTAAGCTATTTATCTGTTTTTGTGTGCATGTGCCGCTGTTATTTCGGCCAAATTGAATGCTCTTTGGAGAGCAGTAAAGTTAGAATCAATTATTGAACGCAGTGCAATAAAAGATCGTTCAGCCCATCTTCCAAGTCTAACTCGGCACTGAGGTTCCTGCTTTAACGGGAGCTTAAAAAAAAAAAAAAAAACACCTTTAGAGGCCATTTTTCCCCGCAAGCGGGGGTTGGCCTTTTTCGGGAACTGTGGTTGTTGTTGTTTTTCGGTCCCCTTTTTGAAGCAATGTTTTACGGCCGGATGCCCTTCCTGACGCCAACCCTTTTTGCCGCCTTTAACGACAAGCAGGGAATTACCAGTGAACTGGTACTCAGGGAGTCAGGGACTCAGGGAGTACCAGTTTAACGGGAGCTTCAGACGTAACAATATTACCTAGCAGGGTCCCGTGGAACATCTGCCCAATATAACACGTGATTTCAAGGTCTCAACTCCTCCCTGATCTGAGATGGTTGTGAATCGATGTAGACTTGGAGATGTCTTGAAGACTTGGAGAAAAGAATGAGATTGAAGAGAATGCGGAAGTTGGTTACAGAGGCAGGAAAAAGAGGAACGAATGAGGGGAAGTGAGCAATGATCTTGGATTTAGGTCGTTTAACCAGAAGGGGGTTGTGGTGTTGGCTTAATGGTTAAGGTGACTGGCTTGAGATCTTAGGGTCCTGAGTTTGAGCCCCCATAATGCCACTTAATTAACACCAGGTGGGTTGACTCAGCCTGATCATCCTTCCAAGGTCAGCACAATGACTACCAGCTGGCTGGCAATGGGGGCACTGCTTCAGCAGTACTGCCATATCCCCAGAAAATGATGCTGCATGCAAACAACCACCACAAGAAGGGGGTTGATGGTGGACCATGTGTGCCCTGTCATCCGCCTGGGGGGGGAAAGAGAGCAGAGTGTGCAAGTAGGTGGCCTCTTATTGTCACCCACCCAACTCATCCACCAGGTTTTGCCATAATCTGTCAATAATTGTTTGAGATATCGTACTATATAACGTTTTCAATGGTGATAACCTATCTCTCAATGGTGAAGAATCACTCAAAAAGTCTATTATCCGGATCTTCACCACAATATAATCAATTCCTCATTGTCACACACCCAACCTCGTCTGAATCTGTTGATAAAGTTTTGAGATATCCTGCTCACAGACACGCACACAGACACAGACAAACAAGGATGAAAAACACCTTTGGTGACGGAGGTAATTGCGCTTCAATGGAACGTGAGTATGTCTATTAACTCTTTCAGGTCTTCCCAATGTTCCCACAAACAGACATCGCACGTGTCCACTGGAGTCTCCAGGTCTGCGAATGGCTCAACGAGACTTTTCTTGACCGGTGGATGCGACGTGGTTCACCCAAATTGCCCCGGCTCCCTCGTTCGCCAGATCTCACCCCGTGATTTCTTCTTGTGGACCTTTCTCAAGGGCAAGGCCTACGCAACCCAACCAGTGAAGATTCAAGACCTGAAAGAGCGGCTTCAAGCAGCTTTGGAGAAATTATGGTTGGAATGTGACAAAAAATGGTCTTGGAGTATCGCGTACACTTTTGAACTTTTGAATTCACAAATAATTTTGTGCAATTTTGAAAGCAATAAATTTTTTACCACTAAAACTTTTTTTGTTCCATTTAGTTTCATAGCAACAGAATTACAAGGGTTCAAATCCTGGAATATACAGATGACCATGGCCCACCCTGTAGTTGGAGTGACAATATGAGTCGTACTTTGCTTTGTTCACAATCTAAATGCAGTGAAAGAAGAGCAAGCAAAGCACTGCGCTTCATCCTCATTCTGGAAGATTCGGTTTCACTGCCTCTTGGAGTGATCTATGAACAATGATTATAAAATGTTATTCAGCCCTTGCCGGAAATGAGAACAAATAGAATTAGGTGCTGAAGGAATGTCAGCAACATGTTAGGCATTGCTTTGAAAATGTTATTTTATATTATTTGCTTCCAATATTGAAGCTTGTCCAATCAATCCAATGAAAGTCTGAAGATTGAGGCTTGAGTAAAACTTTTGAATAATGTTATTGCTTTTCGCAAAAATGCATGAGGATACAAAACGTTGAATTATTTAAATGAATGGTGAAACAAACATGGAATATTTGAGTCACAATATGTCATCCTCCATTCAATCAGCCTCAAAATAATTGGTGAGGTTGCAGCGACACAAGCGACCAACAGGAGATGCAGCATCGCTTAAAACTCACTGCTTGAGATGAAAGGGCCCCAGGGAGAGTCGTGGAAATATGGGCCTCGGTGTGAGTCGTGGAAATATGGGCCTCGGTGAGAGTCGTGGAAATATGGGCCTCGGTGAGAGTCGTGGAAATATGGGCCCCGGTGAGAGTTGTGGAAATATGGGCCCCGGTGAGAGTCGTGGAAATATGGGCCTCGGTGAGAGTCGTGGAAATATGGGCCTCAGTGAGAGTCGTGGAAATATGGGCCCCGGTGAGATTCGTGGAAATATGGGCCTCGGTGTGAGTCGTGGAAATATGGGCCTCGGTGAGAGTCGTGGAAATATGGGCCTCGGTGAGAGTCGTGGAAATATGGGCCTCGGTGAGAGTCGTGGAAATATGGGCCCCGGTGAGATTCGTGGAGATATGGGCCTCGGTGAGAGTCGTGGAAATATGGGCCTCGGTGAGAGTCGTGGAAATATGGGCCCCGGTGAGATTCGTGGAAATATGGGCCTCGGTGAGAGTCGTGGAAATATGGGCCCCGGTGAGATTCGTGGAAATATGGGCCTCGGTGAGAGTCGTGGAAATATGGGCCTCGGTGAGAGTCGTGGAAATATGGGCCTCGGTGAGAGTCGTGGAAATATGGGCCCCGGTGAGATTCGTGGAAATATGGGCCTCGGTGAGAGTCGTGGAAATATGGGCCTCGGTGAGAGTCGTGGAAATATGGGCCTCGGTGAGAGTCGTGGAAATATGGGCCCCGGTGAGATTCGTGGAAATATGGGCCTCGGTGAGAGTCGTGGAAATATGGGCCTCGGTGAGAGTCGTGGAAATATGGGCCTCGGTGAGAGTCGTGGAAATATGGGCCTCGGTGAGAGTCGTGGAAATATGGGCCTCGGTGAGAGTCGTGGAAATATGGGCCTCGGTGAGAGTCGTGGAAATATGGGCCTCGGTGAGAGTCGTGGAAATATGGGCCCCGGTGAGATTCGTGGAAATATGGGCCTCGGTGAGAGTCGTGGAAATATGGGCCTCGGTGAGAGTCGTGGAAATATGGGCCTCGGTGAGAGTCGTGGAAATATGGGCCTCGGTGAGAGTCGTGGAAATATGGGCCCCGGTGAGATTCGTGGAGATATGGACCTTGGTGAGAGTCGTGGAAATATGGGCCCTGGTTAGAGTCGTGGAAATATGGGCCCTGGTGAGTCACGGAAATATGGGCCTCGGTGAGAGTCGTGGAAATATGGGCCCTGGTTAGAGTCGTGGAAATATGGGCCCTGGCGAGTCACGGAAATATGGGCCCTGGTTAGAGTGGTGGAAATATGGGCCCCGGTGAGAGTCGTGGAAATATGGGCCTCGGTGAGAGTCGTGGAAATATGGGCCTCGGTGAGAGTCGTGGAAATATGGGCCTCGGTGAGAGTCGTGGAAATATGGGCCTCGGTGAGAGTTGTGGAAATATGGGCCTCGGTGAGAGTCGTGGAAATATGGGCCCCGGTGAGATTCGTGGAGATATGGGCCTTGGTGAGAGTCGTGGAAATATGGGCCCTGGTTAGAGTCGTGGAAATATGGGCCCTGGTGAGTCACGGAAATATGGGCCTCGGTGAGAGTCGTGGAAATATGGGCCCTGGTTAGAGTCGTGGAAATATGGGCCCTGGTGAGTCACGGAAATATGGGCCCTGGTTAGAGTCGTGGAAATATGGGCCCTGGTGAGTCACGGAAATATGGGCCCCGGTGAGATTCGTGGAGATATGGGCCTTGGTGAGAGTCGTGGAAATATGGGCCCCGGTGAGATTCGTGGAGATATGGGCCTTGGTGAGAGTCGTGGAAATATGGGCCCTGGTGAGAGTCGTGGAAATATGGGCCCTGGTGAGAGTCGTGGAGATATGGGCCTTGGTGAGAGTCGTGGAAATATGGGCCTCGGTGAGAGTCGTGGAAATATGGGCCCTGGTGAGAGTCACGGAAATATGGGCCTCGGTGAGAGTCGTGGAAATATGGGCCCTGGTGAGAGTCACGGAAATATGGGCCTCGGTGAGAGTCGTGGAAATATGGGCCCTGGTGAGAGTCACGGAAATATGGGCCCTGGTGAGAGTCGTGGAAATATGGGCCCTGGTGAGAGTCGTGGAAATATGGGCCCTGGTGAGAGTCGTGGAAATATGGGCCCTGGTGAGAGTCGTGGAAATATGGGCCCTGGTGAGAGTCACGGAAATATGGGCCTCGGTGAGAGTCGTGGAAATATGGGCCCTGGTGAGAGTCACGGAAATATGGGCCCCGGTGAGAGTCGTGGAAATATGGGCCTCGGTGAGAGTCGTGGAAATATGGGCCCTGGTGAGAGTCACGGAAATATGGGCCCTGGTGAGAGTCGTGGAAATATGGGCCCTGGTGAGAGTCGTGGAAATATGGGCCCTGGTGAGAGTCGTGGAAATATGGGCCCTGGTGAGAGTCGTGGAAATATGGGCCCTGGTGAGAGTCACGGAAATATGGGCCTTGGTGAGAGTCGTGGAAATATGGGCCTCGGTGAGAGTCACGGAAATATGGGCCCTGGTGAGAGTCACGGAAATATGGGCCCTGGTGAGAGTCACGGAAATATGGGCCCTGGTGAGAGTCACGGAAATATGGGCCTCGGTGAGAGTCACGGAAATATGGGCCCTGGTGAGAGTCACGGAAATATGGGCCCTGGTGAGAGTCACGGAAATATGGGCCTCGGTGAGAGTCGTGGAAATATGGGCCCTGGTGAGAGTCGTGGAAATATGGGCCTCGGTGAGAGTCACGGAAATATGGGCCCTGGTGAGAGTCGTGGAAATATGGGCCTCGGTGAGAGTCACGGAAATATGGGCCCTGGTGAGAGTCACGGAAATATGGGCCTCGGTGAGAGTCACGGAAATATGGGCCCTGGTGAGAGTCGTGGAAATATGGGCCCTGGTGAGAGTCGTGGAAATATGGGCCCTGGTGAGAGTCGTGGAAATATGGGCCCTGGTGAAAACAGTTGCGCTGTAAAGAGCGACGTAACCCACATGGACAGAAGTAGAGAAAGTAGGTTTGACTACTTACCTGATTTTTACTTGTGTGGTGACCTATTGAAGTATGTTCACAGCTATACATACCTAGATCACATCCTCATTAATGACCTGCATGATGATCACGGCATTAAGCGACAATATCGCTCCCTCTGTGTGTGAGCAAATACGCTGTGTTGTCGAATTTTCATCTGATCTGAAAAAATGAAGTGTCGTTTGTTTAAATCAAACTGCTGCAAAAATGTGTTGTTCAAGTTTGTGGAGCAATTTTGTTCAGTCATCCATGCGGAAATCACTGTCTGCCATAACAATTCCTTTTGATGGTTGTTGGGCCTTAGTAGCCGGCATAGCGCTTCCCAACCTTTTGTGAATCATAAGATGTCTTTTCAAGAATTGCTCAGGAAGTCAGTGTCGGCCTATACAGCTTTAGAAACCATGTCATTCTCATTGACAACATGCTCGTGAAATCATTCATTGTTTTTGGACTTAGTGCTTCATCACTTGTACAGAGGTGGGATGGCCTCCTTTTTGTGTGATACTAATACAGTGCAGTGATGATTGACGTATGGACTTTGAGTCAGAAATAAAGGATTATTATTAATAGACCAGTTAGTTTAACTTCAGTTGTGGGATGCAAAGACTCCGAAGAAGGTACGTGATAATGTCATTGTTAATTTATAGAAATGGCTGGAGTAGAAGGATGAAACTTTCCAAAAGTAATCTAATATATAAGGAAGAGAGTTTGTTTATGAATTCGGACCCTGCTGGAACCAGCGAAACCAAACTTTGCAAGGCTTCCTCTTTCATCCAGAGGAAGGTTGAGGTCTAGGTTTGGATTTTAAAAAAATGAACCCCAGACAAAAGCAGATAATTGGTCTTCAGGCCTTGATCGGGTCTTGTACTTATACACTGCCTGCATTTTTTCCCAGGAGCAATCGAGTAATATGTTTTGTGAAGATCGTATGTTGAGTTGCATACAGAATTTTTTTTTGTCAACAACACAAATTTAACCGTCACTAGCAACGGTACCCGCCCTACGGGCGGGGCTTCAATTGGGAAGCCGAAATGAAAAGGCAAAATATCATAAATTGAAGGTAGAAATTTTTTATTTTAAACGATTCATATAAACATCCGTCAAATCATATCACACGTAAATCATCAAAATCAAAACAGTATTTTTAGAATTTCAATAAAAGCCCCATCACTGTTCATATCAGTAAATATTATTCCATCGTGTTTCAAATCGTGATATCAACTGTATGCTTTTCTTTAGGGACAAGAATTGAATGATTTTGTACCTCTTCTTCAGCTTAGAACTTCAGGATAGACGACATTGCTGATAAAAGTTCCTTTTCTCGAATTGCACGAATATGTGAATTGTGATTGTGTTTCATTGTGATGTTTGTGAGGCGGCGGGCGGTGTGTACAAAGGGCAGGGACTTAATCAACACGAGCTGATGACTCGCGCTTACTGGGAATTCCTCGCGCTTACTGGGAATTCCTCGTTCGTGGGACACTGTCTCAAGCCCCAGTCCCCATCACGGACGGGGCTCAGCGGTTTACCCGAGCCTGACGGCGAAGGGCAAGGTACACGCTGGCCCGTCCAGTGTAGCGCGCGTGCGGCCCCGGACATCGAAGGGCATTAAACGTTCATTAAACATTAAACGTTCATTAAAGGATTACGAAACGAAAAACATTACGAAATTACGTTCACACGTCACGTCACGTCAAACACTACCGTGAACACATACATCGTCACAACATCGTCACAATGAGAACATCGTCACAATGAACGTTATGCGAACGCGAATGTCATGCGGGAGTCCAAACCTGAGAATGCTGGAGACCAAAGCTGAAATTGGGAAAACTAAATGGCCTATTTTACTCCTCGGGGTCCCAGGATTACCCACCGAAAATATCTTTGCGATCGGTTCAGCAGTTTTTACGGTACCTTCGAACAGACAGACGGACATTTGGTGAATTATAGTAAGATAGTGTTTACACTTGCATCTGTTATTTAAAAGATTGCTTTGCACAGGTTTATTATAACAGCTCCATGTTCAGGCCTCAAGTCAGTATGCACTTATACTCTGCCTGGAATTTTCCTGGGAACGATCGATAATATGTTTTGCGATTGTTAAGCAGGAGATATTTAAATGCATACTTCATTGAATTTCCCTGGGCAATTTCGGGTACTTCATCTCATGCTTCACATTTCACAGTCCTCGCTTTACATGATAGAGTATGGTTGAGAAGATATCTTGACAACGACCTGCTGGTTGTAATACAGGTGTGAATGTTACTTCAAGAACAGTTTTGATACATTCAAATGAAGGTCTCACGAAAGCCAAACCTGAAAGTGACTGCTAAGATAAGGTTACCGACCCAAGAGAAGAACCACCTTTAGAGACCATTTTCCCCCGCAGGGCGGGGGTTGGCCTTTTTTGGGCACCGTGGTCCCCTTTTTGAAGGAATGTTTTATGGCCGGATGCCCTTCCTGCCGCCAAGCCTTTTTGTCACCTTTTTACGACAAACAGGGAATTACCAGTGAACTGGTACTCAATTTGCCGACCTCAGAATGATGACAGGCTGAGTCAACCCCCCTGGCGTTAATTCAACGATCGACCGGGATTTCAAACCCAGGATCCTAGGATCCCAAGCCGGCACCCTAACCGCTAAGCCAACACCAGGCTACAACCGAACCAAGAGGTTGACTTCAAATGTCTCAATGCCCCATGTAACAGCAGAATAACAGAGTACAAAGGGTAATGGGACAAATTGGCATGAAGGAAAAGATTGACAAGAACACATGGAGAAGAGTCTCCATGATTTCTTGTCAATGCAGGTGAAAATGGGATAGGGTCTCAGTGGACATCAAGAGTTTCATCGAAAGTTTTATGAAAAGGGAAGTAAATACAGAGAAAGAATTGATTTTCTGCCTCAGACCAAAAGTGAAAGATGTTATATCACTTGACCTGGTGATGTTACCAATGACCTATAACCGTGGCTCCAGATATCAGTGCCCATTAACTCAAGCAAGTAGTGTGAACAAATGTTGTGATGCAATTCGCCAATCTAGAGAATTTTGAACTTGATGAACATCCATATCAATTTGAGCCTTTGGAAGGACTTTCCTCTGAAAGGTCACAAAGTGACATTTCCAAAGATTCTTTAGGACAAGGTGAATATTAGGAATATTAGGACAAGGTGGAAGCAAAGTGTCATGAGCTGGGAATGTGCCATGGGCCTGCTGATACCAATGAAAGTCTCACTGTGACCCTAGCGCAAGAACAGCAGAGTGGCGAAGACCCCAGCAGTTATGATAGCTAAATTTACATCTGCACAGTCATGAGCTATTTATACGTGAAAGTATACAGGACAAAGAGACAAGAGCCACACTGACTGGTGAGTTGTACAACGCATGCCATATCATGTACTGGACAGCATAATTCATTTTGGACTTACCCATCATTTCCATGATCTACACTCTACAGGAACCAAAATTGTCATGTGGAAGGCCCTCCACAGACTCGGAACCACTGTGGAGCGGAGACCATGCACTGTTGACCTCGTCTGTGGATAACCGATTCTAATGAATTTATTTCACCACAAATCGCACCTGAGCAATGAGAATGTGCCACGTACTTCGATTGGGATCTAAATCCGGTCAATTAGAAATCTAGTTTTACAGGGCGGTCCAAAAGAAACAGTGCAGTAGAAACATAACACCTCTCGTGCAAAAACACAAGTCTTTCAGATAAAAGGATTTATTGTTAAATATGTAACAGAAGTTTTGATTTTTAAAATTCCGGAACAGTTGCAGCAAACTTATAGCCGGTGAAGCCGGTGTTGTGAATGAACGCGTATTATGTTGAAAAGCCAGATTTTGCTGGATCCTTTGAGAATTTCGAAGCTTTGACGCACCAAATCGCTCCATGGAGGCCGCCATCTTGCGGATGCGGAAGTATGCATAAACAATTGCGGAAAAGTTCAATAGAGGCTTTGGCTTCGCCGGCTCATTGAGGCTCATTGCGGCGTTCATTTGTCGACAAAGTTGGACGCATCGACACGTGTTTTGAAAGACACGCTGCAGTTCTTCAGCCTGGATGCCATGGACAGCCTCTGCAATGGTAGCCTTCAGCTCTTATATCGTATAGGGATTGTTTGCACAGATCGTGTTTTTGAGCTTTCCCCACAGATAAAAGTCTGGAGGGGTTATGTCGGGAGAATGAGATGGCCAAAAACAGCACAAGAAATTAGGCCATCTTAAAAACTCGACCGACTGCATGTGTGCTTGCATGTGCTGTGTGTGCAGTTGCGCTGTCTTGCTGGAACCATCCATGTCGTTTCTCCTCTTCGGTTGGTTCATTGATAAACTGCTGGAGAATATCATTAATGTACCTTTTGGAATTTATGGTATTTTGAAAAATATTTGTCCAATAACACGCCTTCTGGAAAGGGCACACGAGGCACCAATTTTTATCTCCACCACCTAAATGTGGATGTTTATGTTTTCTGTTATGTTTTCACCCCTGTCTGTTTGTGAGCAGGATATCTCAAAAGTTATGGATGGATTCAGAATAAATTTGGTGGACAGGTTGGTTGTGTGACAAGGTCGAATTTATTTGATTTTGGTGAAGATCCGGGTCCAATCATTTTTAAAAGTGATTCTTCACCGTTGTGTCATAGGGCTAAAAACGATAATTATGGGATAAACCATTAAATAGACATGTGATAAACCATTAAATAGATACATTACATGGCAAAAGGTATGTGGACAACCGAACATCACACCCGTATGTACTCGTGAAACATCTCATTCCAAAATCATGGGCATGAATATGGAGTTGGTCCCCCCCTTTGCTGCTATAACAGCCTCCACTCTTCTGGGAAGACTTTCCATGAGATGTTGGAACATTGCTGTGGGGATTTGCTTCCATTCAGCCAAAAGACCATTCGTGAGGTCGGGCACTGATGTCGGGCGATTAGGCCTGGCTCGCAGTCGGCCTTCCAATTAATCCCAAAGGTGTTCGATGGGGTTGAGGTCAGGGCTCTGTGCAGGCCAGTCAAGTTCTTCCACACCGATCTGAACAAACCATTTCTGTATGGACCTCGCTTTGTGCACGGAGGCATTGTTATGCTGAAACAGGAAAGGGTTGGTTTCCCAAAACTGTTGCCAAAAAGTTGGAAGCACACAATCGTCTAGAATGTCATTGCAGGCTGGAGCATAAGATTTCCCTTCACTGGAACTAAGGAGCCGAGCCCGAACCATGAAAAACAGCCCCAGACCATTATTCATCCTCCACCAAACTTTACAGTTGGCACTATGCATTCGGGCAGGTAGCGTTCCAAAGGTGTTGTGCTGACGTTCTCCTAGCATCCGCCAAATCCAGATTAGTCTGTCGGACTGCCAGATGGTGAAGCATGATTCATCACTCCAGAGAACGCGTTTCCACTGCTCCGGAATCCAATGGCGGCGAGCTTTACACCACTCCAGCCGATACTTGGCATTGCGCAAGGTGATCTTAGGCTTGTGTGCGGATGCTCGGCCATGGAAACCCATTTCATGAAGCTCCCGACAAACAGTTGTTGTGCTGACGTTGCTTCCAGAGGCAGTTTGGAACTCAGTATTGAGTGTTGCAACCGAGGACAGATGTTTACGCGCTATGCGCTGCAGCACTCTGCGGTCCCGTTATGTGAGCTTGTGTGGCCTACCACTTCACGGCTGAGCTGTTGTTGCTCCTAGAAGTTTCCCCTTCACAACTAGATGGCATTCATAGAATACATACCCTGCGCAGTCAACTTGGTGCAAGTGAACTCTTTTTTTAAAGGTTTTTTTTTTCTTTGATCCAATATGGCAGCCAGACGTGACATAAATTTCTATTCTCTAATATAATTGTTGAGTAGATCACGCTCAATGAATTTCAAAATGATCAGACTAAGCATTGTCCCTGTCAATTTATGATGTCATAATGAAGGCACCAATGACGTTATCGTTAACATATCTTATTCCCCATGGGGAGTACTTGACAATGAGCCATGTTTCAATTTTTTCCATGGAGCGGGGTTGGAGATACAGAGGGGCAATTTTTTCCGGTTTTTGCAAGATGGTGCCTTTACCGCTGAACTATGATGTCATAATTGTCATTAAAATATGATAAAGGAGGAGGCGTTGCTATGGTGAAAATTTCGTATCAATCGGTCCAAGAATTGCAGAGAAAAAAAAATTCATACTGATCGAATCAAGCGTTGTACTTGCCGAATTATGATGTCATTATCACGGTGATCATGGTGAATGGTGTTGGTGTCCTGTTTTCTGAGGAGTTTGTAGACAGTGTGGTGAGTGTGACTAGAGTGAGTGATAGGTTGATGATGGTGAAAATGATGATTGGAAAGCTCTTGGTGAACGTCATCTCGGGATATGCTCCGCAGGTTGGTCGAAACGATGAAGAGAAGGACAAGTTCTGGTGTGCGATAGAGAAGCTGATGGAAAACGTGAAAGATGAGGAAGTTGTTGTGGTGGGAGGAGACCTGAATGGACATGTGGGAAGGAGTATGGATGGTTTTGAGGGAGTTCATGGGGGTTACGGATATGGTGTGAGAAATGGAGAAGGTGAAAGGATTTTGGAGTTTGCTGATGGAGCTGATTTGTTGATTTGTAATACTCAGTTCCAGAAAGAGGACAATAAGCTTGTTACATACACGTCAGGTGGGTCGACGACAACCGTTGACTACCTGATGGTGCGTCGGCGAGATAGGGGGCACCTCCGGGACACAAAGGTGATCCCGGGGGAGGAGGCTGTTTCACAGCACCACTTGGTTGTCTGCGACATAAGGGTGAAAGGTGCGAGGAGAGCTTGGCGGGTGAAGCACCAACCGAGAATGAAGGTGTGGAGGTTGAAAGAGGTGACAGTAAGGGAGGCATTAAAAGAGAGGCTGAGTAGGGTAGAGGATGATGTGGTTGAGCTTGAAAGTGGTTGGATGTCAATGAAAGCTAGTCTGTTGGGAGCCGTTGGTGAGGTATGTGGATGGACAAAAGGACCACCGAGGCACTCGGAAACATGGTGGTGGGATGTTGAGGTTGGAAAGAGGATTGACGAGAAGAGGAAGAAGTTCAAAGAGTGGCAGAAGGCGAAGGGTACGGGAGCAGAAACAACAGAGCATGAAAGTTATAAGGCAGCCAGGAAGGCTGCAAAGAAAGAGGTAGCAAAGGCGCAGGAGGCATGTAGGAAAATGTTCTGAGAACGCTTGGATTCGGAAGAGGGTCAGAAAGCAGTATTCAGGATTGCAAAGCAGATAGCGAAAGAGAGGTGTGATGTGATGGGGGTGAGTTGCTTGAAGGATGAAGTGGGACAAATCGTTGTCGACCCAGATGGAATTAAAGGAAGATGGAAAAGATATATGGAAATGCTGTTGAATACAGAGAATGAATGGGATGGCAACATAGAGAGTAACCCAGTTTTAGGACCGGCAGAGAAGATAACTGAGAAGGAAGTTGAGGAAGCGATAAAAGCAATGAAGAGTGGAAAAGCGGGAGGGCCGACGGGAGTTGTGGGAGATATGTTGAAGGCAGCAGGAAGTTGGGGTGTGAAGAGAATGACAGAGATCTGTAATCTGGTGGTGAAAGAAGGCCGCATTCCAGTGGATTGGGAACTGAGTACCCTCGTCCCTCTATACAAGGGGAAAGGTGACCCTCTGGAGTGTGGCTCGTACCGAGCGATAAAGTTAGTGGAGCATGGAATGAAGGTATTGGAAAGGGTGTTGGAGAGGAGGATAAGGAAGAAAGTGAAGATCGACGAAATGCAGTTTGGATTTATGCCAGGAAGAGGAACGACAGATGCGCTTTTCATTGTGAGGCAGTTGCAGGAGAAGTACATGGATAAGAGGAAGAAGTTGTTTTTTGGGTTTGTTGATCTGGAGAAAGCATTCAATAGGGTTCCACGCAAAGTATTGACATGGGCATTGAGGAAGTTAGGAGTGGAGGAATGGTTGATCAGAGTAGTGATGGCAATGTACAAAAGAGCACGCACAGCTGTAAGGACGAAGGATGGGAACAGTGGTGAGTTTGAGGTGAAGGTGGGAGTGCATCAGGGGTCGGTACTAAGTCCACTACTATTTGTGGCTGTGATGGAGGTGCTGGCTCAGACCGTAAATGAGGGTTTACCGTGGGAGTTGTTGTATGCAGATGATCTGGTGTTGATTGCGGAAAGTATGGATGGACTGAAGGAAAAGATGAACAAGTGGAAGGAATGTATGGAGACAAAAGGTCTGAAGGTGAATATCGGAAAGACAAAGGTGATGGCAAGTGGTAAAGCATGTGGTGAAGTGGAAAGAACTGGGAAGTGGCCGTGTGCTGTGTGCAGGAAGGGTGTCGGAGTGAACTCCATTCAATGTACAATGTGTGCTGAGTGGGTTCATCAAAAATGTAGTGGTCTGAGAGGGTCATTAACCAGTGTGGCAGCTACATTCAAATGTTAGGTGTGCACAGAGGGAGCTGCAGATGGAGGAAATGTTGAGTTGGATCTTGGAGACGGCGTGAAGCTGGAAGGTGTGAAAACATTTTGCTACCTCGGAGACATGCTGAATGGAGAAGGTGGATCAGACTCGGCAACGGTTGCTTGAGTGAGATGTGCATGGAAGAAGTTTCGGGAACTGAGTGGCATGCTGATGAGGAGAGTGTCGCTGAAGCTGAAGGGAAAGGTGTATGCTGCATGTGTGAGAAGTGTTATGATTTATGGGAGCGAGACATGGGTAATGAACGTAGAGCAGCAACGAAGGCTGGAAAGGGTGGAAATGCGAATGGTTCGATGGATGTGCGGAGTATCGTTGAGAGAGAGGAAGACAAATGATGAATTGCGAAAGATGATGGGAATATTGCCTGTGATTGATGCTGTGAAGAGGAACAGGTTGAGATGGTTTGGTCATGTATTGAGGAAGGATGAAAGTGACTGGTTGAGAAGAGTGATGGAAGTTAATGTAGAAGGAAGTAGAGGACGGGGAAGACCGAGAAAGACTTGGCTAAAGATGGTGGAAGAAGAAATGCGGGCAAGGGGGTTAACAAGGAGAGATGCAGAAAATAGGGCAAAATGGAGAAGATTGTCATGGGGACCGCAAGGCTAACCCCCGCTCTAGCAGGGAACATGGCCTTAAAATGCATGTTGTTGTGTTGTTGTATCACGGTACTGATGACATCATCATTATCATATCTTATTCCCCAAGGGGAGTGCTCGACATTGAGCCATATTTCAATTTTTTCCATGGAGTGGTTTCGGAGATATGGAGGTGCAACTTTTTTCGATTTTCCAAGATGGCGCCTGTACCACGTCACCAATGACGTCATAATTATCATTAGAACAATTCTACAGGAGGTGCTGCCCATATTCTGAAAATTTCGTGTTCATCGGACTAACGGTTGCAGAGGATTTTTTTTTTTTTCATACTGATCAGATCAAGCATTGTACTTGTCGAATTATGACGTCATAGTGGAGGCACCTATGACATCATTAACATATCTTATTTCCCATGTGGTGTACTTGACAATGAGCCATTTTCAATTTTTCCCATTAAGCAGTTTGGGATATATAGAGGTGTAACGTGTTTTCAAGATGGCGTCCGTACCACGTGACCTATGACGTCATAATTATCAGCAAAACAATATACAGGCAGAGGTGCTCCTACGGTAACATTTCATATCAATCGGACCAACGGTTGCCGAGAAAATGAATTTTTAAAATGCAGACACGGTACACGTACAGCACACATACGCACCCGATTGCTTAACCCCACTTTTCGCTTCGCGAGCGCAGGGTAATAACAGGACTTACAGTTGACCTGGGCAGCTCAAGCAGGGCAGAAATTTGACGAACCGACTTGTTGGAAAGGTGGCATCCTCTGGCGGTGCCACGTTGAAAGTCACTGAGCTCTTCAGTACGGCCCATTATACTGCCAATGTTTGTCTATGGAGATTGCATGGAGTCCATGGAGATTCATGGTGTGCTTGATTATATATACCTGTCAGCAATGGGTGTGGCTCAAACAGCCGAATCCACTAATTATAAGGGGTGTCCGCATACTTTTGGCCATGTAGTGTAAAGAGCACGGTGCCAGGGTGGGCCTCTTTATCTATTCCCGGTTTTGAACCCCTGCAATTTTGTTGCTAAGAAACGAAATCAAACAAAATATTTACAGGATATAGGTGCATGTTTTTCAGTTTTTGTGGTAAAACTTTTATTGACTTGAGAAGTGTACAAAATTATTTATGAATTTTGACGCGATTTCCATCATTTTCAAGGTGTGTGTGTGCGCGCATCCTTTTGCGATACTCCAAGACCATTTTATGTCCAATTCTGACCATAATTTCTCCAAAAGCCGCTTCAATCCGCTCTTTCAGTTCTTGAATGTTTGCTGGTTGAGTTGCGTAAACCTTGCCCTTGCGAAAGCCCCACATGAAGAAATGTATTTATCGGGAACAAACTTAATTTTATTCCATAGAGCGTTGTATGTAGAGGTTAGTGAGACATCTACTTAGTCCACTTAGGTTAGTCTGAGCGATTTTCTTGGGCTTCTATGCAAATGGTTGCCAATATCCTGCAATACCACGTCACAACCTTCTGTCAATCATTTTGAGACTTTTCCACAATGCTCCCAGTTTTCTGAAACGTTTCAATCGAAGCTTTCACACGATTTTGACGAGGCAATGGTCCTTTGTCAAATATATCCTGAAACAAATCCTGCACCTCAGTACCGTATACTTCCCAGCATAGCGAAAAACATGCTGCACCAAAAACACTTTCTTCCAATGCTAGGACCATTGTTTATGGGTCGTCTTAGGAATAAACCTTCAACATCCGGCTATCAGAAGTATACTTGAGTTGTCTCAGCCGATGGGTATCTCACTTGAGCGAGTCAATGATACCTGCAAGTAAACAAGCATACATTTTAATTTTAAGGTTAACAAACGCATGAAACACAAGTATTTCGTTCAGTGCACTATTACTTTTGAATTACCTTGGATAATCGAATGTCTTAAATGTATATTGATTGCATTATAAATTGATCCTCTTAAAAAATGTTTATAGCTGGGAAAAACTGCATGCTTTAGAATCCATCTCAGATATTTAAATACCTGTACTTAAAACCTCATAGCTCATTTAAATGTATAAAACCTCGTTGTTTATTTATATAATTAGAACCTTATAGTTTCAGGGGGCTTCACCCCTGACCTCCATGATGGGTGCTGCTAATTCACCCCAGGAAGGTTTCATGAGAGCTTTCAAGTTTCACGAGAGCTGCTTATCATATACATGCCGTGTTTACAGAGAAATAGAAACATACCCAAGTCACAGTGTCATCAATTTTGATACACTCTTCAAGACATGGTGGTCAAGTAGAGACCTATCCTGGCTGACCTCATCAGCAATTCTGTGTTTTCCACATCATTTTCCTTGCAATGTTTGGGAAAACAATTATATACATGATCGAGGCTTATGGAGGAGCTAAGTGACAGTGTGGCCCACGTATAGGTGAGGTAAGGTAAGGTTCATGTGGTGGAAGATATTGCACATATGGATTGGGTGCTTCCTGCTTTAACGATTTACACCCTTGCTCTGGTGCATCACCATTCAATGACATTGGATTGTGGTGCACTACCTTCTTGAAGCCCTGGAGGGAAGTGTGGGATTTAGCAGTCTCAGGGAGATGGTTCCACAACCGATGTCGAATATTGTTAGGATGGCATTTGCTTTCAGTTGGTTTATTCCTCCATCCTTTAGTTAGTTTAGTACAACGCACAATTGTTTGTCCGCACAGACAATTATTGTTTGTCCGCACAGAATAAAAATGATTTTCTCTGCAACAGTTGGTCCGATTGACAGGAAATTTTCACCATAGGTGCAACTCCACCTGCATGATTTTAAAATGATAATTGTGACGTCATAGGTCGCGTGGTACTGGGCGCCATCTTGGAAAAACCAAAAAACTTTGCACCTCTATATCTCCGAAAGCACTGAATAACAAAAATTGAGACATGTTTCATTGTAAAAAACTCTCCATGTGGAATAAAATATGTTAATGTTGATGTTATAGATGCCTCCATTATGACGTCATAATTCGACAAGAACAAAACTTCATCCGATCAAGATGAAATTTATTGAGCATCATCTAGAGATAAATTGGTGGAGAAAAAAATAATGATGACGTCATTGGTCACATGGTTCATCCGCCATATTTGTTTTAACACAAAAAGCCTTTTAAAAAACCACTAAAACACGTCCTGGTGAGCGTCTGCAATTTCTGATTGCTCTTTCTTGTTGTTTCTGTATTTCTTGTCTCGGCTGTTACATACAAAGCAAAGAAACGCGATGGTTGAGAAATTTAGGAACTGGGCTCGCAAAATCATGTTTTGGAGAACACCATGTCATACCCTGCTGTCCAAATAATTTGAAAGAATGTTTATGGTCATTCTCCAGTTGGAGGATGAATCTTTCATGAACAAGTTGAATGCCAGAAGACTTAAAATCACCAATTTCATTTGATGCAAACCAATCACAAAATATTGTGATACTCTTCCTCGTTTAAATGTAGGTATAATAAATATAGTACCTGTCCAGAGTTCTAGAACTTGCCTGCGACAAACACCCTTATCCTTGGAAACAAAGATTACATTTTTATTAATCATTTTTAAGCATTTGGGCTGGTGTGTTCGAGGTCTTAGCTGAGATTCCGTGTTCAAATTTCATAATACTGGGTTGATTTGTCCTCTGTCTGTGAATATCCTTGCAGTTGATATAAAAGTTCACTGATGTCTCTTAATAGCCTTGACCTTCACGTCATATATGTACAAATCCTCCACAAGCCTCACACATTGTAAATAAAGTAACCCCTCCCCCCACTCTTTAGTAGTTCACTTTTCATATAATTTTGTCTAATGTAGCCTTTTGACTTTATTGCAGTATGTAGTGGTGGCTTGTCCATTCATACAACAGGTTAGACCATGTTGGTGTTAAAGATCCCTTTCCATTTGCTTTAACGTAATTGAAAGTTTTAAAATAAACGATGGACCCAGTTTACATATTTTACTTCATTGTCAGGCAGGGATTGAAGTGGAGATACAAAAGTGGTTATACTGTCTCCTTTAGCTTCTTGAGCTCTATACTTGTGTTCTTGATCGGTGAAATACCACTCAAAAGGCAAGCCATATTAATACTAGTGGTTCAATTATTAATACTCGTGAGATACCCATGCTACGCACGGGTGGGAGGCCAGAAGCAAACAGGCAATGCAGATACGGCGAATGCTAAAGCATGAAACCAATAAATTCCACATTCATGTAGCACCTTCAGTCGCACATCAGACATGGACAGCAAGTTCGTGAAGGACTTCCATGAAAAACGTACCCGTTCGCAAACAAACGGGTACGTTCACGTACAGAAACATCGATCGTGGGTCCGTGGCGAATCTTCATATGGCGATCCGTGAAGTTCACGTTCAGAAAGTAGAGACCATCACGACATGTCGTCATTCACTTGAACTCGATATCTCTTTTTTCATTCCAAACAACATATCTCCAATCACAAATTAATCACAAAATAAACTTTTAACAACATTGTTAATGATTCCTTCATTGTAAAAACTACCAAGTCAACAGTTAAAAGGATTTTGAGCCGAGAGGTGTTACGGCCTCGGCAATATCGATGGAGACAGCGATCTGTTGGCTTATACACCGCCCAAATAGCTATGTGGAATTCTCTCATGTAGAGATTAAACCCACATCATTTGAACTTTGGACGAGGTCATTATTTACTTTTAATGATGTTTATATACGAATCAAAAAGAAGATAATTGGTTTTGGGTCGTCCTTTCCGCATATCTCGTGGGATTGTGAGTTGGAGAGACGGCCGTGATGGCGGGGAGGGGATTGGCATTCTCTCAAGCAGGGATTCGACCCATGTCCTTATGAAAGGTCTTTTGGCTACCAAAGGTTTGAAAGGTTTTGGTGAAAGGTCACCGAGTCCGATCGGTGCAGCCGTGAAGCGATTGGTGCAGCCGTTTGTGCGGCACCCAGGAAAATAACGTTATGCGGGAGTCCAAACCTGAAAATGCTGGAGGCCAAAGCTGAAATTGGAAAAACAATAGAGCCTATTTTACTCCAGGAGATCCCAGGATTACCCACCCAAAATACCATTGCGATGACATTTGGTGAATTATAGTAAGATAATTGACTGCAAAAAACATATATATATATATATATATATATATATATATATATATATATATATATATATATATATATATATATATATAGTTACAGAATCGTCACTTCCATTGTTGTGGTTTTCATCCACTTGACATATTCTGATATTATGTACTATTATTGTCTTCAAAAGGTTTATTGTTCAGGAATCGTTTGCAAAGGTCAAAAGCGTTAATGTTTAAAAGAGACAGGAAGCTGGATCGGGAACCGGAAGACGAAAAAGAAGGAGAAGAAGAAGAAGGAGGGCGTGGCGAGGAAAGTGGGACAAGACGCGTGGCTTGCAGCTCCGTAGCGAGCGTTATCGAACGAAAGTCGTGAGTGACTTTTGAGTTTCCTAGAAAGGAATTTCCTGCGATAGGTGTAATCGCTGGAGGATTGAGAAACCTGCGTAGTCAGGTTTAGGCATGGAGGTTCAGAAGAATCCTCGCCAAGTCGCTTCGACTCAAGTAAGAGCCGTCGGCCATTTTGAACCTCGCGCTTCGTTCACTGAAAAAGGTTTTGCAATGCTTCAGCTTTTCTCACCCTCCTGTCGTCTGCCGGGGATGTGTGTGCGCAAAAGCGGCGTTTGAAAATTACATTGCGGTTCGCTGATTGAACTGTGAACGTGCACGTCTGGGTCGCGCCTTTGGGATTTCCCTGTCCGCCGCCAGTCTGCTTTTGGTTTGGACCATGTGACTGTCCACGCTTTGCCTACGCCTCATTACTCGCCTCATCACGACTCGCAGGAGGGGATCACCTTTGAGTTATAGAGACATTGAGGAGGGTCCGTTTTCATTCACTGGGAGCGCAGTGAGTTATCTTACTTTAGCTGATGGTACCATCTTAAGATGTATTGAGTGCACTTTGATTGCTATTGGTTGTACCGTTATTTTTGTGTATGATTTTTAATACAACATTTGTTCGTTTATACCGTGAACGTGGTTCCTTTTGTCCTCGTGGTTCCTATAACGGTACCGTCCGTATATTGGTGTGGTTTCACTATTGATTACTGACACAGAATAACATATTTTTTCTGCCGTGGCTCCTCTCGGGGTTCGGAGGTATACCGAGACCAGGAGGTCGGGGAGGAACACATAACAGAAATTGTGGGCTCGTCCGGGATAAAATTCCCTAATAACATCCGTTCGGGATTGACCCAGATTGAAATTAGGGGCTCGTACTGTGGAGAAATTGGTGGCTAGGCTTTGCTGATTAAATTCCCTAAATCTCGTACTGTGGATTAAATTCCCTAAATTTTGTCTGGGAAAGAATTCCCTAACATTCCCAGAATTCCCAAATTTGGAACCTTTTTCCCAATATTCCCAAATTTTTCAAAAAAATGGAAAATTTTTGTGTGAAGGTTAACAGGTGTTAACTGATAGTCACCATGGTGTTTGACGCAGAAAAGTTTGCAGCGTCCCCTCGTGAGGCACAGTTCCAAGCGTTAAAAAAATCGGAACTCTTGATGTTGGCCAAACATTTTAGCTTGGAGGTCCGAACTAATATGAAGAAGGCAGAGATGCAGACAGTGGTGATAGAATCTCTGGTGGGATTAGGAACATGGAAAGAGGTAGCCTTGGATTGGTTACCGGAGGAACAAGAAAATGTGGAGTTCCGGAAACTGGAGATGCAATTGCAGAGCCAGGAAAGGTTAAAAGCAGAGGAAAGGAAAGCTGCAAGAGAACTCGAGGAAAGAAGAGCAACACAGGAAAGAGAACTCAAAGAAAGAAGAGAACAGGAAAGAACAGAGGAAAGGAGAGCTGCAAGAGAACTCGAGGAAAGAAGAGCAGCACAGGAAAGAGAACTCGAGGAAAGAAGAGCAGCACAGGAAAGAGACCTCGAGGAAAGAAAAGCAGAGGAAAGGAGAGTTGAAAGAGAACTCGAGGAAAGAAGAGCAGCACAGGAAAGAGAACTCGAAGAGAGAAGAGAAAAGGGAAAAGCAGAGGAGAGGAAAGCCGAAAGGGAGTTAAGGGAACGTGAAATGGCGCTTCAGCAGGAAATTAAATTCAAGGAGCTGGATTTAATGAAAGAACGGGGAGAGGTACCATCCATGCCGGCTGGTTCGACAACTAGTCAGAACACCTGGGATGTTGGTAGGCATGTGAGGCTGGTTCCACCCTTCAATGTAAAGGAGGTAGCCAATTTTTTTTCACACTTTGAGAAAGTGGCACAAATGCTAAAATGGCCGGAGGAGTCCTGGACCATGTTAGTGCAAAGTGTTCTGGTGGGTAAAGCTCAAGATATTTGTTCGGCTTTACCGATTGACCAATGTGCAGATTATGGGATAGTGAAGAAAACCATTCTCAAAGCCTATGAATTGGTCCCTGAAGCTTACCGGCAAAAATTCCGGAATGCCAGGAAGAGGGAGAGTGAGACTCAAGTGGAGTTTGCCAGAATGAAAGAAACCATGTTTGATCGGTGGTGTGATTCAAAAGGGGTCGGGAAAGACTTCAAACTATTGCGACAATTGATCCTGGTGGAGGAATTCCAACAGTGTGTCCACGAGGACATTAAAGTACATCTGAGAGGAACAGAAGGTACCAGAGTTGTATGAGGCAGCAACCGTGGCAGATGACTATGCCTTGACACACAGGATGAGGTTCCATAAACCTAACTTCCCGCCTGGAGTTCGCCCGGAGAGTTATGATACATCCGGTGCGGAGAACGAAGATTCATGGGGGTGGCCTAGAGATGACTATGAGGACAGATCTGATACCGCGACTCTTAGGGATCAGAGGTCTACAGTTCCAAGACGGACTTATCCTCCGGAGGGCTCGAGGCAAAACATGAGTTTCTCCCCCGGGCCTACTTGCGCTTTTTGCAAGAAACCTGGACACTTGATGTCCCGATGTTATGCTATGGATTAGGCAAAATCAGGAGCGGAGTCAGACTAGTACTACTCAAAATGCAATGGCAAATGTGAGAAATCGCCCTCAAAAGGCTTACCAACCGTTTAATTCAGAGGGGGTTGTGTCACTGGATGGAGACTCGACTAACCAGAAACCGGTTAGGGTATTGAGGGACACAAGGGCACATCAATCTTTGATGCTTGAAGGCATTTTGCCATTGTCAGAGAAGACGGAAACTGGTGTTAGTGTTCGTTTACAGGGGGTTGGTGGCTGTGTTAAAGCTCCACTTTATGTCATCCATTTAGAGTCTGATTTGGTGTCAGGACCGGTCACCGTAGGCTTACAAGCCACTCTTCCTGTTGAGGGAGTATCTTTTGTTATCGGAAATGATTTGGCCGGTGGTCACGTTTCTGGTAACCCGATGGTTGTTAAAAAGCCTAGTATGGAAAGTAGCACTACACAAGTCAAGGATGGAGGCAATGTTGGCAAGCTCTTTGTAGGTGGACTGAACTTCAAAACAAGGAAAGATGTTCTGGCCTCTGTCTTCGGCAAATATGGCCCACCTTTGGAAGTGCTGCTGATAAAAGACAGGGAGACACAAAAGTCAAGAGGGTTTGGCTTTGTCACGTTTGAAAACACAAAGGACGCCAGAGATGCAGAAAAGGATCTGAAAAGCAAGTAGTTGGAGGGTCGGACCATAACAGTAGAGAAGGCATTTCATCGGTGTCGAGGGGGCTACAGAGGAGGACAACGTGGAAGTAGTGGTTTTGGTGGTGGCCGCAGTCGATATTACTATGGAGGCTCCCAGAGTTACGGCAGCTCCCGAAGGAATGATTATCAGGGTAGTGGCCGAGAAGGAGACCGCTATTCATGTGACTACAGTGACAAGCGGTCCAACCGTGATTATTATGAAAGTTCGGAAGAGTTGAAGCACTGAATGCTGCGGAGCAGCCGAGCCAAGATTCCTACATGGATTAACCGTGAACGCCACGTTCCTAAAGGCGTCCATGTAGTGAACTTTCCTACACGGATTAACCGTGAACTCCACGTTCCTAAAGGCGTCCATGTAGTGAATACTTCCAGGCCTCACCACCCAACCAACATGGAACCTGGCTCTCAGCTCGGCCTCCCGGAAAAAGTGCTGTAGATTGGCTGGACTTTTGATTTTTGATCACAACCCCTTAACCTTCATTCAAAAGAAACTAAAAGTAAAAAATCAGAGGGTGATGAGATGGAGTTTGGCTTTGCAGGAGTCCAACTGGGAAATTGAACATGTAAAGGGCAGGGACAAGGTCGTTGCTGACGCTTTGTCCAGAGTGAATTAACTTTGGAAATCTCTGTGGTTTGCTCGAAGTTTTGCTGCTTTATTTTTGGGAGATATTTATTGTTGCTCACGGGATTGATGATTTGGATTGCGAGTTTACTTTTGTTTGTTTAAAGAGTTTGCCTACAAAGAAAGTTTTCGCTGTGTTCAAACTTTCTTTCTTGAGGGGGGGAAGTGTTACGGATTCATCACTTCCGTTGTTGTGGTTTTCATCCACTTGACATATTCTGATATTATGTACTATTATTGTCTTCAAAAGGTTTATTGTTCAGGAATCGTTTGCAAAGGTTAAAAGCGTTAATGTTTAAAAGAGACAGGAAGCTGGATCGGGAACCGGAAGACGAAAAAGGAGAAGAAGAAGGAGGGCGTGGCGAGGAAAGTGGGACAAGACGCGTGGCTTGCAGCTCCGTAGCGAGCACTATCGAACGAAAGTCGCGAGTGACTTTTGAGTTTCCTTGAAAGGAATTTCCTGCGATAGGTGTTATCGCTGGAGGATTGAGAAACCTGCGTAGTCAGGTTTAGGCGTGGGGGTTCGGAAGAATCCTCGCCAAGTCGCTTCGACTCAAGTAAGAGCCGTCGGCCATTTTGAACCTCGCGCTTCGTTCACCGAAAAAGGTTTTGCTATGTGTCAGCTTTTCTCACCCTCCTGTCGTCTGCCGGGGATGTGTGTGCGCAAAAGCGGCGTTTGAAGATTACATTGCGGTTCGCTGATTGAACTGTGAACGTGCATGTCTGGGTCGCGCCTTTGGGATTTCCCTGTCCGCCGCCAGTCTGTTTTTGGTTTGGACCACGTGACTGTCCATGCTCTTTGCCTCATCACTACTCGCAGGAGGGGATCACCTTTGAGTTATAGAGACATTGAGGAGGGTTCTTTTTCATTCACTGGGAGCGCAGTGAGTTATCTTACTTTAGCTGATGGTACTATCTTAAGATGTATTGAGTGCACTTTGATTTCTATTGGTTGTACCGTTATTCTTGTGTGTGATTTTTAATACAACATTTGTTCGTTTATAATCATTGGTGTGGTTTCACTATTGATTACTGACACAGAATAACATATTTTTTCTGCCGTGGCTCCTCTCGGGGTTCGGAGGTATACCGAGACCAGGAGGTCGGGGAGGAACACATAACAATATACACTAGCTTGGCTCGGCTCGCTGCACTCGCCTCACCAAGCGTCTTTACTGAGTAACGGGCTTATTTTATCTGAGGATAATGACTGTACCTGAGTTGCTGTGTTGTCATGATTTACACCAATCATAATACAAACAATTATTTTGCACAAATGTATTTGTGGTGTTTGTGATATTACATTTTTATAGGCAATTTAGGTGGAAGATTCAGGTTGAATGTTTTTTTTTTCAAGAAAGAACCCCTCAGCACATACATAGGGGAGGGGTAGGTGCAGACTGGAAGTTTGGGACGATTACACCTCACCACCACGTAATTCAAAACACCTCATCACCAAGTAATTTAAAACACCTCACCACCAAGCAATTTAAAACACCTCACCACCAAGCAATTTAAAACACCTCACCACCACGTAATTCAAAACACATCATACCAAGTAATTTAAAACACCTCACCACCAAGTAATTTAAAACACCTCACCACCACGTAATTCAAAACACCTCACCACCAAGTAATTTAAAACACCTCACAGCCATAAAACACGTAATAAAAGCACCAACCACCACGAAATTGAAAACGCCTCACAGCCATAAAACACGTAATAAAAACACCTCACAGCCATAAAACACGAAATACAAACACCTCACAGCCATAAAACACGTAATAAAAACACGTCACAGCCACGAAATTAAAAACACCTCACCACCACGTCATTTAAAAACACCTCACCACCAAGTAATTCAAAACACCTCACCACCACGTCATTCAAAACACCTCATCACCACATAATTAAAAACACCTCACCACCACGTAATTATAAATACCTCACCACCACGTAATTCAAAACACCTCACCACCATGTGATTTAAAAACACACCACCATGTCATTTAAATACACCTCACCACCACATAATTCAAAATACCTTACCACCACGTGATTCAAAACCACGATAACGTTATTAAAAACACTTCACAACCACGGAAACAAAAGTTTGAGGGAGTCGTTAAGTGACAACACACACACACTGCCCAGATGTGTAGATATATAGATAAATGACTGTACCCGAGTTGCCGTTTTGTCATGGTTTAAACCAATCATAATTCAAACAATAATTCAAAATATTCAATATTCAAATGTATTTGTAATATACGTGATATAGTGTAGCAGCATAGCAAACCTGTTGTGCATTTTGTGATACAAGCACCAAATTTGGCACAAATGTACATTAATATGTTGCGAACATTTTCAGATATTGGGCCACTTGAAATTCCGTAATTTTTTTTTTCAAATTTTTTCAAATTTCGTAATTTCAAATTTTTCGGGTGACACCGTCACAATTTCGGTCTTCGAGGCCGGCCGATATAGTGGGGCGGCTTAGCCCAAATATTCAAAAGAATTGTGCATTTTGTGATACAAGCACCAAATTTGGCACAAATGTACATTAATATGTTGCGAACATTGTGTGGTCAGCAATGAAGACGAGAGTCTGAATTACATGTATGCAAAAGACCTTGTGAACCAGTGAAGCAAATACACGGGTAAGCATGAATTAAATCTAGGGCATGATATAATTTCCATGATGTTTACCTCTACACTCAATGGTGGAAGGAGGTAATGTTTTGATCCCAGCTTGTCTGTATGTCTGTTTGTCTGTTAGTCCACAAAATTCCAGACAAAGCTTGTAGTAGTGGTAGTTGTAGTGGTAGTGGTGATAACAGAAATTGTTATATAGAACTGAACTTTCCATCATTGCTTCGGATATGAAATCTTTCCTCTTCTCCAATGGCTTGATCTCTGATCATCAATTTGGTTTCAGACCAGGTCACTCTACTCTGGACATGCTGCTTCTGCTGTCTCAACAATGGATGGAGGTCCTGAATGCCAAACAGGAAATCAAAGCTGTCTCCCTTGACATATCAAGGGCCTTTGATACGGTCTGGCACCCAGCTCTGCTCACCAAACTCTCCTCCTATGGTATCCATGGAAATCTCCATGCATGGCTTGCGGACTTCCTCTCTGGTCGTAGTCAACGTGTGGCCCTGAATGGATTTCTCTCATCTCCCCTTCCTGTTCAGGCTGGAGTTCCCCAAGGAAGTGTGCTGGGCCCTGTGCTTTTTCTGGTCTTTATCAATGATCTCTCTGACTCTCTGGAAAATCCTCTCTATCTCTTTGCTGATGACTCCACTCTCTGCCGCTCCATTCCTCTTCCCTCAGATAGGCAGTCTGCAGCCTCCTCACTCTCTGAAGACCTGGACAAAATCACAGACTGGTCAAACAAGTGGAACATGTCTTTCAATCCTGCCAAATCTCACTCTCTTACTTTGTCTCTCCGAAAAGATCGACTGGACAACCCTCCCATCTACTTTCTCAACAATCCTCTCCAAGAAGTTCTGTCACTCAAGCTTTTGGGTCTCACTATCTGCCATGATCTTTCTTGGGAAAACCACATTTCCAAGCTGGCCTCCAAAGCCAGTCGCCGACTGGGCATTTTCCGTCGTGCGAAGTCCTTCCTCGGCACACCTGAGCTCCTCACCACATACAAGGCTTTCATCCGCAGCTCAATGGAATACTGTTCTCCCCTATGGGCTGGTGCTCCTGCCTCACACCTGGCTCGGCTTCACGCTGTTGAATCCAAAGCTTTCAAAATCATTGGAATCTCCCGCGATGAAGCTATCTCTGAGGGCCTTTCACTCACTCACCGCAGGCAGGTAGGTGGTCTTTCTGTCTTCTACCGACTCCTCTCCGGCCTTGCTCCCCCAGCTCTCTCCGTGCTCTGTCCCCCAAATATTCCTACAGGTCGCACAAGATCTGCCAGCAACCCTCTGATGGTTAAACTGCCGAAATCTCGGCTCTCTGCTCACCTTCACTCTTTCATTCCTCTTTTCTCCCGCCTGTGGAACAAACTCCCACACTCCCTTCAATCCCTCTCCTCCCTCCAGGTCTTTAAAACAGCTGTTCACCACCATCTCTTATCTTCCCCCATCCATAACCTTGATCTTTTCTACCCCCACTAATTCACCCCAGATCCACCTTGTTTGAAATTCCAACTTATTTCCTGGAAATCCTGGCAGTGTCCATATGTTTATACCTCTCCCACCCCCCCCCCCCCCTTCACATGCCTCCCCCCCTTCACATGCCTCCCCCCTTCACATGCCTCTCCCCCAAAGCCCTCTCCCTCCCACAGATCTCTCGATGTCTCCATGTCTCTCGGTCCCTGCTCTCAAATGTTGTGTTTGTGTCCTTCCCCCTCTCTCCCCATCTTGTCTACCGCTCCCGATGTTATTTGTTTTATGTGTCTGTTTGTCTTTCTGTGGGATTAATTTTCGCTCTTTCACGAGCCTCGATCTTGTATACAAAAAAAACAAAAAAAACAAAAAAAAAAAACATTATTATTATATGCAGAAAATAACTTCATTTCTATATGCCCTGCAGTGGACAGGTTAATTGGTTTATGCACTGAAGGGGTCACCCTGGTGTGCACTGCTGTGTTCTGCCTCACTGAGTTGTTCAGGTATGATGTACTCAGCACAAGCTTCCGGTCGGCCCGGAGGTGGGGGTGCGGGGCCTGTCACGGAACGTCAAAACAAACGGCCTGCCGGGGCCGCCCAAAAGTCGGGCGTGAGGGGCGCGTCCACTAATGCAACGCCTCTCGCTTCCCAGATCGAGGGCCACGTGGTCAGGAGAACCTCGTCCCTTCCGGTCACACTTTGCCTATCGGCCGGCCTCGAAGACCGAAATTGTGACGGTGTCACCCCAAAAATTTGAAATTACGAAATTTGAAAAAATTTGAAAAAAAAAATTACGGAATTTCAAGTGGCCCAATATCTGAAAATGTTCGCAACATATTAATGTACATTTGTGCCAAATTTGGTGCTTGTTTCACAAAATGCACAATTCTTTTGAATATTTGGGCTAAGCCGCCCCACTATAAGAATAACTAGCAAGATGTCCTATAGTTGTCTACGTGAGATGCGGTGGACCTGGATGCGACATTTAATGGGGGGAAATAGGGGGAGGTCGGGTCTACAGAGTGTTGGTTACAGAAAGTGGGACTAGGGATTGAGGGATTGGGGAGAGTTGGGGAGTATTGAGGAAATAGGGGAATATTTACAAGCGGATATGGATGGATGTAAATCCCATATCCGCAACAATATTATGAACAAATTTGGATGTGGAGCCATCGCCCAACTGCCCCTTGGCGGCCGTGGCGGCCATTTTCCAAAATGGCCGCCAGCAGACACCCAAAAGACACACAGAAGTTAGATAAAGTTTGCTGCTGAAGGTTTTAGTGAATGTTTATTGAATGTTTTGAATCAAGACATGCCAGATAGCTCTTAGTCACATTTTGGGAGATGCTGCTGATATTAATTAACATATTTAGGCTAATTGCAGATGAAATGGCGACAAGGAAACCCATGATCAGGCATCAAATGCTGACATTCCTTGTGAATAGGCTAGATTCATTTAAGTTGTGGAAATGTTATCTGACCTTCTTCCTCTGTCTGTCAATAGCTATTCATGGACACTGCCCAATGCCCATGCCAATTAACAAAATTATTAACACAATTATGCTAATTACATCGATAATACAACAACAATAACAGAACCAGATAGTGATAATTATGGTGGCTTGCTCTCATCAGATCAATCCTGGGCAAGTCAAATGTTATACTTCTGTGGTCAAGGGACACTACTACATTTAATTATCATGTTAATTAACACATAATCTGCTAAATGCAATATGCAGATAAGTTCACTGTTTTACAGTACCTGTGTACTGTCTGGAACAGTTCAGAATCTTCATCTTAAGTTTGCGAGTTCAGTTCTGAGAGCACTCCCCGTCGCAAGCACACAGTGGTGTGCATTCCAGACTGGCCTTCTTCACTTGCACCTCTTGATGCAGCCCCTCTGGCATTTGCAGGAGATGAGCTCCCGGCAGACCTTGGATGCCTCGGGGAGCGTTGTCCAGAGAGGTTCGTACATGTCGCTGGTCTTGATCCAACCCCAGTCGGTTGGTGATGGCAATGTTGGTGCAGGAGCCAGGGCCTGACCCCAGACATGTCCGCCCTGGTATATTGCTTGTCGGACGTGCTGCTTCAGGGCTGCACTTGTTGGTGGGATCAGCTGGACATTGCTGTTCTTTGCAAACAGTTTGCGGCGTGCCTTGTCGATATCGGTTGCGGTGCTTGTTTTGTCGTAAAGCAGGATGACGAACCTCTCGATGGTGTGCATGGCATCTTCATCAATATGATCCGGTGCAGTGGAGAGGTCAGTGAGTGTCTGGGTCAGCTGAGGTAGAGCTGTCCACACTGCCCATGCTGTCCTCTTGCCATGTCTGGCGAAGCAGGAGACCGTGTCGCAGCCCGTCAAAGCATGAAACATCGGTAGTGCCTGTGCTTTCTCAGGGCCCAGAGCCCGCGCCATCTCATGGGCTGCCAAGAACCGGAAAGCCTTGCCCGTGCCGAAGGACACCCACACTTCGGCTTCCTCCTCCAGGGTGCGTGCCAGAGCCACTGCCAGGACAACAACATCAGTGTCAACTGTGCGGATGAGGATCTTCTTGTGGCCATTGTGAGCAGCGTGGGCGGCATGCAACATCATGCGGCTGTCGGCTTCTTCGTGGTTGCAAGGAGCCAGGGCTGCAGTATCTAGGAGTGGTGGCTTGCTCAAGACATCATCTCCTTCAGTGATGACCAGCTCCTTGTCTGCAAGCTGGAATGAGTCGTGGAGGACGCCAGAGAGGAAGCTGAACAGCTCAGTCTTGTTCTCGTCGAATCTGAGGAAGCTGGCCCAGTTCCCGGGGATCGTTGCACCACCCACCACCCGTCTTCTCACCCCTTTTCCGTGCTTGGCTTTTGCTGTACCCTTCAACGAGTCTGTATTGTAGCGGTCCCATAACAGGTCCAGTCGCGTGGCTTGATGGAGTTTTGAGAGTATGTAGGGCACAAAGACCTGCTGTGCATACTCGTTGAAGCTTTTTGCTGTAGCTGGCTTCAGCATCTGGATGATGACCGCTCCATCTAGCACAATGCAGCTGGTTGGAGGAACCTCAGACTTCGGCTGACTGAGGTCTACTAGACAAGCGAGATCACTCTTGACACCCAGCTGGATGCCACCGCCAGCTGATAGTGCAGGGGGGCAGGCTTGGTTTTCATGTTGGAAGAATTCCTCTAGATTCCCATCCCGGTTCTGGCACCCGATATACAGACGAGAGAACAGGTCCACGTCATTCTTGAGGGATTTCATCTGCTGCTTGCCCTTTCCCGGAGGTTTTGAAGCAGGCTGACCGAAGATTTTCAGCTTGTTTCTGTAGATGGCATCTCCTATGGGTTTCGTTCTCTCCACCAGGCGTTCTCTGACGAAGTTGTCAAACTGCAGCTGACCCACTTCGTGTGCATGACGGAGGGCATCTACAGCTCCAGGTGGCGCGATCTCCTTGGTGTCGAGTACCAGCAGATCTTGACTCTCCTCTTCAAATGGATTCCCGAAGTCTTCCATCACGTTGACCATCGACTGTACATCTTTCAGGAAAGCAGTCTGCACACTTGCTGACTGGTCATGGTGCCTTGTGTCTTGTGGTCTGTTCCCCGGGTCAGTTTCATCGTGGAACTGTTCGATGAGTGTGGCAACCTCTGGTCCTGCCACCATCCACCGTCGTAGAGCGCTGGGGTTGTCAGTCAGGCCCACTGCACCTCCATCTCCTTTGATGGCAGCATTGTTCTGCTCGTGGGCCTGATCGACGGGGATGGCGGAGAACGACCTGTTCGTCTTCTGGACGGTGAAGTTCCCAGCTCGGAATTCCTGGGCTATTTCAGGGTGTGTCGTCGGCAGTTCCACCATGTCTCGCAGATGCACAGGAATCCAGCGCGCGTAGTTGGTGTGATCCAGGGCATGGAACCACACTGCTAGTTCTGGCAGGGCATCTAGGTACATCGCAAACGATGCTTGGCGCAGAGAGCGCACGTACACCAGGACCGCCACCTCCAGTTGCAGGACAGTTGCCCAGTAGTCGAACTGGGGGCAGGTCTCCGCTTTTTGCTGGCACCAATCGTCGAACTCCAGCTGCTCGTTGCATGTGTCACCCAGCTGGTCAATGTAGTGGTTGTAGGCATGCTGCTGCAGGGTGAAGAGGGCTGCTGCTGTCACTTGATGAGCCCTCCTGGTTCGACTGACATGGGATGCCCACAGGAAGGAGTCCGCTGTCCCACATGGCGGCCATTTTGGAAAATGGCCGCCACGGCCGCCAGGGGCAGTTGGGCGATGGCTCCACATCCAAATTTGTTCATAATATATTGGTCTACCTCTGTGCCAAAATTGGTGCTTTTATCAAAAAAATGCACAATAGGTTTGAATATCCTAGGTAAACCGCCCCACTAATATCACATTATATAAACAATTGAAGTTGAAAACTTAAGTTGAAAATATTTTTTTTCCCCCACAAAATTCCCCCCCAAAAATATATATATATTCGAAATTTTTTCAAAAAAAATACCCTTAGGACATACCGACGGGAGAGATATGTGCATACCAGAAGTTTGGTACGATTTTACAAAAGTTTGAGAAAGTAGTTCAGTGACAACACAGGACAAAACAACACAGGACAACACAACACAGACACTGCACAGATATATATATATATATACTAGCTTGGCTCGGCTCGCTGCGCTCGCCTCACCAAGCGTCGTTACTGAGGAACGGGCTTTGTGGTGAAAATGTAAGTTGAACCCAGGTGTGACGCTCACTTAAACCACTGGGCGGTGTCTATAAGACCTCGGGACGTCCGCGACTCGAGGCCACTCCTGCGACTTTATACAATGACATGTAGAATTGAATGGTACGTACCCACTTATATTCTAGGCTTGCTGGCATTGACTGATATATCCAATCTTTCTCATATGATGCCTTGATCCTGACATATATGTTGCATGGTGTATTTTACAGGATGATGTTACGATCTAATTGAAATTAAACCTATCTATGGGACGAGTTGTGGATTTGGTTGATTTTCACAACACTTAATTTCAATTATGATCTTCGGAAATGGCGGGACACGAGTCTTGCGATGGCCGGATGAACGCAGATCACAGACGAGCGTTCCCGACATTCTCCGCGCTCCTGCGAGGCCCACCTCGGAGAAGAATGACCGGCAGAGGACCCGTCGAGCTAGCTCCAGCTACGGAGCTCCGACTACTCTCGCCGCCGGTCTGCCTCAAAATTACCGAATGCGATGGGGACCTCGCAAGCCTTTTGCGGGACCGCGTCGTCAAAACGCGAACTGCTCTCCTGAGGCCCGAACGCCGGAGCAGGCATGACGGACTCCGGCAAGACGCCTGGAGAACGATGCTACTGGGCAACGTCCTGTGGCCGAAACCCCGTCGGAATGACGGACCCGCTTGGAGCCGACGGCCCGACCAACTGATTTGCGTGCCTCGGCCCGAGATGAGATGACCACGCGAGTGTTCACGACTCCCTTGACTGTCATGCCTTGACATGACTCCCTTGACATGACTCGGAAGCACCTCCACGCGCGAATCGCGCGCGCGGCACCCGTCGCGTGCACTGCTCTGTGAGGCCTACGATTCCGATCGCTGCTCAGAATCACCTCCTCCTACGCGACGCCGCACGCTGCACCCGTCGCGTGCACTACTCTGTGCCCGACCGACCGCTGCTCGGAAGCACCTCCCCGCGCGAATCGCGCGCGCTGCACCCGTCGCGTGCACTACTCTGTGAGGCCTACGAGAGGCCTACGATTCCGATCGCTGCTCGGAATCACCTCCTCCTACACGCAGCCACGCTGCGCCCAACGCGGGCACCACTCTGCGAGGCTGGCGATTCCAATCGCTGCACGTCGGAATCACCTCCTACGCGCGAATCGCGCGCTGCCCCATCGCGGGCACAACCCGATCAATCGCTGCTCGGTGGAATCACCTCCTACGCGCAAATCGCGCACTGCGCCCTTCGCGGGCACCACTCTGCGAGGCCGGCGATTCTGATCGCGGCTCGTCGAAATCCCACCTACATGTGGCTACTCAACGAGGCCGGCGAACTCCGCTGCCCGGAATCGCCTCAATGGAGGCTCGCTTGGCACCATTCGAGGACTCGCCGCAGCACGGATGAGTTTCTAAGGACGTCGAGCGGGACCTTCATAGCCTTTCACGACACTCGGGCTTATGCTTATGATAAATGATCGTATACCATGTGTATTCTATATGACTAACTATGTCTAAAACTCCGGACAAAACACGGCCCGAAAGCTAAACAAACGAGATGCTACTTCAGGTCGTGATATGTATTCGATCCTTTGACCCGACAGCTAAACAAACGAGACGCTATTTCAGGGCGTGATATGTATTCGATCCTTTGACCCGACAGCTAAACAAACGAGACGCTACTTCAGGGCGTGATATGTATTCGATCCTCTGACCCGAAAGCTAACAAACGAGACGCTACTTCAGGTCGTGATATGTATTCGATCCTTTGACCCGAAAGCTAACAAACGAGACGCTACTTCAGGGCGTGATATGTATTCGATCCTTTGACCCGACAGCTAAACAAACGAGACGCTACTTCAGGTCGTGCAGTCTATCGCTGCCAAGCATGCTCGCCCTCTCGACTCGGCGTGCTCGCCCTCTCGACTCGGCGAAGCCGCACTGGTTCAACGGGCCGAGCTCAACTTTCGGTTTCCCTCGTACGCGGTGCGCCCTAGATAATACTTTTCACTCGTCGGCCGGGTTCGTATTCCGTACACCGATCTCGAGCCCGCTCGAATGCTGCTGCCCAATGGACGCGAGACTTTAGATTTCGGAGTGCTACTTTACTCCGTCTGGGGATACCGCTCAGCTGGAACTCGCCGTCAAACCCGCCCGCACGCGCCCGAACCAATTGATGACGTCATCGACGAAATCACGCGTTTGCTTACAGCGCCATTTAACTGTTTCCCGCGCTTGCGTCATCAGAGTTCGTCTACCTGGGTACCTCTACAGATAGCAGAAATACTCAATCTGACCGCCCCTGCCCGAAAGTGCGTGTCATAACGTGGCGGCCTTCGAGGGCGACTAGCCAACATCGAGGACTTATGCCGTTAATCGATAAGGCACGGGGCATTTGGGGGTGCACGGTGACCCCATGACACGGTGACATTGAGCATTGCGCCCGACTCCCTCGTCTCCTGAGCAAGCCACGTGGGCACCGGCCCGCCCTTGACTCTGGGCTTGTTGCTTCTAGGACAGGTCTCCTGGCTCGCCTCCACACATTTCGAGACTGCGAGACGCCTTGCCCGGCCGCTGCCTGATTGCGTTCCCTCTGACCCAGCCTGACTGTGAAGGTCGCTTGACTTCGGTGCGCGGCTGTTATCTCACACTTCACGACGGGGGGGACGGGGGGGGGACGGGGGGGGGGGGGATGGATGAGTGAGGGGGTGAGATGTCGATCCATCCATCCGGGCCATCCTCTTGGATGTCGATCCATCCATCCGGGCCATCCTCTTGGATGTCGATCCATCCATCCGGGCCATCCTCTTGGATGTTGATCCATCCGGGACGTTTTCCATTTCTCGATCTCGACGTTTTCTCTCCGGGACAATCCCTCCGGGACGGTAGCCGGTATCGCCGCGTAGTCAATAGGACGGGCCATGGATACAATCCATCCGGGACGTCTCTCGGTAGCCGGTACGGCCGAACGGGCCATGGATGGACAATCCATCCGGGACGTTCTCTCGGTAGCCAGTAGCCGGTATAGCCGATCTTCTCCGATCCTCTGCGCGCTGTGCTGCAGGTCGGGAGATTCTGCGTGCTTCGCTGGGAAGGCGCATTTCAGTCGTTTTGTGCGTCGTCGTAATCTGCCATGCCGGTCGTTCGGGCAGCCTTCGGAGGGCACTCGTGGCAAACGTTTTGCTTGAAACTATTTGCCGGAGCTTGTAATTCGTACGCGCTGCCGTCAGAGAGCACTCGAGTCTCGTGATTTCAAAACAGGGGGACTCCGGGGTATCGCGTAACTCTCGTTATGGCTCTCGTCGGTTCTCTCCCTCGGCAATTCCATGACATGGATCTAATGTGGATCGACCATGTACCCTTGGGAGCCAAGGCAGGTACAGACTTACTGTAATGGACTTACTGTAATGGCCTCCTGTCATGTAATCTTACTTACTGTTACAGCTTACTGTAAAGAGGCTTACTGATTTACACATCTTCCACATCGACACATCTTCCTGTAATGTGTTGCCTTGCGACGAATAGACATGGCTTACTGATTTACACATCGACACATCTGCCTGAAATGTGTTGCATTGCGACGAATGGACATTCGCTCTTCGACAAGGTACACCTTACATGCAAGGTACACCTTATGTAATGAGTTGCATATCGAAAAGGTACACCTTATCCAGCACATAGGCCTGTGAGACTAGACTATTGTGACCCACAGGCTCATCGTCTGCCAGTATCGGACATGTTTGCTAACCAGGCTATGAGTGCGCCTAGAGAACATCTGCCGTCCCTCCCTTCGCCTGATACACCCCTGCCTGAAGCGGTGAGGGCACTGAGGTGCCCCTCCGACACCTGCCTCCAGCGGCTACTCCGAAGCAGGGGACTCCGGATTTGGGGACGTCGTACCCGGTAGTTTCCGAACCTGTGCTGGCAGGGTAATTCGCCACACTGACCTCTATGGATGGACCGACTGACCTGTACTACTGATAATGGATTTGTTTCGTATAGCGCTTTCCAGGAAGCCCTAAAGACGCTTTGACAGTGTGCGAAACATAACACAATGGCGCAAAGACAAGAATCAATAGGGATATTTCTTTGACACCCTAATAATGATACAATGACTTCCTCTACCCATTAATGCTGACGCGCGCCCGCTTCCTGCCTAGTGGCAGCATAGTTCTAACGGCGGGGAGAATGTGGTGAAAATGTAAGTTGAACCCAGGTGTGACGCTCACTTAAACCACTGGGCGGTGTCTATAAGACCTCGGGACGTCCGCGACTCGAGGCCACTCCTGCGACTTTATACAATGACATGTAGAATTGAATGGTACGTACCCACTTATATTCTAGGCTTGCTGGCATTGACTGATATATCCAATCTTTCTTATATGATGCCTTGATCCTGACATATATGTTGCATGGTGTATTTTACAGGATGATGTTACGATCTAATTGAAATTAAACCTATCTATGGGACGAGTTGTGGATTTGGTTGATTTTCACAACAGGCTTATTTTAGCTGAGGACAATGACTGTACCTGAGTTGCTGTGTTGTCATGATTTACACCAATCATAATACAAACAATTATTTTGCACAAATGTATTTGTTGTGTTTGTGATATTACATTTTTATAGGCAATTTAGGTTGAAGATTTAGGTTGAATGTTTTTTTTTCAAGAAAGAACTCCCCAGCACATACATAGGGGAGGGGTAGGTGCAGACTGGAAGTTTGTGACGATTACACCTCACCACCACGTAATTCAAAACACCTCACCACCAAGTAATTCAAAACACCTCACCACCAAGTAATTTAAAACACCTCACCACCAAGCAATTTAGAACACCTCACAGCCATAAAACACGTAATAAAAACACCTCACCACCACGAAATTGAAAACACCTCACAGCCATCAAACACGTAATAAAAACACCTCACAGCCATAAAACACGTAATAAAAACACCTCACAGCCATAAAACACGTAATAAAAACACCTCACCACCGCAAAATTAAAAACACCTCACAGCCATAAAACACGTAATAAAAACACCTAACAGCCATAAAACACGTAATAAAAACACCTCACCACCACAAAATTAAAAACACCTCACAGCCATAAAACACGTAATAAAAACACCTTACAGCCATAAAACACGTAATAAAAACACCTCACAGCCATAAAACACGTAATAAAAACACCTCACCACCACAAAATTAAAAACACCTCACAGCCATAAAACACGTAATAAAAACACCTCACAGTCACGAAATTAAAAACACCTCACCACCACGTCATTTAAAAACACCTCACCACCAAGTAATTCAAAACACCGCACCACCACGTAATTCAAAACACCTCATCACCAACTAATTCAAAACACCTCACAACCACATAATTAAAAACACCTCACTACCACGTAATTATAAATACCTCACCACCACTTAATTCAAAACACCTCACCACCACGTCATTTAAAAACACCTCATCACCATGTGATTTAAAAACACCTCACCACCACGTCATTAAAAAACACCTCACCACCACATAATCAAAATACCTCACCATCACGTGATTCAAAACCATCACAACGTTATTAAAAACACTTCACAACCATGGAAACAAAAGTTTGAGGGAGTCGTTAAGTGACAACACAGACACCGCCCAGATGTGTAGATATATAGATAAATAGATAAATGACTGTACCTGAGTTGCCGTTTTGTCATGGCTTAAACAAATCATAATTCAAACAATTATTTTGCACAAATGTATTTGTAATATACGTGATATTACTTTTAATAAACAATTGAAGTTGAAAAAAAAAATTGGAAAATTTTTCAAAAACAATACCCTTAGGACATACCGACGGGAGAGATATGTGCATACCAGAAGTTTGGTACGATTTCACAAAACTTTGAGAAACTAGTTCAGTGACAACACAGGACAGACGCTGCACAGATATAAATATATATATATAAATATAATTTTCACATCATGCCAGCTCACATTTGGGAATCCGAGCGAGTATGTCAATAACGCCAGCAACAGGAGTCGAGGTCCTCGTCCTCTGCAGTGGACTAAAAGTAGGCTGATGTGAATTATATATATATGTGTGTCGTATATCAATATTTTCGACATCAATTATATTATATATCATCAATATATCAATTATATATTGATTATATATATAATTCATTCATTCATTCATTCATATACATATATACATATATATATATATATATACGAGGGGCAGTCAATAAGTAACCTCAAAATATTTTCACAACTTGTTTCTTGCATGTACGTGTGTAACAACTGTTATTTTTCAACATAATCTCCATTGCGTTCAATGCATTTTTTCCAGCGCTTTACTAAGGCCTGGATTTCTCTAGAAAAACAATCTTTTGGCTGCTTTTGTACCCATTTGTGCACCCCCTCTTGGACCGCTTCGTCTGATCGGAAAGTGGTTTCACCAAGCGCCTCTTTAATTGGCCCAAAGATGTGGTAATCCGATGGGGCGAAGTCTGGCGAGTAGGGTGGATGAGGAAGACACTCAAAATGCAGGTCCTCGGTTGTTGCAGCTGCAGTATGGGGCCGAGCATTGTCATGCTGCAGCAAGACATGGGTAGTGAGTAGTCCACGACGTTTTGATCTGATTTCTGGTTTCAGATGATTTTTAAGGAGGTCACAGTATGATGCACTGGTGACTGTGGTCCCTCTGGGCATGTAATGCTCTACAAGTGGGCCTCGGCTATCCCAGAAGAGCATCAGCATCACTTTTCAGGCGGACGGCTGTGTGGGGAATTTTTTGGGCTTCGGTGAAGTTGAATGGCGCCACTCTTGGAAACGGAAATTCAGTGTAAATATTCAGTAAACATGTGGAACAATTGGTGCAGCTGGTAACCTCACCAACCTCGTTCTATTCTACCAGATAAGATTTCCAATCCATGCTCGTTGTAACTCCGAAGTACCGCTTGGGAGTGAGGGTGATATTATAAAAGCTCAGTTGGGAAACGGTTTTAGGCATGTTTTGGGCCTACTGCCTGACGGAAGATCACTAAAGTTCTTTCCATACCAACTGACCACCTCCAGGCACCTATCCCTCTACACATTGTTTATTCAGCTCCGACCTTCTCCCTCTCTCTATACTCCCCATAGTTTTGCTTTCAGCAATTTCCCATCGCATTTCATTCTGGTTTCCCATTCGATGATCCATACATCAGTAGTTTCAGTTTCACTTTTCAACATAAGCTTCACTTTGAGATATCAGTTTAGATTTGTCATTGCAACTTGTGATGCGACATGAATTGTGCACAGAAAAGGTCGTCAAAACCGATTTTGGGAGGATTTTTTTTTTACAATTTTATCGAAGGGGTCTAAAGTTTTTTTTAGGGTCATAAAGGGGTCTGAAGTGTTTAAAGAATCAAGGCTCTTAAAAGGGCCAAATTGGGTCTAAAGGTGTCTAAGGGCGAAAGAGCAAAAGGGTCAAGTGTCCAAATGGTCTTAAATTGTCGAAAGGGTCTTGAATCAGCCAAAGGGTCTTAAATTGGCCAAATCCTCTTTAAAAAGTCAATAGGTTTGAAAAGTGTTGAAGAAGGTGTATATGTCCCAAAAGCGTTGATGTGGGTTTGAAAGGGTCTAAAGGGTGTGAAAGGTCTCAGGGTGTCTAAAGGGATCTAAGGGGGTGTAAAGGGTATAAGGGATCTAAAAGGTCTAAGGGGTATAGAGGGGTGTAAAGGGTCAAAGGGATCTAAGGGGGTGTAAAGGGTCAAAGGGGTCAAAGGGGTGGAAAGGGTCTAAAGGAGTTTAAAGGGTTTAAGGGTTGTAAAGGGTTGTAAATGGTCTAAAGGGGTCTACAGGGTGTAAAGGAGTGAAGCTGTAGTCAATAAATTACCTCGGGTTTATAATAAATTAACTCAGGAGTGTAACACGGCAATAACGGGCCAAATTACCCCCCTCATCATGGTATAAAACCCCTATTCAGGTACATCTTGGTTAAAAATGTGATGGTAGAAAGTTTCGTTCTGATTAACTTTGGGAGCTCAAAACAGTAAGATCACAAACAAACAGCAAAACAACAACTCACCTTGTTGTGTGGATGAGGTAATCGTTGGAGGTTCTTCATCCGTTGTCAAGTGGCGGTTTGGAGTTGGCGTCATGTGGGTCCTTTTTCTACAAACTATTTTCACGCTTTAGAGTGATGTTGTTGGATGAGCAGTAAAATTACCTTTAAAACAATGTATAGGTTGTGTTTGTACTATTTTCGGTTTTTGAATAATTAGCGCATTTGAGAGGTCACGTGACCCCTTCTTTGCCAAACTTACCGATCATGGTAATGTCTTAATTAAGAGTTGTTTCTCACATATGATAACATATTTGATGATCCGAGCTTACCATCAAACTAATTATATTGATATCTGTGTTGAAATCTGATAAAAATTGGGATTTAAATAAAGATTTCTATATGTGGATCGACTCTTGGAGATCATGGCGACAGGTGGCGGCTCGGATGGTTTTAAGTTGTGAATTGGGAGAAATACTGTTTTAAACCCCTATTTATGTGCAGGGTGGTAAAATATGTTATCCTATAAAGTTTTGTGCCGATTAACCTCGGGAGCTCAGAGGAGTAGGTTCACAAACAAACAAACAAACAGACATTTCGCATATATATATATATATATATATATATATATATATATATATATATATATATATGTCACACACGCACAGACACAACCCACACTGTAACAACCCGCTTAAGATGTCAAGTTGAAGGCCACATTAACCATTCTAAAGTTATAGACGTAACATCATGTGTTTGTATTTGAACAAGCATTTTCCATAACAGTCCATCAATAAAGCATTATCCAATCTTAATTGTGCCTTCAGTGATTAACTTACCTCTGAATTTCAAAGTGAGTCTGCTATACAGCTTGAATAAGAATAGTCATAAAATATAATGGCATCATAAACTGACTGCAAAATTAGAAATGGACATTTTATAAAAGCTGAGATAGCAAGTTTCTCATCTGTATAGAATTTTCATCAAGATCAGTGTAGCCATTCCAAATTCACGGATGTATAAATAAGTTTATGGAATGGGAAGGATCGGGGGGAAGAGTGAGAAGGGGCAGCAGGTAAGCAATGCATGGAGTGAAGAGGGAATAAAGAGCTGATGTCGTGATTCTGATAACTTGCTCTCACAAGTCAAAAATGTAAAACAACATTATAAAAACGCACACAAATCTTGTTACAAAAAGGGCGTTTACTTCAGTCCAACCCAACACATAAAATCTTGTTGTACATAATCTTACAGCACGCCGTCTCCCGGACAATGAACGCTATTGCTCTGAGCACAAGTTAAATAAGGGGAGGGAAAGGGCGGCGAAAAGGTACGAGGTTAGGAGAGTGGGGAAGTTTTGGGGTAACAGTAACATTGCAGCTCAACACAACTGCTGCCATTTCTTTTTCTTTTTTTATAACAAAAGGTAACCTGAACGAGCTGCTTTCTAGTGAAGCCCACACTGCGTGAAAGACAGTTTCTTCTTGATGGCAGACTGACCACAATAAAGAGGGGACAGGAAGAGAAGAGGGGGAAAAAGGCAGCTGTAGTTATGTCATAGTGCTTTTGCACAATGAAGGTTTTCACACCGTGCCATTATGACTCATTCTCATGAAAACCGTGTTACCATTTTGAGGTATGTCACAAAATGAATTGGCCCTCGAAGAAACAAAAAGTTTTTTCAGTATATATTTCAACTAAAAGGAGGCTATTTAAGCAAAAAAGGCTGTCATTGAACGCTGTGCGGGGTCGTGTAGAAACACTTTAAAATCGGCGCCTGTGGGTGATACGTGTGATAAAGCTACAAACAGCAAATATAAGGAAAACGGCCCCGAGGGAGTTACGGTGATACGTTAAAGGGAAGTGTGGAAACGCACGATGTTCATGCAGACTATTAAACCATATTGGGTATAACCGTACGAACTCATCTGATGCTGAACACCAAAAAAAAAGAAGAAGAATATTTATCATTCAGATTGCATAAATATCTACAAAACAAGCTACTCAGTGCAAGTTATAATAATTGGCATGACAGGGAAGACGATAATGGTAAAAATTAAACCAAAATGGAGAGTTAAAAGGTGTTCAAAATCTGCTAAAAGGCAAAAGCTTGTCCTCCTTGGGCCTCCTGCCATGCGAGAGAGAGAGAAAGAGAGAAAGAGAAAGAGAAAGAGAAAGAGAGAAAGAGAAAGAGAAAAAGAGAGAGAGAGAGAGAAAGAGAGAGAGAAAGAGAGAGAGAGAAAGAGAGAGAGAAAGAGAGAGAGAAAGAGAAAGAGAAAAAGAGAGAGAGAGGAGGAGGAAAGATAGAGAGAACAAGAACAGCTCAATTAATAAAAGCTAACTCTAAAAATGCCCAGCGAGTGCGGGGTGAACACACCACACACTAGGAGTACACAAAACACACACCCACCAGGGTAGGGGTGAGGTGGTGGAGGGAAGAATGTTCACTTAATGGTGCAAGGAGTTCAGGAGGTGAGAAAAGTGGAGAGTGTACCCAAACCTGGGGCTCGGGCTAGATTTACGGGCAATGGCTTGGCGCTTGACTCGTATGTTTAAAAAATGCTTACAAAAACTATCTGCTGCATTTGCAATGCAGTAGAACCAGAGGAGGAAATTTTCCCTTGTCAACACTACTTTCAAAGCTTTTGAAAACTTTTGAAATCCTCTCATGCGGAGAGCACCTGGCATTGGTGACATCACCGGCCCAACTGGTGCCGATTAATGCATAGAAAGAAAGCGACAGAAAACTGTAGTCTTTCCCCATTGGTGAGAATGAAATTAAGCAAGTGCCGCTCTCTCCACCTCCACCTCCTCCCGCCGCAATCCAATCTCTCCCATAAGGCTAAGTGGCTAATTGTGCGCCTCTCCAGGTCCAGACGCGCCCAATAACGATATCAGTAATAATAACAATAATAATCCTCTGGTAGTTTCTTATAAACCCTGGAGTGTTCAAGCAAGTGCTTTAGAATCTATGTCACAATGTGTTTGCAAAAATGAGCTTTCATGCCCGACAGTTATGGGAGATTACTCACATGGTCCTGCCCTCATTGTTCATCTGTCCTCTTTCATTGCACTTTCAGTGTGGCGATAGTAAATCGGTGAAGTTCATGTACAAAAACATGTATTTTCATATTTTTTTTTTGTGTGCGTGTTTTTTAAACACACACAAGGAAAAGTTTGTTTCGAGAGTTAGACTTTCCAAAACTGTTCCTTCGTTTTTCTTTTTGTTTTTTAATAAGAAACATAATAAAAGCAACTTATTGTGACTTTTCTCGTTGCCGAGTTCCGCTCAGTGCAACTTGATTTCCGCTCTTGGAGCTGGAGGCAATTTTATTTTTTTCTCCCCATGTGAATCTCATCGGCAGTTATTCCTGCTGGGTTATTCCTGTTTAACACCCCCTTCCCTCCACGTGCCTACGGTCCCTTCTAGCCGAAGCTTTTATACTAGGTCTGTCCTACGAAAATATTAAAATCAACATCATTAGACAAGCAAGTACACCGTACAGCTTTGTAATGTTCAGAAAGAGGGTAAAAAGAACGAAGTGGAAAGCAAAAGTTTTGGGCTGAAAGTTGGGTTCCACGCTGTCACTTGATTATTCTCACTCAATAAGGGTACCTTTTCTTGTTTTTAAGAATCTCCTACTCATTGTTCTTCTTTTATTTTTTTTTGAGATCTGTGCCTTCTTTTTTTTAAACAGCCTTGATGAAAAACGTCATTGTGGACACAGAATATTCTCTCACTTATCCAGACAGGTTCCTCTGTCACCCCCGTCCCTCCCTAGCAACTTCCCTCGGACATTTGCTTGATTACAAACCGCGAGAGTTCCTCATCGAGTCGACTTGCTCACCGAGCCGGCTGCTCTCTTGGCAGGACTCAAAACAAATGCACAGCCGAGGGATAGGAAAATACATCACGAGACAAAACAATTTTGGGTTCTGCTTTGGGAACCTGCATGGATTAAACAAATGACAAGAACAATGATAATAATAACAACAATAAGAATTATTATTATTATTATAATTACCATGTATGTTTGTACAAGGCGTCACTGTCCTTAAGTTTTTATTTTTCATTAAAATAATTATCAGTCGCCTGCACAGGTCTATAGTGCTAAGTGCTATAAGCTAGGAAAGTGTGAAGACAATAATGAGAGCGAATGAAACTCTCTTCTCTCTACCTCTTATCTTTTTTCTTTTCTTTACTTCATAAAATTTTCCTTTTTTGACAAAAAGCATCCTTCTGGAGTGCCAAGTAGGAATAGAAGGGAATTTTGAATTAGGAAAAAGGGTATGCGCATTCAGCTACAGAAATCTATTTATATGAAAAATGGTGAGGATGGGGAATGTGGGGCTTTCTTTTTGCACCCCACAAAGCCTTTTCCCTCACCCACCTCCCAAATGAGTGATAAAAACAATGTACAACCTTAGATAAGTGCTTTCAGATTTTTGCCCCCAATGACTACTCGACCCCTTCCTGCCAGGTAGCTGTGGGTGTCCGTGACACCTGCTGCCCAAGGGGTGTCAACGAAAGTCTGAGTTTTGCAAAATCAGAGAAAGGGTCTCAGAACTCCCAGTCTGGTGAGTCATCACGGCTGGCAGCTTTTTCCAGCCGGTTTATGATGCTGTTCAAGTTAGCGGCCTTTACTTCGTCACGTAGTGCTTTGCGCACACTCCCCTCTTTCCGTCCCTTTGCAAGTGTACCATCAGACCCTTGGGCCAATGGACTTGATCCTCTCGTGCCAGGCCCGGCTCCAGGCGGCAGTGGGGAATGGGTTGAGGCACCGGGAACCAGAGGTGGTGGCAGGGGTGGCGTTTCACCCGAAATTGGAAGGCAGGATGGTGATGCTGAGGGAAATGGAGATACCAGTGGTCCTTTTCCACTCTCTGCCTCTGGTTTGGGGGAGGGTCCTGGAGACGGTGAGGAAGATGCAGAAAGGGGAAGGAATGGAAGTAGAGGCACTGCTGGGCTCAGAACATTGCCCACTGTGCGAGGTTCTGGGCTGGAAAGGCGCAGAGCAGCTGAGGTTGCTCTAGCCATGAGTAGGTCACTGAAGAATGTATTGGAACGCAGTGACAGCTGACCTTGGACTCCTTCATCCAGATAAGTTCCTTCAGATCCAGACCCAGATCCAGACCCAGCTTCAACAACTTGTGTATGTAAAGGTTGTAATGGCAAGCCTTCTTGCCTTTCATCGCTAAAGCAAATGCCACTTGCTTCCTCCTCGACCATCTCTTGCTTAATGGAGGCAGGTGGAAGGCTGTAGGATTCAAACTGCAACACCTGGCACTGGTCATCTTCCACGTTAAGCATTCGGTCCTCTCTGCTATGAGGTCGATCTGGGCCTGGTCCCTCAACATCCACAGCACCATCATTTGCCATCCTTGCTGTGCAGCTTCCTTCAAACTCCGGGCTCTTCTGCTGGTTCTCTTCAAGGAAATGCTCGCGCCGTATACGCGACCTGCACAACACATCAAACAATTCCATTGACTCAATTCTGAAAGAGGCTCCCATCATCGACACCAAAGTGGTAAAATAAATCTCTGATGATGACTCTCCAAAGGTTTGCATTTTTGAGAGGTGATGGTAGGTTGACTGTCCAGCACTGCCAACCTTCGCTATTGTTGTTGGTTTTGCCAGAGCCAGAAATAAATAAATCACCATCCACACAAACAAGGGATGTCTCATAAGCACGGGAATCTTAAGACAATATCCACGACTAAATGGCCCTCATAAAAAATGTCATGTCCAACTATGATACGTCTGTCATGGCCAATGTAGCCAACAACATTGCACACAAAATAAACAACCTAAAAAAGACATACACCAGGTTGCAATGTGACCTAATGTGTCAGCTAATGGGTGCACTTGAAAACTTGTGAAAGTTAATTTGAAGAGTCCAAATAAACTTTTCAGGGATGCATTCGTTATTGATATTGACAATAAGGTACCTGTAATTGTGGAACCAGTTGATGACTGTGGACGTGCGCAAACCAAGCTGGGCTGCGAGCATTTCAATGGTTTGCTGCGATGGGTAAGGCTCCTCTTCGTATGCTCGTTTTAAAGCCTCTTTCTCCTCAGGAGCCAATACAACACGAGCCTTTTTTGCCAGTCCTGTCGGCGCCGGACTCACTGAAGCAGGAGCTGGACTGGTCGGTGGGGGCACAGGGCTCTCACCATCTGGTATGACTGTGCTGCGCCGCTTTAAAGAGGCTGATGGATTAAATGTATGCAATAAGGACCGGGGATGGAGTGAAAGGAAAATAATAATAAAAAAGTTGTTGCTAAATGTACAGTTTGAGTCATTCAAGATATCTAATCTCAAGCTCTTTTACCAATACATCAAAGTTCCTCCACCATCTCTCTCCCACACACACCTTTCTTCTCCATTCGCTTCATATTGCGCAGGCGATCAACGCTGTGCGGATCATTCAGCCACAACTGCATTCGAACAAAGGGCTCTCGTCCTTTTAGGCTCAGCTTCTGCCAGGGCTTTGGCCGCGCCAGCAGGTCTGACACTGAACCCTGTGTTAGACCCAGAACTGTCTCACCGAACAATCTCTGTCCTGAAAAAAAAAGTGTGACATTCAAATAGGTGAGGGAAGGAAGTCAAAGAGAGAATTGTGAACAATTCCAGAGAGAATTGTGAAAGCAGAATTATAAGTGACTAGTGAGGTACCCGGTACGCATGGGTGGGAGGCCAGAAGCAAACAGACAATGCAGAAACGGCGAATGCTAAAGCATGAAACCAATAAATTCCACATTCCTGTCGCATCTTCAGTCGCACGTCAGACATGGACAGCAAGTTCGTGAAGGACTTCCACGAAAAACGTACCCGTTTGCAAACAAACAGGTACGTGTGTTCCATACCCAGTCAATGGCGTATCTGCATATGGCGATCCGCGAATGTCACGTTGAGAAAGTAGAAACCGTCACGGCATTCCGTCATTCACTTGAACTCGATATCTCTTTTTTCATTCCAAACAGCATAACTCCAATCACAAATGAAATAACATTAATATAAAAAATAAACTTTTAACAACATTCGTGACATAAACAAATATTTAAATCCTGATGTGAAGTTCCATACGGTTGGGTGAACACAATTACAAATTCAAAATCGTAATTGTATTCACTCAATTCCAATCATCAATTGATACTTTAACAAAACGATTAACACGATTAACGTTTAACGATTAAACATTACGATTGAATGACGGTTGTATTGGGATATTATCAAACCCGCGCATTGCCGTCATCTGTCCACTTCCGGATTCGCTGCGGGGTCATAATTCTCATCAAAATTTAAACATATTTGTAGAATTTCAATAAAAGCCACATCACTGTTCATATCGGTAAATATTATTCCATCGTGTTTGGAAAAACTGGAAAATTGGAAAAATTGGAAAAACAATATTGCCTATTTTACTCCAGGGGGTCCTAGGATTACCCACCCAAAATATCGTTGCGATCGGTTCAGCCGTTTTTGCAGTACCTTCGAACGGACAGACAGATGGACATTTGGGGAATTATAGTAAGGTGATGATATGACGAGCTGTACCATACTCTTTACAGATTGTTGCTGCTGCTGAGGCAGGTTCCCAGCACAGATTACGCTGGGTGGTTTGCCATTGCTTTCCCAGCAGTCAATCAGGGCAATAATTTGTAATTGTTCCAGAGTGCCGGCAATAGCTCGCCTACTCTTCATGAAGGACAGCGTTGGATCTTTAACATCCATCAACCAATGGCAGCGGAAGGGAAGCCCAGTTTAATCTCCATCCGAGGGATGGTACACACATCGATGCCTCGCTCGGATTGTGAAACACCAGGGTGACAGTTGAAATATTATTATTTTTGGAATTATTATTATTGGAATTTTTATTGTTGGAATTACTATTACTAGGGCATTGCCCGTACTATATCTATATCTAAAATTATATCCCCCCCCTCTATTTACATGAAATGGTTTGGTCCAAAGCGAACGGCTTGCGAGTACGGTGACAATCCCCCCCCTCTATTTACATGCAATGGTTTGGTCCAAAGCGAACGGCTTCCGGAGTTTGGTAAAGAAATCGCCATCGCGTGCACAAACGCGCAGGAAAGCGAATGAATCGCAAATTCGGTTTTATTAGTTTTAAAACATAGTTTAACGCCAACATAGTTTGCAAACGTGAAATAAATGAATACGCTCTCAAATGTGCCATCCGAGGCAGAGTGTGTCCGCCACGTTCGGCACACGCGATCGTTCGCTGCTCTCTGATTGGTTGAATCGTTTTTTGGACATAGCTCGGTAAGTAATTGTCCGATTAATATGAAACCTTGAAAAGGCACATCCTCGGGTCCCCAGCAATATACCTGGCAAGTTAAAAGTATATCGGACCCGTGGTTGTCGAGAAACAGCGGTCACAGACAAACGTACAGACGTACAAACGTACAAACGTACAGAGATTACTGGAATTATAGATAGATTATAAAATTATATTGGAATAATTATAATTTTTGTAATACTTCAGAAAATATTACAAGTACAGTGATGATATAACAAAACAGCCAGTGAACTTGCATGTAAGAAGTTGCAAGTTCAAATTCAAGTGAATGCAATAGTGTTAAATTCTAAGCTTTGGAAATCTGCAATAGTTCCAAAAATATATATTCACAGGTGTGAGGCTCATGGAAGAGCAATGTACAGTCGACAGTGTGACAAACATCAAGGGAATGAATGAACAGGAAAAGAGAAGAGGGAGGAGGGGAGGAAACACTGAAGCTAACACATATGATGGTTGGGTTAGGAAAGGTTATTGGGGGTAATAGAGATCATAGGTCAGAATCGTAGAAGACAACAGATGGCGGTGCACTGGTTGCTTTAAGCCCTGCAGGGAAGAATGAGACAGAACAGTTCTGGAAGGTGGTTCCATAAACGTGAGAAGCGAGGAATAAATGGGTTGAGGTGTGAAGCCACCTGGATTTTGGAAGTTTAACCAGAAGGGGTTTACTGGAAGAATGTCTGCGTCCTGCAGTAGACTGGAAGGGTCAGAGGACTGAATGAACAAAGGGAGCAATGTTAGAGAAGAAGTGGTAAAAAAAAAAACAGAGGGACTACCGACCTGCCTGCAATGGGAGAAGAGCAACAGACCTTGTGCTTCGTCCTCATCACAGAAGATTGTAATAATTTTGAGAGGTTTGGATTGCACAGAATACAGGACAGACAGGTGTGATTCTGGGGTGCCAGTCCAAAGTGGATTGCAGCACTCCAATGAGCTATGAGCATACGCCTTATAGATTGAGTAGCTCCGATTTCCCAAGGAAAGACTTGGATTGATGGAGGAAAGCCCACTATTACCAACATTTCCAGCTACTGGACGAGAGAAAGTAGGAGTAAAATCCATTGACGTTTTAGAAAATTTACCAAAACAAATTGTATTAGGTTTATTTCACATGAGACAAGTGTATAGACATCAAAGTAGAAGCTCGTGGAGGCTACTTCATGTGGCAGTTTACAGCCCGACTTCCTGTTTCAGTAAATGCTGTATGTAAGGAGATTATGTGAAACTGGTAATGTTGAAAATAAAAAGCGGTTTGCTTGTTAATGGGATATGTGAAAAAAGGATATGTGAAACCTGAGTCTGTTTGTTTGTTACTGAATTGGCAGAGTAGATCTTAATACATTTTTGGATTGGACATGTCTTCTAAACGATGGATATTCCCAACTGCACTGAACTCATCACATAATTATATGTGTGTGTACGTGTGTATGTGTGTACGTGTGTGTGTATATATATGTGTGTATATACAGTCACGTGAAAAAGTAAGTACACCCCATGTAAAGTTTTGACTTTTTCAACATATTTCAACATACAGCTATTTGATCTTCATTTCAACAATATTGATAGATAAAGGTGATATAATATAACAAATATCATGAAACATTTACATTTTGTAGTCCATTGTGTAATTTAAATAAACATAAATGCAAATTTCACATGTGGAAAAAGTTAGTACACCCTTGGCTCCAATAGGTGGTATTGCCCCCTTTGGCAGAAACAACCTCAAGTAGGCGTTTCTTATAACTGTCTACCAGTCTCTGACATCGACTGGGAGAAATTTTTGCCCACTCCTCCATGCAGAATTCTGTCAGCTGTGCGATGTTTGAGGGGTTTCTTGCATCCACAGCTCGTTTCAAATCCCCCCACAACATCTCGATGGGATTTAGATCCGGGCTTTGACTTGGCCATTCCAGAACCTCCATTTCTTTCTTTTCAGCCATTCCTTGGTGGATTTACTGGTATGTTTAGGGTCATTGTCATGCAGCAAGGTCCACCTTCGGTTGAGCTTCAACTTTCCGACAGATGGCCTCACATTATCCTCAAGCACCCTCTGGTACAATGAAGAATTCATAATGGATTATATGATGGTGAGCTGCCCAGGCCCTGATGCAGGAAAGCTGCCCGAAACCATAATATTTCCACCACCATGCTTTACAGTTGGTATCAGGTTCTTGTGGTCAAATGCTGTCTTTGGTTTTCACCAAACATGTCTTCTGGTACTGTGGCCAAATAGCTCTACCTTTGACTCATCTGTCCAGAGCACATTGTTCCAGAAGTGCTGGTCTTTGCCTCGGTGTTCATTGGCAAACTTTAGTCTTGCCCTGATGTTCTTTCTGGACAGCAAAGGTTTCCTCCTGGCACACCTCCCATGTAGATCAAATTTGTGCAGCCTCTTTCTAATGGTAGACTCGTGCACTTTGACATCAACAGTGGCAAGAGCTACCTGTAGGTCGCGTGATGACATTCTGGGGTCCTTAGAGACGTCTTTCAGCTTCTTGCGGTCTGCTCTCGGGATGAACTTGCTGGGGTGGCCTGGCCTGAACAAGTTGGCAGTTGTTTGGAATCTTCCCCACTTGTAGATGATCTTCCGGACAGTCGAATGATTGATTTCAAATTGTTTGGATATCTTTTTTAATCCCTTCCCAGACTCGTAGGCATCTATAACCTTCTTTATGAAGGCCTCAGAGAGCTCTTTTGATCTAGGCCTGGTGACGCCGCACACTTCAACAATAAAGAGCAAACCAAACTAAATGTCTGAGGTTAAAATAAGACAGGTTCCTCCAAGATCCTCTCTAACGATGTTCTAATCATTTGCACCTGAGCTGGTGCACCTGATTCTAGTTTTAGGTGTTTGAAGTAGTGATAAATGTAGGGGTGTACTTACTTTTTCCACATGCAAAATTTGCATTTATGTTTATTTAAATTATACAATGGACGACAAAATGTAAATGTTTCATGATATTTGTTATATTATATCACCTTTATCTATCAATATTGTTGAAATGAAGATCAAATAGCTGTATGTTGAAATATGTTGAAAAAGTCAAAACTTTACATGGGGTGTACTTACTTTTTCACGTGACTGTACATACACACATGTGTGTGACAAGGAGAATATACAGTATATCTATATACATACACTGCTATGCAAATGTCCTAGTCATTTTTCTACTTTGATGCATAATAAAAACTAAAACTTTCTGCTCAAAAAGTTTAATTTCCTAAAAAGCAAATACACCTTTATGAAAACGAAAATTATTATTCAAATAACCAAATTTATGCACAAGATACCTTGATATTAACTAATAGTGAGTATGTCTAACCTTTTCCTTCAAAACCATTGAAACTCTTCACATGAAACTTTAAAAATAAATTGTTCTAAACTCTTGTAGCATGGTGTTTGACATTTCTTCCAAGACCTTCGAAAGATCATCTAAGTTGCTGCGATATTTTATTATACTTTTTCTTTGTCCAAATATCTCCATACAGCTTCAGTGACATAGAGATCTGGGCTTTGAGGGAGCCATTCCCTGCATTTGAAGGGCTCCAGGTATGAAGGCCTCTTTATTTCGCAAATAAGTTTTAATTATCCCAGCTGAGTGTCTTAGATCACTATCTTGCTGTAAGATGAAGTTTGGACTCACAAGTCTTGCACCACTGAGGATACCATAATATATAAAATAACCACCTTTAGAGCGGGGGTTGGCCTTTTTTGGGAACCGTGGTTGTTGTTGTTTTTCGGTCCCCTTTTTGAAGCAATGTTTTACGGCCGGATGCCCTTCCTGACGCCAACCCTTTTTGCCACAGATGTTCTAATCATTTGCACCTGAGCTGGTGCACCTGATTCTAGTTTTAGGTGTTTGAAGTAGTGATAAATGTAGGGGTGTACTTACTTTTTCCACATGCAAAATTTGCATTTATGTTTATTTAAATTATACAATGGACGACAAAATGTAAATGTTTCATGATATTTGTTATATTATATCACCTTTATCTATCAATATTGTTGAAATGAAGATCAAATAGCTGTGTGTTGAAATATGTTGAAAAAGTCAAAACTTTACATGGGGTGTACTTACTTTTTCACGTGACTGTACATACACACATGTGTGTGACAAGGAGAATATACAGTATATCTATATACATACACTGCTATGCAAATGTCCTAGTCAGTTTTCTACTTTGATGCATAATAAAAACTAAAACTTTCTGCTCAAAAAGTTTAATTTCCTAAAAAGCAAATACACCTTTATGAAAACGAAAATTATTATTCAAATAACCAAATTTATGCACAAGATACCTTGATATTAACTAATAGTGAGTATGTCTAACCTTTTCCTTCAAAACCATTGAAACTCTTCACATGAAACTTTAAAAATAAATTGTTCTAAACTCTTGTAGCATGGTGTTTGACATTTCTTCCAAGACCTTCGAAAGATCATCTAAGTTGCTGCGATATTTTATTATACTTTTTCTTTGTCCAAATATCTCCATACAGCTTCAGTGACATAGAGATCTGGGCTTTGAGGGAGCCATTCCCTGCATTTGAAGGGCTCCAGGTATGAAGGCCTCTTTATTTCGCAAATAAGTTTTAATTATCCCAGCTGAGTGTCTTAGATCACTATCTTGCTGTAAGATGAAGTTTGGACTCACAAGTCTTGCACCACTGAGGATACCATAATATATAAAATAACCACCTTTAGAGGCCATTTTCCCCGCAAAGCGGGGGTTGGCCTTTTTTGGGAACCGTGGTTGTTGTTGTTTTTCGGTCCCCTTTTTGAAGCAATGTTTTACGGCCGGATGCCCTTCCTGACGCCAACCCTTTTTGCCGCCTTTAACGACAAACAGGGAATTACCAGTGAACTGGTACTCAATTTGCCAACCTCAGAAGGAATGACAGGCTGAGTCAACCCCCCTGGCGTTAATTCAGCGATCGACCGGGATTACGAACCCAGGATCCTAGGATCCTAAGCCGGCACCCTAGCCGCTAGCCCAACACTGAGGATACCATGGTGGATTGAAATTTGTTTGTACCTTACTGCAGTCAATAAACCATCAATTTTCAACAATTTTCCAACACCACTTGAGAATATGCACCCCCAAACCTGAATTGAACCTCCTCCATGCTTAATTGTTGGCTTCAAGAAAGGCTCTTTCCAAGTTCCAGTTTTTCATCATCTCACGTACTGTCTTCGATTAGATCCAAATAACTGAAACTTTGAGTCGTCTGTCCAATAAGGACATGGTTCCATATTCCAATTTCTGTGTTTTTTATCCATTGTTTCATAGCATATTTTAACCTTTTAGTGTTGTTTCCCTTTGTTAACAGAAGTTTTCTTCCTGCAACACATTATTTAAGTCTTGATTTCAATGGGGATCTTCATACTGTTCATGGATGGATGACACCTGAGCCTTCTGCCAGCTTTGTTGTCAATTTGATGCTTATCTTCTTTATATTCCGTAAGAATATTATCTCCAAGTACTGTATTCCTCATCCTTGTTAGACAGTTTTTAAAAAATCTTTCAGTCCTGGGTTTGTCAATTACAGATGGTGTTTCTCTATATTTACCCTCGCCAGAGGAGAGGGTATTGCATTTGAGTCCGTTTGTTTTTTTGTGTCTGTTTGTTTGTCCGCACAGAATAAATATGATTTTCTCTGAAACCGTTGGTCCGAATGACAGGAAATTTTCACATTATAACTCCACTCCATTATAACTCCACCTGTATAATTTTTTTATGTTAATTATGACGTCATAGGTCATGTGGTTCGGCCGTCATCTTGGAAAACCGAAAAACTTTGCACCTCTATATCTCCGAACGCGCTGAATAGAAAAAATTGAGACATGGCTCATTGTAAAGAACTCTCAATAGGGAATAAAATATGTTAATGATGATGTCATAGGTGCCGCCATTATGAAGTCATAATTCGACAAGTACAAAACTTCATCCGATCAAGATGAAATTTCTTGAGCGTCATGTAGGCATAAATTGGTGGAGGGGAAAAAAATGATGACGTCATCGGTCGCGTGGTTCGGCCGCCATCTTGGAAAAACCGAAAAAATTTGCACCTCTATATCTCCGAAAGCACTGCATAGACAAATTTGAGACATGGCTCATTGTAAAGAACTCTCCATGTGGAATAACAATAATTATGACGTTATCAGAGAAAACAATAATTATGACGTCATCGGTCACGTGGTTCGGCCGCCATATTTGTTTTAACACAAAAGCCTTAAAAACCACTGAAAACACATCCTGGCGAGGGTTTGCAATCTCTGATTGCTCTTTCTAGTTGTTGGTTGTACTTGGGATAGCACACCATGAAAATCGAGTTGCATGAGCTATTTCACTCAATGTTTTTCCTACTTTATGCAGATACACAATTATATGATCTGCTACAGAAAATTTAGCCATTTTGTTTGAAGCTAATAGTTAATCCTGATAGATCTGTATTCTGCAATATGAAAAGTGGAGTTAAGCTTTATGTGTAGAGATGAACACCTTATATTTATGATAAGGAACACCTGATAATGAGCAATCAATTAGACTTGATTGGTAAATGTGATGTATTACTTACAGCAACACTTCATATTATTACCTCTGCCATTGAAGGTGGATGAAGGTTATGTTTTCACCCTTGTTTGTCTGTTTCTTTGTATGTGAGTAGGTTATCTCAAAAAGTTATGGACAGATTCGGACAAAACCTGGTGGACAGGTTGGGTGTGTGACTGGGAGGAAATAATTCGATTTTGGTGAAGATCTGGATCCGGATATGAGAATTTATAAAAGATTTTCAAGTAGTTCTTTACCATTTAGAGATAGTCACCAAAACAATATATGGCATGATATTTCAAAAAGTTATGAAGGGATTCGGAGGGAACTTGGTAAATGAGTTGGGAGGGTCACAAGAAGCAGCTGATTAGATTTTGGAAAAGGTCTGGATGCAGATCCAGCCTATCAATGGGATACAGAACGTAAAATGTTCAGCCTGGTGGAGGTATGTGCTCTACCGAGCGCCATTCTAGATTGCTCATGTATAGGTTACTTTGAGTTGGTGTGACCACAAGTTTTTGGAAGATTCTGATCAATGTGAATTAAAGATTTCTAAATGACAAGCTTAGTCCCTTCTCGTCCAAATAAGTTGTATCAATAACAGCCAATGTTGTTCAACAGTAGAACACACTAATGGAGCCGTTGAGTAAATTGTTGATGCTCATAACATCCATATATTGTAACTCCTAATTGTGTCAAAGACTATTGCACAGCAATATATATATCTATATATATATATATATATATATATATATACATATAAATATATATATATATATATATATATATATATATATATATATATATATATATATATATATATATATATATATATATAAATATATATATATATATATATATATATATATACAGACTCGGCATTTAATATGGAATATATATTTTTCTTGACTTGGGTTTACTTTCTGAACTCAGTATATCAATCTGGTGAGTTTCTTTTACACTTTGGTGATTTATTTGTTAAAATAACCATGTCACTGATTGTCTGTCGCAGCAAGAAGTCAACAACAGGATTATATCACAGGTGGCATGGCAAAATGTACGGACAGGTGCATTTGATGATTGGCTTCACAGTTGGGTATAAAGGGTTGTTGCGTTCTGTATTAGTGGAAAACAACTGCTGCACATCTCCAAAAGTTATTGCCGCTTCCTCTGGAGATGGTCCGTCAACTCGACAATGCTGTTTGTCATGGAGTGGTGGCTTTACGAAATTACGGCATGAAACAGCATGCTATTCCTCGGCAGTATGGCATCACTCAAGGTCAGGTGTCAAAGATCCTGAAACGAAATGCTCAGAGGGGTGTCCCTACTCCAATACCGAGGCCAGGACGTCCCCGCAGAACCACAAGGAGGGATGATCGCCAGCTGCACCGGTGAGTCCGCAATGGCCGTACCAAGTCAGCTAATCGGCTTAGGACTGAGTGGCAGCAACTGACAAATGTGCCTGTATCCAGAAGGCTAGTCAACCAACGACTGGTTCAAGCAGGCTATCGTGCCAGGCGTCCCCTGAGAAAGCCACGCCCTACCAGACAACACAGCCAGCGCCGATTGCAGTTGGCCAGAGAGCACCGTCAATGGCAGCCAGGACACTGGAATCATGTGATCTTCAGTGATGAGTCTAGATTTCTGGTCTATCATCAAGATGGCCGTGTCCGAGTGCGCAGACAAGTTCATGAAGCCTACAACAAAGATTGTATAGTGCCAAGAGTCCAAGCTGGAGGTGGTGGGGTGACCGTTTGGGCTGCTTTTCATGCAGGGGCAAAACTGACCTGGTTGTTCTGAATGGAAACCTGAACCAGTTCAAGTACAGGGCCATTCTGGAAGAAACATTGCTTCCATTTGCTCGTGCAGCCTTTCGAGGAAAGTTTGTCTTCCAAGATGACAATGCACGGCCTTATCGTGCTCGCATGATCCAACACTTTCTTGCTGACCGTGGTGCAGAGCATATGGAGTGGCCTGCCATGTCCCCGGATATGAATCCGATAGAGAACTTGTGGGCAGAAATAACGCGTCAAATCGACCACTTGGACCAGCAGCCGACCTCTGTGCGTGAATTGCAGCAGGCTATTGTCACTGCATGGCAAGCGATTCCTGTCCAAACCTTGGCAAATCTCGTGAACAGCATGCCTCAACGTGTACGTGCTCTCCTGAATGCTCGTGGGGGTTACACGAAGTACTGAACTGTAATTTTACTGTCCGTAATCCCACTCGTATTTTAACTTTTGTTTTTGTTAAAAAAAATTTTTGGCTAATGTGCAAAAATAAAGAGATACTTCTGGAAATCGCACATAAGTTCAACACAGTACTGTCCGTGAATTGAGTTCGATATCAGTTTACATCACTTTTAAGGATCAATTTATTTGCTTCGAAATGTCAAATGTGGTTTTTGTTTCTTTTAAAGGTCCCATTAACAAAATCGAGAATAATTTCAACATAATTCCAATGAACTTTTGGTTCTAAGTCATCTTGAAAAGTAAGTTCACCCCCACAAAAAAAATATTCCATATTAAATGCCAGGTCTGTATATATATATATATATATACAGACTTGGCATTTAATATGGAATATTTTTTTTTTCTTGACTTGGGTTTACTTTCTGAACTCGGTATATCAATCTGGTGAGTTTCTTTTACGCTTTGGTGATTTCTGTGTTAAAAGAACCATGTCACTGATTGTCTGTCGCAGCAAGAAGTCAATAACAGGATTATATCACAGGTGGCGTGACAAAATGTACGGACAGGTACATTTGACGATTTGCTTCACAATCGGGTATATAAGGGTTGTTGCGTTCTGTATTAGTGGAAAACAACTGCTGCACGTCTACAAAAGTTATTGCCGCTTCCCCTGGAGATGGTCCGTCAACTCGACAATGCTGTTTGTCATTTAGTGGTGGCTTTACGAAATTCCGGCATGAAACAGCGTGCTATTGCTCGGCAGTATGGCATCATTCAAGGTCAGGTGTCAAAGATCCTGAAACGAAATGCTCAGAGGGGTGTCCCTACTCCAATACCGAGGTCAGGACGCGTCCCCGCAGAACCACAAGGAGGGATGATCGCCGGCTGCACCGGTTAGTCCGCAATGGCCGTACCAAGTCAGCTAATCGGCTTAGGGCTGAGTGGCAACAACTGACAAATGTGCCTGTATCCAGAAGGCTAGTCAACCAACGACTGGTTCAAGCAGGCTATCGTGCCAGGCGTCCCCTGAGAAAGCCATGTCTGACCAGACAACACCACCAGCGCCGATTGCAGTGGGCCAGAGAGCACCGTCAATGGCAGCCAGGACACTGGAATCACGTGATCTTCAGTGACAAGTCTAGATTTCTGGTCTATCGTCAATATGGCCGCGTCCGAGTGCGCAGACAAGTGCATGAAGCCGACAACGAAGATTGTATAGTGGCAAGAGTCCAAGCTGGAGGTGGTGGGGTGACTGTTTGGGCTGCTTTTCATGCGGGGGGCAAAACTGACCTGGTTGTCCTGAATGGAAACCTGAACCAGTTCAAGCACAGGGCCATTCTGGAAGAAACATTGCTTCCATTTGTTCGTGCAGCCTTTCGAGGAAACTTTGTCTTCCAAGATGACAATGCACGGCCTCATCGTGCTCGCATGATCCAACACTTTCTTGCTGACCGTGGTGTAGAGCATATGGAGTGGCCTGCCATGTCCCCGGATATGAATCCGATAGAGAACTTGTGGGCAGAATTAACGCGTCAAATCAACAACCTGGACCAGCAGCCTGCCTCTGTGCATGAATTGCAGCAGGCTATTGTAACTGCATGGCAAGTGATTCCTGTCCAAACCTTGGCAAATCATTGTGAACAGCATGCCTCAATGTGTACGTGCTCTCCTGAATGCTCGTGGGGGCTACACGAAGTACTGAACTGTAATTTTACTGTCTGTAATCCCAGTCGTAATTTAACTTTTGTTTTTGTTAATAAATTTTTTTGGCTAATGTGCAAAATAAAGAGATACTTCTGGAAAATGTACAGAAGTTTAACACAGTACTGTCCGTGAATTGAGTTCGATATCAGTTTACATCACTTTCAAGGATCAATTTATTTGCTTCAAAATGCCAATGTGGTTTTTGTTTCTTTTGAAGGTCACATTAACAAAATCTCGAATAATTTCAACATAATTCCAATGAACTTTTGGTTCTAAGTCATCTTGAAAAGTAAGTTCACCCCCACAAAAAAAAAATTCCATATTAAATGCCAAGTCTGTATATATATATATATATATATCAAAGGCTTCATTAGGTTAGCGCAGTTCGGACACATTATTAAAAGAAGGAAGAAGTACAGCCAATCAAGAATTGCAGGAAGAACACCACCAATTTTGTAACAAAGATTTAAGTAGACATACAGATATTGGACAAAAAATGGAAACACCTGGGTAAATGAAGGACACCAAGTATAACGAAAGCAACAGCTTCCACACAGGTGTGGCCCGTGTGTTAATTAGGCAAATGACTTCCCAGCATGCTTAGGGTCATGTATAAAAATGCTGCGCAGGCCTGCTTGCCTATAATTATGACTAACATAGCTGCAAGAGGAGACCTCGGTGACTTTTGAAAGAGGGGTGATTGTTGGGACACGTTTGGCAGGAGCTTCAGTGACAAAGACAGCTTGCTGATGTTTCACAAGCTACAGTGTCTAAGGTGATGTTGACATGGAACTCCAAGGGTAAGACATCATCAGCAAAGGGCAACAGTGGATGGAAGCGCATACTCCAGGATCGTGATATCTGTACATTAATTTGAAGTGCAAGGCAAAGCATGCAAGCAACTGCAGATCAATTGCCTGTAAATTTCAACCTGGGGCACGAGCAGCTAGTTTCATCAAAAACAGTCCACTGACAACTTCACAGAGAGGGATACCATAGTCGGGTTGCAGTGCACAAACTGCTCATCACATATGGCAATGCACGTTTGCAAGTCCAGTGGTGCAAAGAGCACAGGCAATGGACTACCGAGCAGTGGAGAAATGTGATGTGGTCAGATGAATCATCCTTCACCATATTCTCGACAAACGGACGAGTGTACATGTGGTGCCAACCTAAATAACTCTACAACCATAAATGCTTGGTTCCAACAGTGAAGAGTTCTGGTAGTTCTGTAACGTTGTTGGGCGCATTTTCCTGGCATGGTTTGGGTCCAGTCATTCCCTAAGAAGACTAGCTCAATGCCAATTGTGACTTACTGGCACCGTGTGATCAACCTCACCCCATGTTGCAGCATTTCTTTCCTGCCATGCAGGAGGGTTGTCTTCCAGGATGACAATACCCCCATCCACGGAGCACGTGTGGTCGCCCAATGGTTTGATGAGCATGACATTGACGTTATCCATATAGCATGGCCTTCTCAATCACCAGATCTGAACCCAATTGAGCATTTATGGGATATTCTGGAATGATGCACCTCAATAAAACAGGTGTCATTTGATTGACTTTCTCGTGGAAGAATGGTGCCGCATCGCTTCAGGATCGTGACTGCACGTGGTGCCCCAACGGCCTATTAAGAGACTTTACATTGGTGTTTCCATTTTTTGTCGACTACCTGTAGCTCTTCTACGGTAGTTTTCTCCACACCACACAGCATTCCTCAGGCCTTGGTCCTCACTCTGGCATGTGGCTTGTGAACCATAAGATGGTTGCAAAGATTATATAAAACATACAGACATACACACACATACACATGTTTTGTTTTATGGGAGTATATTTAATAATAATTATCCACTTTCCCTCTTCCTGCACACAAAAAATTCCAATCACTACTATCTGCCATGAAAAAAAATTCTGGCCGAAAGTTTTAACAGTGATGTATAGTCCAGCAATGTGAGGTTTTGGGTTCATTACTATGAACAAGAAAAGCAGGTGTGAGGTTATGTGAGGTTTCTATGATATTGGTTACCAAGGTTGTTGTCTGTGAGAACCTCTTTGACACGTTTGGTGATGCAGTAGGTGTCCAGCTCCGGCGACATAGCGACCAGCTCTTGAATGCTGATAGCTGAAAGGCTGAGTGCCGGGGTGGCAGCTGGACTCACATGGTTCTCTTCTTGCCTTGCCTCAAGGCCCGGTGAGGATAGGGACAGCTGTGGCGAAGGCATGCTGGCGGCTGGAGCCGCAGACATGGCAAATGACTCTGTCGCTACAGCAACGGTCTCCGTCAGGCTACGTACTGATTCGCCAGGACTTGGGGCCGGCTCAGAAGATGGGCTGCATGGATCTGGATCCCCAGCTGTTGCGGCCGAGAATGAGAAACAACTGGTTACACAAAGGTGGTGTTGTCGTCTCGTTACGAGCTAATTCCATCATTCATTGGAAAGTAAAGCACACCGTTTTTGAATTAACTACGATTTTCCCAACTGCAGCAGCTGGTAATTTATGCACAAACCGTGCTTGTTAGATTTCAATGAGTACCAACCTGTCATATAACAATGACCCAGTGACAAGTCCAGTGCACATACTCCTTTTATATTAAATCTTAAGTAGTATGAAGATGCCTTTAACTCCTCAATTAGCCCCACTGCTATGCCAGATTCCTCTAAAATCAGGTTACATCCTTCATGACATGGAATGCACATGAACCCATCAATATTAATTCAATAAGAGACAGTCTCACAAAAGGAGGCGGGCATTTCGTCGAAGGCCTCTTGAGGCCCAGCAGGATGCCGTGCTGTACTTCTCATCACAACGTGGTTACCTCGGTAAGTACGTGTGCATTGCAGTGTTAAGTTTCCTTGAAAGAAATGCAGGAGTTTTACTATAAAAGCTGGCGTGGCTGCAGTCAATACACGCAGTGTGAAGTCTTGCTTCCTAACAAGACCCCCCATCAATGCGGTGCTGTGACTTTCGCACAAAGGGAGCGGTGATTTTGTGAAACAAGTATACTTCAAAAACTTTCACCTCTTCCTGCATGCTGCTACGAAAGACGCAATTTGAGGGCTATGCAGGAAATCAAATGAGCACCGTTTGAGGCTTCAATCCCCACTCGACATTAATCCAAAGCACATTTTGAGGCTACAAAGTCAGAAAGGACCCATTTTGTTAAGTCCCATTGCTGTGTGGAGGGTTTTAATATATACATACATACATACATATATATATATATATATATATATATATATATATATATATATATAATATATATATATTTAAACAAATCATACAGTAGTCAAAATGACAAACACAGCATTCATCATGTAGCCTGAAGGCAACCTTTTTTTTTTGCAGCTGTACTGGATTAGAGGTCGTTCTTTTCTCAGCCTCGGCTCCTGCCTGCTCTACATTGATATCCGATCACGCAAAGCGGCGGGCCGGGATGGATGAAAGCCCACTATTACCAAGCAAATTGGGGTTAATCAGGCTGTGTGTTTACAAGGAACAGGCGGGGCAGCCTATATGCAGTCTCGGGAGAGAAGGGGGAGGTGGGTTAGTGATGTGGGGTTAAGGGGGAAGGAATTGTTGGGGTTTGGGTGGAGAGTTTGAACGACTGAGAGCAAACTGCTACAAACTGCTCCCCCAAAGCAATTCCATTTATCATTCAGGCCATAGCGCAAATTTACCTAAAGCTTAGAAATACCCCGGTACAATCTTACTTTCGGTCACTCTATTTAATGGCACTCTTTTCTTTCTTCTGCCATCTTTGCTTCAAACTCAGCACCTATCCTGGTTGATATTACCACACCGTTCCGCACAACCCTTCAATCTCGATCCTATACAGCAATTTCCTGAAGCTATCTGAGACTGAAAATAAACCCCCAAGCAAACCCTGACAAAAAAAACACAACACCACAAACCACAGCAAAAACCACACTTTAAACTGATCTCAGAAAAATAGCTCCAAAAGGCAAGCACGAGCAGTCAAAACATAACACGAGAAACTTATTGATTTACCAATTATGCAATGATCAACCTAACATTGAAAACAAGTGACCCATTGCGATTGGATCGATGTGGAGCATAATGCAAATTAACGGATGCATTTAGTAACCTTTACAAAACATATTTCCGCAGAAAACTACGTAATTACCGCCGCCACCTAAGGTGGACGAAGGTTATGTTTTCACCCCTGTCTGCCTGCTTGTCTATCTGTTTGTTTTTCTGTCTTTCAACAGGATATCTGAAGAGGTTATGGACGGATTCAGACGAAATTAGATGGGCAGGTTGGGTGTGTGAGAAGGACGAATTCATTCGATTTTGATGACGATCTGGATCCAGATACAATAATTTTTAAAAAGTGATTCTTCACCATTGAGAGATGGGACCAAAAACGATATATAGCATAATATCTCAAAAAATTATGGACGAGTTATGACAAAACTAGGTGGAAGAGTTGGTTAGGTGACAATAACAAGCCGATTAGATTTTGGTTCAGGTCCGAATCTATCAGTTGGATACGAAAGGTAAACTGTTGAGCCTGGCGGAGGTATGTGCTCTACCAAGTGCCGTTTTAGACAATTATACCTTTTTAATATACAGTCATGTCAAAAAGTAAGTACACCCCAAGTAAAGTTTTGACTTTTTCAACATATTTCAACATACAGCTATTTGATCTTCATTTCAACAATATTGAGAGATAAAGGTGATATAATATAACAAATATCATGAAACATTTACATTTTGTAATCCATTGTATAATTTAAATAAATATAAATGCAAATTTCGCATGTGGAAAAAGTAAGTACACCCCTACATTTATCACTACTTCAAATACCTAAAATTAGAATCAGGTGCACCAGCTCAGGTGCAACGATTCAGTATACAAAAAAAAAAGAACATCGTTGGAGAGGATCTTGGAGGAATCTGTCTTATTTAAACCTCAGACATTTAGTTTGGTTTGCTCTTTGTTGTTGAAGTGTGCGGCGTCACCATGCCTAGATCAAAAGAGCTCTCTGAGGCCTTCAGAAAGAAGGTTATAGATGCCTACGAGTCTGGGAAGGGATTTAAAAAGATCTCCAAACAATTTGAAATCAATCATTCGAATGTCAGGAAGATCATCTACAAGTGGAGAAGATTCCAAACAACTGCCAATTTGTTCAGGCCAGGCCGCCCCAGCAAGTTCAGCCCGAGAGCAGCACAAATTTGATCTACATGGGAGGTGTGCCAGGAGGAAAACTTTGCTGTCCAGAAAGAACATCAGGGCAAGACTAAAGTTTGTCAATGAACACCGAGGCAAAGACCAGCACTTCTGGAACAATGTGCTCTGGACAGATGAGTCAAAGGTAGAGCTATTTGGCCAGAGTACCAGAAGACATGTTTGGCGAAAACCAAAGACAGCATTTGACCACAAGAACCTGATACCAACTGTAAAGCATGGTGGTGGAAATATTATGGTTTGGGGCAGCTTTGCTGCATCAGGGCCTGGGCAGCTCACCATCATAGAATCCACTATAAATTCTTTATTGTACCAGAGGGTGCTTAAGGATAATGTGAGGCCATCTATCGGAGGGATGAAGCTCAACCGAAGGTGGACCTTGCAACATGACATTGACCCGAAACATACCAGTAAATCCACTAAGGAATGGCTGAAAAGAAAGAAATTGAGGGTTCTGGAATGGCCAAGTCAAAGCCCGGATCAAAATCCCATCGAGATGTTGTGGGGGGATTTGAAACGAGTTGTGCATGCAAGAAACCCCTCAAACATCGCACAGCTGAAAGAATTCTGCATGGAGGAATGGGAAAAAAATTCTCCCAGTCGATGTCAGAGACTGGTAGACAGTTATAAGAAACGCCTACTTGAGGTTGTTTCTGCCAAAGGGGGCAATACCACCTCTTAGAGCCAAGGGTGTACTTACTTTTTTCACATGCGAAATTTGCATTTATGTTTATTTAAATTATACAATGGACTACAAAATGTAAATGTTTCATGATATTTGTTATATTATATCACCTTTATCTTTCAATATTGCTGAAATGAAGATCAAATAGCTGTATGTTGAAATATGTTGAAAAAGTCAAAACATTACATGGGGTGTACTTACTTTTTCACGTGACTGTAGATATTCAAAAATGAAGGTGCCACCAACGAGAACAAGTTGTCCTGCAAGCAAGGCTCAGTTCTGGCAATTGAACCAACCACCGAGTGGTGCTCATGCAGGATTGTGCAAGCATTGCATGCCGAGTGCTAAGTATTGTTGGCGCCATTATTTATTAAATATGGATTTTCTCAACTAAAAACAGCTTCTTTTACATGTTTATATAGAGTTCTACATGATATTTTTGTAAAGAAACTGCCACAGTCTGTCCTCCACAATGAGTTTCCAAAATACATTTGACTACTACAGCTTGTCCAAAGCATAATCCAGGTCTCTGGGTGCAAGATTGAGGCCGGCTTTAATTTGCTTCTCCATGTTCATCTACACAGGAGTTCTCAGTGAATGAATGAAAACACCTGCGATTGTCTCGTTTGTGCAGTCCACAATCAAAATGCTGGTTGTCCGCAGATTGCTTGACACTGGTATCGAGATAATGCAATGGAACACTGTCAAAGATAAGCTTGGATATAGGTAAAGGCCATTTGGCCCATACTTTTTGTGCCATATCCACATCCCAACATTTCCATTCATTGCAGGTTGTGTTTATCGTGCAGGTAAAAAGTCGAGGCGAGAAATTACCAGGGCTACCAGCACACAACTGCCCATTCCTTTAAAAAAAAAACAATACTGTGGAATATCTGAGATCGGTGGCGCTGGCTTCCCATTAAGCAATTGATGGTGTGTTCCGAGATGCAGTGCCCCCTACTAGCACCTTCCAAGGACCCATGGTTTAAGATTAATGGACAAAATCAACAGAACGTTGATCAAGGTATGCTAATTACCATGGGAAGCAAGGAGAAGACGTTTCGGTTGTTAACCCTACCTCAGAGCATGACAGAGGTTTCAAATGAGTCTGACCAGTCTAAGATCAAACCCAGAATAGAAAGCTCAATGGTAAGGGCACTAACTACTGAAATATTATACCACTCACATTCATCTATGGAACCATCATTTGAGCTCCCTCTGTAAGCTCCTCCGCCAAACTTAACTTTCACTTTATTTGACTAGAGAAAAGAAAATGTAATTGTGATGCAGTTAAGTTCAGTGCACACCCATTCCCCTGGAACCACGAAAGATGATATATTTGACAAAGCTAATAAACGTTCAGACTTGCCTATTTAACTTGACCAATGAATAACAAAAGGTTAAAAGCTAAACTCAATTAGTCGGACAGATATCAAATTATGAAACGACTTTACAGTTATTATGATTATGTTTATATCAGTTTTAAGTATTATATTATGAATGTTTCATTGATAAGAGATGAACTTAATCCAATTTTTTTTTCTTTTCCAAGTGACCAAACAGTGTTTTTTTTGTTCCCAAATCCCTCAGGAAGACCAATAGGGTGCCAACCACCAGTCATGAATGTTTCCATAGCTGAGAATTTTATCCTGGGCAGGTTCCACCTCCATCACAGGAAGTGAGACTATGTGAGGTCAGATGATGTCTAGGGTATCATCGAAACAGGAAGTCAGATGAAGTCTAGGGTATCATCGAAAATTCGAAACGAAATCGAAACAGATGATGGCGAGGGTACCGCCGTAACAAGAAATCCAACTATGTCTAGGGTAATGGTACACATTGGCTGACTCCTTACATCACATGCATTTCACAACCAATCAGGGACCCTATCAAGGCAACACATGTGTGACTCCAAAGAAACGACAAGCAAACTAAGTTGCACTTTCTGCCTCATGGTGCATTTAAAAAAAATAAAAGGATGTAAAGTTAAAAATAAAAAATGGTCACATGGACTTATTCTCGTTATTTGAGATTGAAGCTTATGTGAAGTATTCAAAAGAAAAAGGCTGCAAGCTCGGCCATAAAGCCCACCTAAATAAATAAATGTCACGTTATAACCTCCCACTCAAAACCCGAGAACCAGAAAGGTGTGCCAACGAACGGAATCATTCCAGAACCAAAAAGTGAAACAAATAAGTAGTATTTATTTAAGTGCAGAAAACCATGGTTAAAGTAGGTTATCACAAAGTTACAAAATAAAAACAAGCATCCAGCATGACAAACGTCTTGTACTACAAATCTGTCTGTCAATTTAGACGACCGGTCATCTGCACCAGGGATGTTTTGATTGAAAGAATGTATGACAGAATTGTAGAAACAGGAGACACACAGATGTACAGAGCTGCGATTCCACTCTTGTGGTGGAGATTGGGGTGGTCGACAGGAAAGTCAAAGCTAATCTCCTTCTTCCTGTGGATCCCTTGGCCAGAAATGTTGGCTTGCGGTGGGGGCACTCTGCTAAGATAGAGCCATTGCTCTCACGAGTGAATCAAAACACCGCAGATTTCAGCCATTTGCTCCCAATCCAGCGGTGGCTCATTGTTTTTTAACTAATAATTCCGAGAGATTGCTTAACATCACAGTCTAAATTGGTAATGAATTATACAAGGTGGCATGCATTTCAAAGCAGTGAAAAAGACCTTTTTGTGCAGCACGATGAAGTTTTAATTTTAGAATAACTTTTTTTTAAACAATCACAAGTAGATGAGTTTATATAAGAAACTTTGGTGGCCAATCATCTGGAAGTACTCAGAGAGAGAGCAGCAGGGATGCATGGATTGCAGAGGTAAGTTTAGCGAGCACGACGAGACAAAGACAAATGTCATGTTCTCAGTTTAATAACGGTATCCATCTGCAATGTCTGTGCCTTCCCAGATCGCTATAATTGTGGGTGATTGTTTACAACATCAATGCTTTGATGTTCGCTAGGCAATGAAATAGGCCGAGGCTTTTCCCCGACAACTACAAAAATAAACCTAACGACGTTGACCTTATGAGCTTGACCCCAAAGGCACCAAATTACGCACGCGGCATTTCCGCTAATTTAATCGAGGTTTGGCTGCGCGGGTTTTGCCCCGAATCTCTGGCTCCATTTGAATCCAAAGTCATTTCGAAGACGTCGCCACAGCGACTGCAAGGCGCCGTAAACGTCCGCCTGTACATGTTTATTGTGCCGATAGGCCGTCCCATCGGAACACTCAAAGGCAGAAAAATCACTGAACCCCAATCACTGCACGATCATTAAGAGGAAGCCTCATTTTCTAAATTAATCTGTTGTGCATGTGGCTGAGGGCAAGGAGCCCGTTTTGCGCTCTTGCCTGTAGCAAATTCAGATTTTGTCTCTCTGTGGCGGAATAATCCCCCAAATCGGTTTGGAACGGTGGAAACAGCAACGGCAGCCCCATTAGCGCATTCTAAAGACGTTACGGATTTCCTAGCTCCCTGGGTAGCTCCCTCTCTCTCTCTCTCTCTCTCTCTCTCTTCGACCCCTGCCTGCACTTCACCCTCCCACTAAAGCCCCCATGTGTTAACTGTAATTTAAGAGGGCATCAACAATGACAGTTCTTTCCTTGGCCTTCATTATGATTGGGAAGTAAAACTTTGCCAGGCACCGGTAAAGCACAAGATGTGTCTCTCCCAAATGCTAGTCGGCTCGAGGTAACGTGTTAATGGGCGTCATGGATTACGGGCAGTGTTGATAGGTGTAGTGGGCTGGGACTGCAGCCATGGGTGTGTGTGACTGCCGTGCGTGTTGATGAAGCTCGGACATGCCTCTTTATCCGAACTCACTGGGGCCTGTGTGCAGCCACATGAACTGCAGCCAAAGCAAGGGGTTGGAGGAGGGTTGTCTGAAAGGGCGAGGGAGGCCGTCATTTCATTATCACGGCCTCTGGCAAACATCATAGCCGATGTTCTATCTAACATTAGCCCTGACGTCTCAGGAGATAAAAGAGATCCCGCAGCTTCACACCATCTTGCTTAGCATCAGCTGCAGCAGCAGCATTGTAGTGCTCTGCCTAAGTTTATGTTTGAACTGCAGTTATACAATCTTGCTCTGTATTGGCCATACCTTGACTAGAGGGCGAGGCCTCTGCTGTAGATGACACAGGTAGGTCATCGTTGAGCCACAGCTGCATGCGAATGAAGGGCTCACGCCCTTTCTGTGTCAGCTTGCTCCAGGGTTTTGGCCGTGACAGCATGTCACTAACACTGCCTTGGGACAACCCCAACACCTGCAGGCACAAACAGGGCACTTGTTACACCACTAGTTTGGTAAACACTGTTTTTGGAAATAATGCTTTCCTTTCCAACAATAATAAACCGATTCCTCCACTCTTTTCCTTTCCTACCACTCAACCATAACTCACCTTCTCACCAAAAACCCTCTGACAGATGCCATTCTTTGTGAGTTTTTCCTTCACCAGGCGAGTGAGCTCAGCGGTGTCTACTTCACGGTACATGTACACTTCGTACTGCTCAGGTGTGAGTGGGGGAATGCAGGGCCGAGGCGGTTTTCCAAGGAGTGAACCACCCACCGTTGCTGCTGATGCCCCGGCTTCCCCAACACTAGGTCCCATCTCGGAGCAACCCCTCGTTGGTTCACTCAACACTCCCTCATACTGTCCTTCAGTGGGCATGACCGCTTTTGTACGCACTCGTTGAGTTTGACTATCAGGTGTGCCCGTTGAGAAGGGCCGAAAGGGTTCTGCACGATAGTAAGCTGTGGATGGGATCGGTGACGTTGGAGGTGGGCAGTAGAAGGCCTGAGCAGCGGGTGAAGGCCGGTGTTTGGTGCAAGGTTGAGGGCGCCCATCCTCAAGCTCTGTTTTTACACGGCGAATGATGTTTTGTACGAATTGTGCATGTGCCTGAGAGGGACCAGAACTACCATTGCTGCCATCTGCCACCGTGGCACCATCACCTTGTGGTTCTGGGCCTCGGCCAACTGCAGCGGCACCCGCGGCAGGGCTATGCTGGGTGGGTTCGGAAAGTGAGGAGGATGAAGAACAGAGCGAAGAAGATGAAGATGAGGAGGCTGAGGAAGAGCAAGAGGTTGCAGTTGTAGCAGGAACAGGCGTCCCATCAGCTACAGCTTCAGCTTGCAGCATGGCTGTTCTTTGGGCATCCATCTCACGCCGGGCCTGCTCCAGCAGAGATCGGATGGTATCATCGGAGCTGCTATGCTCTGGAACTGGTGACGGCATCGAGATCTGCTCTGCTATTGGTGAGGAGATGCAAGAGGAAAAAAAGCAGATGGTTCAAGCAGGCAGGCACGCCAAGACAAAGGATTGCAATCGGATTGATATAGCCACTTGCAAATTTATGGTGGATGAAGTATAAAGTTTCTAAATGAAAGATAGAGTAAAATGAAGGAACAGTAAATTGAATGCAAATTTTTAGCAGTTTCATAATGCGAGGTTCTTTTTATGCCAAGTAACTCGCATTCTTTGAGAACGCGTTCCCTCCACCGCTCTGCAATCCCCACCCCAGTGGTGAACTGTAATGCTACTAGTTTAACAAGGAAGTTTCAAATAGACTGAAATAAATACAATGGGCTGAGCTGATGGTCAAGCTCGATGAACAAAAATATCATTGAAACAGAAATATATTCAGCAGGTAACAGTCTTGCTGTAGCTTAAATGACGGGCGAGAGCGATCGTGAATATTGTTTTGTGTAACGGATGTCCGGCACTCATTGTAAAGTGGACTGCTCCAATGTACAAACCTTTCTGTGCCTGAATCTCCTTCTTAGCTTGCTCCAAGATATTCTTGATGGCATCATCTGAACCACTGTCTGGTGTTTTTATCCGTGGGGTGATGCTTCCTGCACGCGGGAGAGGGTCGAAAGCTTAGATGCAATGGTGAGATGCATAAAGGCCTCAGGATGAGCCCTTTCCTTACACAGAATGAAGATGGGTTTTGTTTTGTTGTTGGGTGGTAAAAATCTCATTCCTTAGCCTCTCTCTCTGGTGAGGATTTTCCCCGAGGGTGAAAACAATGCTGTGATAATTTCTATCATCTAGAAGGTTCTGTACAAGTGTCTCTTTCCCATTATCATTGTCATTACACCATCTGTGGCCACATAATCTGTTCAATTAGAGAGGCTTGGCTGGGACTTTTGGGGGTACGACGACGCAGTATGTTAGTGTCTGCATGTCTCATAGACCCACATCAGTAAGCCAATAATCGAGCTGTTTTATTTTTTTTTCCCCAATTTTAAATTGAAAGACAAAAACATACAAAGCCGATAGTGATAAACAACATATAGTCATGATGTGATAATTGCGTATACTGACGATTACTACTAGAGGAATGATTATAATAATTTGTGAAAATAACCATTCTGCATCATAATCAGTGTTAAACACTTTTTCAAAACGTTTGAGTGTCAAAACGGTTATTTGAAAAGCTCAACTTTGAACAGCCAAACATGGGTTTTTTTTTTTAAATGGCTCAAAATGGCATCCAAAGTGACAAAATGTCATATTAAAGCTGTTTAAGTTGAGGCCAGGGCTTTTGAATTGTCTTTGCATACCCTAAGTGCTAAAACTGTGATCAAAAGATCCAATGCAGTTGGAATTTTCTTTTTGGATTCTTGAAAGTGAAACAAAACTCGGATTAAAATAAAAAACGAAGAATTTAAATATTCGTTTCAAAAAAACGAAGAATTTAAATATTATCATTACATTAAAGTTCACTTCGTAATGTTACGAGGCAAAACCCAAGGGCTGAAACGATAGCCTGGTGGTGCGCACACTCGCCTCTGAGCTGTCTACCCTGGGTAAGAATCCGGACCAAGCTATACACTGTGATCCTGGTATTTTGCAGGCAAGGTGAAGCATAAATGTTTGCACCGTCCCTCGGATGGACGTTATACTGGGTGTTAGCATTAGTTGGTTGACTGTAGAGATCCCATGGTGTACTTTCTCGAAGAGTAGGTGATCTATCACCGGCACCCTGAACAAATTTCAAATTCCTGTTCCAACTTACAAGGGGCACTGCAATAGTGACACAGGCACATCCCATAACCTAGCAAATAGTGCTAACCGCAATCATGTACTGCATACAATGCCTTCAGAAAATATTTAAAATGGATTAACATTGGGATCTTTTGTCACTGATCTGCACATAATATAGTGGGGTGTCCTCAAAAAACAAACTTTCAAAGAAAAAATTTCCGTTATTTGCAGTAGCTCACTCAAAACATGACAATGCGCTTATTATTCAAAGGAACTCTACTATCTCGAAGTAGATAGTACATTGGTACCTGCAAGAGATGGTTTTGGAACGATATTACAAATAATCAGTTAATCTTTACATCATTGTACATACCTGCACCAAGTTTGAATTAGATCACTTCAGCCATTCTCGAGTTATAGACCTATTACAGATTTGACCTTTGACCTCTTGACCCGAAATTCTAATCACTTAATCTTTGCAGCATCATACAAACCTGTACCAAGTTTGAACTAGATCACTTCAGCTGTTTTCAAGTTACTAGGGCATGCCCGTACTATATATATATCTAAAATTATATCCCCCCCCTCTATTTACATGAAATGGTTTGGTCCAAAGCGAACGGCTTGCGAGTACGGTGACAATCCCCCCCCTCTATTTACATGAAATGGTTTGGTCCAAAGCGAACGGCTTGCGAGTACGGTGTTTTTTATCGGACCCGTGGAATTATAGATAGTAGTTTTAATTAGTTTTAAAACATAGTTTAACGGCAACATAGTTTGCCGACGGGAAATAAATGAATACGCTCTCAAATGTGCCATCCGAGGCAGAGTCTGTTCGCCACGTTCGGCACACGTGATAGCTCGCTGCTCTCTGATTGGTTGAATCGTTTTTTGGACATAGCTCGGTAACTACTTCTGCGATTAATTTAAAACCTTGAAAAGGCACATCCTCGGGTCCCCAGCAATATACCTGGCAAGTTTCAAGTATATCGGACCGGTAGTTGTCGAGAAACAGCGGTCACAGACAAACATACAAACAAACATACACACAGAGATTAGTGGAATTATAGATAGATAGACCTATTACAGACTTTGACATTTGACCCCAAAATCGAATCACTTAATCTTTACATCATTATACATGCCTTTACTAAGTTTGGAATTAGATAACTTCAGCCGTTCTCAAGTTATAGACCTATTAGAGACTTTGACCTCTTGACCCCAAAATCTAATCAGTTCATCTTTACATCATTCTACATAAGTGTACCAAATTTGGTCAGAATCCCATCACTGGTTCACAAGTTATCGCGGTAACAGTATTTTTACCTAACGTGACGTCTGACATTTGCCCTTTGACCTCGTGACCCCAAAATCGAGTAAGTTCATCTTTACCACATTATGCATACCTGTGCCAAGTTTGACTAAGATCCCTTTAGCCGTTCAAGTTATCGCGGTAACGAAAACCTATCACGGACGGATGGACGGACAGACAGCCGGACGGTCAACCTGAAAACATAACGCCTCCGGCGACTTCGTTAGCGGAGGCATAACAAAAAATAACTTTCCTCAAAAAAATGTTTATGGATTATCAAGTATTTTCCGAGGACACCGGTCAAATCAAACGGAAATGGAATTTTCTTATTGCATCTCAGTTTGTACATAACGTTGTCATTGTTGCTGAGGCTATTGACACATGAATGACTTTGGGTGTTGGCATCGTCTTTTGACCTCTTAAAGGATGCCATTTTGCCATCAGCAATTACCAAGACATTTTACAATATTATATTCCACTGATGTTTAAATAAATAGATCGATTGAATGAGTACGAGTGTAAATGAAAATCCTGGTGTCTTCTTTCTCCCCATTAGGTTTGAATCCAAAGTTGGATTGGCTTATTTGGCATTCCCATCTTACAACGTTCAATCCCAGGTTTGAATCCTCTGTACTACTCTGTATACTACACTCCTCTTACTTATGTAATGGCCGCAATTAAACTCTTCGTGTGGGGTCCACTGAGAAAAGTTTTTTGACACAAGTCTTTCACGATCAGCTGACTAGGCATGACATTCAACTGGAGTTGATTTGGACAGGAATTTGAAACACCAATCCGACAGTATAGTCGGGTCAGGAATCGAGTCCAGGTGGGAGTGCTCAAAGGTAAGTGCACTCACTCTACCTCTGCATCATCCTGTCGGAACAAAAGCCGTGTGCCTATATACACCACAATGCAAAAGTGCATTGATGTCTACGAATGTTCCTGTCCTGCATGTAATGCATTCACAGGCCTTAGATCATCGTTTCAAAAAAAAGGTAAAGTAAGTCTTCCAAATGTGTAATAACCTCGTGAGCTTTGATGCGAAATGCTACCCAAAGGAGGAAATTAAAACTCACTCCAGCACAAAAGAAACGGAGAGTAAACAGGGTTAAAATATATTCACGAAAACGTTTTTCATCAGAACAAAGTTGTTGTTTTACATTTCCTTGAAATGTCCATTGGCATTTTCAAAATCTCCAGATTCAATTAAAATTTTTCTGCCGCTATTATAATATTGTTACTCACTGCACCTGAAACTGCCTTGGAATGGCCTTTACGCTAGGCTAGGAGAGGATAAAGTATGATATGAGGACTGGGAGGGGAGAGGGGGACCGGGAGAGGAGAGGAGGACTGGGAGGGGAGAGGGGGACTGAGAGGGGAGAGGAGGACTGGGAGGGGAGAGGAGGACTGGGAGGGGAGAGGGGGGCCGGGAGAGGAGAGGAGGACTGGGAGGGGAGAGGGGGACCGGGAGAGGAGAGGAGGACTGGGAGGGGAGAGGGGGACTGGGGGGGGGGAGAGGAGGACTAGGAGAGGAGAGGGGGACTGGGAGGGGAGAGGGGGACTTGGAAGGGGGAGGGGAACTGGGAGGGGAGAGGAGGACTGGAAGGGCAGAGGAGGACTGGGAGGGGAGAGGGGGACTGGGAGGGTAGAGGGGGACTAGGAGGGGAGAGAAGGAATGGGAGGGGAGAGGGGGACTGGGAGGAGAGAGGGGGACTGGGAGGAGAGAAGGGGACTGGAAGGGGAGAGGAAGACTGGGAGGGGAGAGGGGACCAAGAATGTAGAAAAGGGCTGGAAAATACAAGCCAAGAGGCCGAATAGACATGCAGGTTTTTTATTTACAGGAAAATGTAATCAATCATACAACCCGTCCTATTAGACATCAAATTAATGAGTCGTTTTCAAAAAATATCGGCCATCGTGTAATTTCTGAAGGTGAAATGAATCCCAGGAGTGGTCTCAATAAACCTCCGACACGCAGAGTCAATAATGTGTCGCCATAAATGGAATTAGTTATTCATGTTTATATTTTGAACAGAAAAAATTGTACCGTGTTGCAATATAATGGTCCAATTAGTATAGACGTTATCGGCTTTGTGAAACTTTCGGGTGAAATTAAAACGTGATTAACAAATGCTTCAGAAGGAACAAATAACGTTCACAAGTGTGCGAACTGCTTTACATGTCGGCCTAGGTCTTCGTTCATCTGCATTGATTTTCTTACTGTTGGGTTTATTTTCTCAATGCAAAGTAAAGTGAAAACTGAAGATAATAATAAATAATAATGGGTATTTTTTTATTAACTCACTTCACTCACTCACCGCAGGCAGGTTGGTGGTCTTTCTGTCTTCTACCGACTCCTCTCCGGCCTTGCTCCCCCAGCTCTGTCTGTGCTCTGTCCCCCAAATATTCCTACAGGTCGCACAAGATCTGCCTGCAACCCTCTTATGGTGAAACTGCCAAAATCAAGACTCTCTATTCACCTTCACTCCTTCATTCCTCTTTTCTCCCGCCTCTGGAACAAACTCCCTCACTCTCTTCAATCCCACTCCACCCTCCAGGTCTTTAAAACAGCTGTTCACCACCATCTCTTATCTTCCCCCATCCAAAACCTTGATCTTTTCTACCCCCATTAATTCACCCCAGATCCACTTTTTTGAAATTCCAACTTCTTTCCTGGAAGTCCTAGCAGTGTTTATGTGTTTTATACTTCTCCCACCCCTCCCCCCTTTCCCATGCCTCCTACCCCCAAGCCCTCTCCCTCCCACAGATCTACGGATGTCCCTGTTCTCTGCTGTTGTACTTGTGTGCTTCGCTCTCTCTCCCCATCTTGTATCCCGCTCCCTAAATCTTATGTTTTATGTGTCAGTTTGTCTTTTTGTGATTAATGTTAGCTCTTACACGAGCCTCGAACTTGTATCCCAAATAATAATAATAATAATAATAATAATAATAATAATAATAATAATCTGCATGAGGATGCACTTTGTGATGCAAAGCCCTGCCTGCGAAGCACCGATCTGATAGTATATAGTCGGGTCAAGAATATAACTGAGATCAGACAGCTCAAAGGTAAGTTCGCTATCTCGCCACCATACTGTCGGATCAAGGGGGTAGAAAACACACCTTGTATATTAAAACACAAAGGGCCATACATAAAGCATGAAACTACTTATTGGCTTTGGAAGAAGTGTTCACATTACAAAGGCAATGTTTTGGGATTAGGAATAAAAGTTTGTTTGTTAGGAATTGAATTTGAAGTTTTTACCTCCCCCCCCCCCCCCCCCCCCCCCTTCCCATGCCTACTCTCCCCGAGCCCACTCCATCCCTCTGTCCCTGCTCTCCATCTTATCTCCCGGTCCCTTTATCATATGTTTTATGTTTTATGTGTCAGTTTGCTTTCTGTGTTAGCTCTTACACGAGCCTCGATCTTGAATACAAAAAAATTTAAAAAAATAAAAAATGTTGGGTTTATGTAAGGAACAAGACCTCACCTCGTTGCTTGACTTGGATTGCACGTAGCGCCAGTACATTTTGCTCATCAGACAAAAACTGTTTCATCTTGAGAAAAGGTTCTTTCCCCTTCACTGTAAGCTTGGTCCAAGGCTTGGGTCTCGCCAAGATCTCGCTTACTGAGCCCTGCAGAAGGCGTTGGGTAGATAGTTAGGAAAACTGTGTGAAAGGAAAATAAAACAGGTGGTGAGGAAGTAGGCCTCCGTGCCCAATGCATGTAACAATTTAAGGGTTGACACTTTTATGAGATCGAGCCATGGAGCTATTTCGACAAGATTTGTCTGAGTGGAACTTGTAATGGGTGGGCAGAAGGATGAGAAGGTGGGGGAGGGAGGGTGGAGAAATCAGCAGTAAAGCTCTATAGGCTATTAAAACCCCCAAAAATGACATCTGATGAACATGTCTGCACATGAGTCAGGCCTGTAGGATGCTGTTAGTCGAGTGAAACCTAGCTAGGACATGTGTTTCTAGGCTGCAGGCTTTCTGGAGAAATATTAGTGTTGCAAACACACACATTATCATAAAAAAGGTCTTAGATTGTACGGAAGCTTTAACAAACTTCCGTTCATCCCAATCAGCGTTTTAAAAAAACAGGCTCAAAGGCTGACAAGTATTAAATCAGGTCTTCTCAGGTCTCGTTCCCTCTGCTCGTTTATCCCTCAGTACCAGTGCAGTCTCCCTAGTTCGTATGTGTTATTCCAACAACCCCATTCTTGTGAAACTCGCACAGTTGAGGCTTACTGCTCACCTCCACTCCTTTCTTCATCTCTTCTCCAATTTGTGGAACCTGCGTCCTCACAAATGGCTTCAAGTTGGCAGTACACCATTTCCTCATTAACCTCATGTCCCTTCCCCGTCCACAAACATTTGCAGGTAAACTTTGTTGCCTTCCGTCTTCTCTCTCCTCCTCTTTGTTCATCCACTTAGTGCGTCCACATGTTGTCCCAATGCCACACTGTTAGTGCAATCCACCCATTGTCACATTGATCTTCCATTTGACCCTGATTTATTTTATTCTGCTGATCACCAGGATCAACACCACCAGAGACTACCTAAGTTCCCCTAGAATGGAACATTAATTAATAATTATATGATTGAGATCATATTGTAAAAGATGCGAAAAAGAATGACCATGTGAGTTGCTAACAATTGTAAGCTTTGGAGAGAGAGCGACAGAGAGAGAGAGAGAGAGAGAGAGAGAGAGAGAGAGAGAGAGAGAGAGAGAGAGAGAGGAAAAAATCTCATTAAAATTTACAACAACCCCTAAGGGGAAATGTGGAAGCCAACATTTAAAGCGTTGATCGCAAAGGTTTCATCAGCACGTTTAAAATCAGCTGAAAACAGACTTTCAACAAGGCCTTTTTATAGTGTATTACCCCACATCACGTGAATGATACAATAAGCAACTAGAACGACGCTCGGTAGAGTGCGTACCTTTGCCAGGCTGAATAGTTTATGTTTTGTATCCAAATTGATAGGCTGGATCTGGATCTGGACCTGCACCCAAATCGAATCGGCTTGTTCTTGTTACCTAATAAACTCATCCACCAAGTTTTCTTTGTCTGAATCCATCCATAACTTGAGATATCCCACTATATATCATTTTGGCCACATCGCTCAAAGGTGAACAATCACTTAAAAATTAAAACATTGATCTCGTATCTGGATTTGGATCTTCACCAATATCGAATGGATTTGTCCTTGTCACACACCCAACCTGTACACCAGGTGTCGTCCAAAATCTGTCCACAACTTATTGAGATATCATGCTGGATACATGTAGTTTGTAGCCCCATCTCTCAATGGTGAAGAATCACTTAAAAAATTATAGGATCCGGATCATCAGCAAAATCTAATCGATTCGTCCTTGTCACACACCCAACCTCTACATCAAATTTCCTCCGAATCTGTCCATAACATTTACAGATATCCTGTTCACAGACAGACAGACAAACAGACAGGGGTGAAAACATAACCTCCGTCCACCTATGGGGAGGTAAAAATGCCTCATTAGCATAACCCAAGAAATAATCAGTGATGTCAGATTGGATTGACCAATTGTTGGAAAGAGAATCAAGTGAAGGAGAGAGAAAGAGATATAAACTACCAAAGACAACAACTCCTCAGGGTGGTGTTATAGCTCAGCATTTTAAGCGTTCAGTCTAAGTAAGGTACGTGTCCCCGCTTTTGCGAATCACCTATTGATGTAAAACGGTTTGAAAAAGACAAAATTGGGACGTGCACAAAGCGGCAAGTTTAGTCCAAAGACCCAGGATACTTTGTCATGCAAAGTCGAAGAATAACATGATATCAATGTATCTTGTCCCCAAGGCCGAAACGCATGGTCATACAACAAACACACATACACACACTCTGGCCTCAAAGGTTGAAACACATGCTCTTACAGGTCTTCAGGCCTCATCAGCAAGGCAAAACCATGTTTAGGCCGTAGTTTAAAGGGCAACCTGTATCAACACCATGTAACATGTCGGATACCAGGAAAGGGAAGTCAAGCAGAGTGTATCATTTTCATACACAAAAATGGATTAACCAATGACAGACTTGGCATTTAATATGGAATATTTTTTTTGTGGGGGTGAACTTACTTTTCAAGATGACTTAGAACCAAAAGTTCATTGGAATTATGTTGAAATTATTCTAGATTTTGTTAATGTGACCTTTAAAAGAAACAAAAACCACATTTGACATTTCGAAGCAAATAAATTGATCCTTGAAAGTGATGTAAACTGATATCGAACTCAATTCACGGACAGTACTGTGTTAAACTTCTGTACGTTTTCCAGAAGTATCTCTTTATTTTGCACATTAAGCAAAAAAAATTTCAACAAAAACAAAAGCTAAATTATGACTGGGATTACGGACAGTAAAATTACAGTTCAGTACTTCGTGTAACCCCCACGAGCATTCAGGAGAGCACGTACACGTCGAGGCATGCTGTTCACGAGATTTGCCAAGGTTTGGACAGGAATCGCTTGCCATGCAGTGACAATAGCCTGCTGCAATTCACGCACAGAGGTGGGCTGCTGGTCCAAGTGGTCGATTTGACGCGTTAATTCTGCCCACAAGTTCTCTATCGGATTCATATTCGGGGACATGGCAGGCCACTCCCTATGCTCTACACCACGGTCAGCAAGAAAGTGTTGGATCATGCGAGCACGATGAGGCCGTGCATTGTCATCTTGGAAGACAAAGTTTCCTCGAAAGGCTGCACGAGCAAATGGAAGCAATGTTTCTTCCAGAATGACCCTGTACTTGAACTGGTTCAGGTTTCCATTCAGAACAACCAGGTCAATTTTGCCCCCTGCATGAAAAGCAGCCCAAACGGTCACCCCACCACCTCCAGCGTGGACTCTTGGCACTATACTATCTTCATTGTGGGCTTCATGCACTTGTCTGCGCACTCGGACACAGCCATCTTGACGATAGACCAGAAATCTAGACTCGTCACTGAAGGTCACGTGATTCCAGTGTCCTGGCTGCCATTGACGGTGCTCTCTGGCCCACTGCAATCGGCGCTGGCTGTGTTGTCTGGTCAGGCGTGGCTTTCTCAGTGGACGCCTGGCACGATAGCCTGCTTGAACCAGTCGTTGGTTGACTAGCCTTCTGAATACAGGCACATTTGTCAGTTGCTGCCACTCAGCCCTAAGCCGATTAGCTGACTTGGTACGGCCATTGCAGACTAACCGGTGCAGCTGGCGATCATCTCTCCTTGTGGTTCTGCGTGGACGTCCTGACCTCGGTATTGGAGTAGGGACACCCCTCTGAGCATTTCGTTTGAGGATCTTTGACACCTGACCTTGAGTGATGCCATACTGCCGAGCAATAGCACGCTGTTTCATGCCAGAATTTCGTAAAGCCATCACTCCATGACAAACAGCATTGTCAAGTTGACGGAACATCTCCAGAGGAAGCGGAAATAACTTTTGTAGACGTGCAGCAGTTGTTTTCCACTAATACAGAACGCAACAACCCATATATACCCGATTGTGAAGCCAATCGTCAAATGTACCTGTCCTTACATTTTGGCATGCCACCTGTGATATAATTCTGTTATTGACTTCTTGCTGCGAAAGACAATCAGTGACATGGTTCTTTCAACAAAGACATCACCGAAGGGTAAAAGAAACTCACCAGATTGACATACTGAGTTCAGAAAGTAAACCCAAGTCAAGAAAAAAATAATATTCCATATTAAATGCAAGTCTGTAATACGAGGATTAACCAGACAAGAGGAAACCTCAATGAACCTCAATGAAACCGAGATCTCGGAGACGGTGGGAGGGATTTTCGAAGCTCCACACGGTCTCCACGTTTTTTCGAAGTTAAGTCTGTTCACAATTGTATTTTGTCGAAACTGTATTTATCTTTCGGTGTGTGAAGTTATTGTGTGCAACTTTGGTTGTTTCTCGGTGTTTATCTTTCATAAATTGATCGTCTGTTTGCCGTGTCGCGAGCAAGGCCTTTGCCGCGTCGTGAACGATTTGAAATCGAAGTTAAGTGATTGTTCCCATTTGTATTTTCGTTAAAACTGTATTTATTTATGGTGTTGTACGTATATTGTGTCCCGACGAAGATTTTTCGGTGCAAATCTTTCATACCTGTATTGAAAATCGTGTTAATTCGTGTCGTGTCTTGAGGCCTTGTACAGTGTACACTGTACAACCTTGAGGCTTTGTTTTTCTCTCAGCGGTCCGTCGTTTGTGATCCAATAACTTTCGTTCTCTGTATTCCCAGTCTTTTCACCCATAGCCTACTTCCTTGTGTAAATCTCAACTCAAAAAACAAACAAACAAACAAAACAAAAAAAAAAACATTCCTTCTCTGTTCTCATTCGTTTATTCATTCTTATTCGTTCGTTCGTTCTTCGACCACGTGTTTCTCCCCCATTTCCCCAGATAGTTTTCACTGTTATTAACCTTCAATGTTTACACTTTCCCCTCAAGTTATGTATTCCGTCATCTTTTATAACACCTTTTTCTTCTTCTTCTTTAAAAGGCTGCTTTCGACTTGCTCACCAAATCAATTCATCCCCAAAAAAATATCCATCTCCTATAGTGCCTTTTTTCTACATTCCCTAAACTCTCCTGCACTCCATCCTCCATCCAGCGTCCTTAAACGTATTTTTAACTCGAAGGTCACAAGAAACTCATTTTGCAATAAATGTTCGTTTCCCATAAATCGTACACTTTCTAAAATCCAATCTCACCCCTCCCCTCCAAATATTCCCCATAACCCCTCCCCTCCAAATCTTCCCCATCACCCCTCCCCTCCAAATCTTCCCCATCACCCATCCCTTTCAAATCTCCCCCCTTGCCCCCTCCCTCCTAAACTACCCCCTCACCCCTCCCCGCCAAGATGCCCCCTCGCCCCTCCCCTCCTAGACTCCTCCCTCACCCCCCCCCCCTCCAAATCTCCCCCATATCCCATCCCTTTCAAATCCCTCCCCTTGTCCCTTCCCTCCCAAACTCCCCCCTCACCCCTCCCCTTCAAATCTCCCCACCCTCATTGCTTCTCAATTTCCCCCCTCTCACTCCCCCTCCTCAAAGCATCCTCCCCGCTTCTTCCCCCTTCCAACTCTTACCTCCATCTCCCCCAACCTTCTGCCTCGCTCTTCCCCCTCCTCAAATAACACCTCATTGTGCCTCACCCAATCACCATCAAACCTTTTGTCCGCCCCATCCTTCCCTTTCTCCGAGCTATTCTGAAATCTCTGACACACCTTCAACAGCTCTCCCTACCTCTTCCACCTCTTCCACATCTTACCCTACCCCTCCTCCCCCCTGTTCTGTATCTGATGCTCCCTCTTCCTCTTCATTAACGGTATGGACCTCAAACATCCGGGGCCTTCGTTCAAACTTAACTGATCTCTCCATACAGGTTGCTTCTGTCAAACCAGACGTGATCTGCTTAACAGAAACTTTCCTCCTTTATGATGTCTCTGATTCCTTAGTATCTCTCCCGGGCTACTCCCTCCTCCGGTATGATAGACCTGAGCCTCGTGCTGGAGGTGGGGTTGCTATCTTTATCAAAAACTCTCTTCCTCACTCGCCCTGCACTGCACTCTCTCCACCTCACCCCCAGGAATACCTCTGGCTACGGCTTCCCCTTCGCTCCCACCTCTTGTTCATATGTGTGTTGTACCGTCCACCAAACAGTGATGACTCCATCTACATCTCGCTGTCTGATAATATGGACCAACTTCTATCTACTCATCCCAACTCTCTCTTCCTCATATGTGGTGATTTCAACTGTCATCATGCCAGTTGGCTAGGTGTGGGTACCTCTCTCACCAGCCATGGCTCCTCAGCAAAGAACTTCTGCGACTCACTGGGACTGACACAATCTGTCAATTTCCCGACCCGGATCTCAGTCAACGGAACATCTTCTCTTCTGGACTTGGTTATGACTAACTTCCCTGAAAATGTCTGCTGCTCTTCTTCTGCTCCAATCGGATCATCTGATCATGTCCTTGTTAAAGTGGACATCTCTCTGACCATCCTCAGGGAGCCTGCTCAGCGTCGACGAGTCTGGCATTTCACTCAGGCCAACTGGCACGGTCTTCAAGCAGCCATCAATCATCTGGACTGCTCTCCCATCTCTACCACCTCTGACATCAACTCATCCTGGGAATTCTTCCAAAGTAAATTGCTCTCTCTCATGCACAGATTTATCCCATCTCGTCTTCAGTTGTCATACCCTTCCTCCCGTCCATGGTACACGGAATCTTGTGGTGAGGCTGTTGCCCAGAAACAACTTGCCTTCGTCTCCTGGAAAGCAAATCCAACGGAAGGAAATCTCATTTCCTTTCACAAAGCCCGAAACAAGTGTGTGTCCACCCTCAGGAGAGCCAGGAAACAATATCTCTCCATTCTCAAGGCCGAACTCTCTTATCTGTCCCCCTCTTCCAAATCCTGGTGGCGTCTGGTCAAATCCGTTTCTGGTGTTTGTTCCCCCTCCATCCCCTCCCTTACCTCAAATGGCTACACAGCTGACTCCGCACGTGAAAAAGCTGAATGCCTCAACTCTGTGTTTGCCTCTAAATCTTGTGTCCCAAACCCATCCCTCTCTGTACCCACCATACCCAGTCGTACCCTGCTGCTCCTGGACTCCGTGTCCTTTCCTCCTGACAAGGTGGAAAAGTTTCTGTCAACCCTCGACTCTGATTCTGCAACTGGACCCGACGGCATCAGCCCACGGGTCCTAAAATCCTGCTCTGCCGCTCTATCTCACCCTCTCTCTGTTCTCTTCACCCTCTCCTTTGCTCAAGGTCAACTGCCATCTGCTTGGAAATCAGCCAACATCACCGCTATGCACAAAAAAGGTGCAAAAACAGATCCTAGCAACTACAGACCAATCAGCCTTCTCCCAATTATCAGCAAAGTCATGGAATCCATCATTGCTTCGGATATGAAATCTTTCCTCTTCTCCAATGGCTTGATCTCTAATCATCAATTTGGTTTCAGACCAGGTCACTCTACTCTGGACATGCTGCTTCTGCTGTCTCAACAATGGATGGAGGTCCTCAATGCCAAACAGGAAATTAGAGCTGTCTCCCTCGACATATCACGTGCCTTCGACACGGTCTGGCACCCCGCTCTGCTCACCAAACTCTCCTCCTTTGGTATCCATGGAAATCTCCACGCATGGCTGGCGGACTTCCTCTCTAGTCGTCGTCAACGTGTGGCCCTGAATGGGTTTCTCTCATCTCCTCTTCCTGTTCAGGCTGGAGTTCCCCAAGGCAGTGTTCTGGGCCCCGTGCTTTTTCTGGTCTTCATCAATGATCTCTCTGACTCTCTTGAAAATCCTCTCTATCTCTTTGCTGATGACTCCACTCTCTGCCGCTCCATCCCTCTTCCCTCAGATCGGCAGTCTGCAGCCTCCTCACTCTCTGAAGACTTGGACAAAATCACAGACTGGTCAAACAAGTGGAACATGTCTTTCAATCCTGACAAATCTCACACTCTTACTATGTCTCTCCGAAAAGATCGACTGGACAACCCTCCCATCTACTTTCTCAACAATCCTCTCCAAGAAGTTCTGTCGCTCAAGCTTTTGGGTCTCACTATCTGCCATGATCTTTCTTGGGAAAACCACATTTCCAAGCTGGCCTCCAAAGCCAGTCGCCGACTGGGCATCCTCCGTCGTGCGAAGTCCTTCCTCGGCACACCTGAGCTCCTCACCACATACAAGGCTTTCATCCGCAGCTCAATGGAATACTGTTCTCCCCTATGGGCCGGTGCTCCTGCCTCACACCTAGCTCGGCTTCACGCTGTTGAAACCAAAGCTTTCAGAATTATTGGAATCTCCCGCGATGAAGCTATCTCTGAGGGCCTTTCACTCACTCACCGCAGGCAGGTAGGTGGTCTTTCTGTCTTCTACCGACTCCTCTCCGGCCTTGCACCCCCAGCTCTCTCTGTGCTCTGTCCCCCAAATATTCCTACAGGTCGCACAAGATCTGCCAGCAACCCTCTGATGGTTAAACTGCCGAAATCTCGGCTCTCTGCTCACCTTCACTCTTTCATTCCTCTTTTCTCCCGCCTCTGGAACAAACTCCCTCACTCCCTTCAATCCCACTCCTCCCTCCAGGTCTTCAAAACAGCTGTTCACCACCATCTCTTATCTTCCCCCATCCAAAACCTTGATCTTTTCTACCCCCGCTAATTCACCCCAGATCCACCTTGTTTGAAATTCCAACTTCTTTCCTGGAAGTCCTGGCAGTGTCCATATGTTTTATACCTCTCCCACCGCCCCCTTCCCATGCCCCCCCCCCCAAAGCCCTCGCCCTCTCTCAGATCTCTCGATGTCTCCATGTCTCTCGGTCCCTGCTCTCAAATGTTGTGTTTGTGTCCTTCCCCCTCTCTCCCCATCTTGTCTACCGCTCCCGATGTTATATGTTTTATGTATCGGTTTGTCTTTTTGTGTGATTAATGTTCGCTCTTTCACGAGCCTCGATCTTGTATACAAAAAAAAAAAAAACCAGAAGAGATAACCTGACAAAAAAAAACAAAAAGAACTTCTGACAAATCATTCATCCACCCGTGTTTAGTTCCTTTCCTTTTTCTCATTGGACTTTCTCATTTAAAAACGGATAACCCTACATTCTCGTTATCCCATATGGATGGCGTTTCCTTTGGGTGCAGTAAGGTAGAAAATAGTAATCCATCCAGGACTCTTCAGTTGTTGGCTGTGTGATAGCATCGATCACTACTGAGGTGCGGCTGTGTCACTGACGCAGTACCGCCCCCCTACACACCTCTCCTCCTCCAGTGAGGGTCAAAGGGAGGAGGTGGTGGTCACAGTACCAGTAAACAATGCCCTCCTCTTTTGAAAATGTACTGTGGGGCTTTACTATCCCACTAGTGTACCTAACGCTGTTAAATGCCTTTTTATAAAGTTGACGGAGATAAAAACACACCTTAGCTTTACACATCACTTTCTTGCTACACAAGACCAGGTGCACATGCTACCTCGGTGTCCGCCATAACTTAATAAATGTAAGGTATAAAACATTAGCCGATCTGGTTCCCAAATAGCATAATAAAACCACACCATTTTGAGTGGACGACTCTGGCAGTGTTTCGCTGTCCCCTGTCACTAACTCCACTTCAGGACACTCACCGAAGTTGGACGGATGTTGTGTTTTCACCTCTGTCTGTCTGTCTATTTGTCTGTGAACAGGAGATCTGAAAAAGTTGTGGACAGACTCGGAGGAAATTTGATAGAGAGGTTGGGTGTGTGACAAGGACGAATTGATTCGATTTTGCTGATGATCCGGATCTGGATCCGAGAATTTTTAAAGTGATTCTTCACAATTGAGAGATGGGACACAAACGATACAAAGCATGATATCTCAAAAAATTATGGACGAGTTATGACAAAACTTGGTGGATGAGTTGGTGACAAGAACAAGCCGAATCAATTTTGGTTCAGGTCCGAATCCAGGCCCGGCCTATCAGTGGATGCAAAAGGTAAACTTCAGCCTCGCGGAGGTGTGCGCTCTACCGAGTACCGTTCTCGTTTCTCATGAAATCCGATTTCTAAAATCTGACGAGAATATCAGGAAAAATGCTTCCAGGAGAATGTTGCGGCACCGATTAAAGCACGCCGTGCGCGAAGATAATTGCAGAGCAGGATAAAGTCGCACCAGTTACGAAGTTTAAATACAACACCAGATGTTAAGCTGGGTATATGAGCAATACCATGAACATGTTTGGTGGCATATTAACGTACAACATATCTGGCAGTGCCGTGTTATACGTTAATATAGTACAGAACGTCAAGCTGCCTTCCCATCTGCTTGCATTTGCTGGTGGATGTTAATGATCTTGAGGTGTCTCTCGCAAGAGTAGGCCATTGTGCGCTAGCACCTTGGCCAAAATCCAAAATTCCTGCATTGACTATCGCCGGGAAAAGGCAATGGCAAACCACCCAGTTTATTCCTTCTAGTGGAATGTCTCTGGCAGCACTAACTGCTCTGAGAAGCCATGGGTGTCGGTTAAATACATGTCCGTACTTTTCTGGTCTTTCTTCAAACGCATTTCTAAAGCACCGTAAAGTTTGAGGCAAAACACCATCAAACTACCGTACACAATCCATGACCAGGAAATGTATTGTTTGAGCAGTTTGCATTGCCACTTAACATTCCATGTAGTCAGCGAGCTTGCACTGTACAGATTATAACATACTAGCAGAAGTACCCGGCGTTGCCGGGTGGGGGAAGGGAGGGGAGGCGGGGAAGAGGACGGAAGGGAGGGGGGTGTGGGGGGGAATGGGGGGGAGGGGGGAAGGTGGAGGGGGGAAGGAGGGAGGGGAGCAAGGGGAGGGGAGAAGTGGAGGGGAGGAGGGGAAGGGGGGGGGGAGGGGAGGGGAAGGGGGGGGGGAGGGGAGGGAAGGGGAAGGGAGGGGAGGGGAGGCAGGGAAGGGGACGGAAGGGGGGCCAGGGGGGGGAATGGGGGGAGGGGGGAAGGTGGAGGGGGGAGGGGGGGAAGGTGGAGGGGGGAGGGGGGAAAGGGGGAGGGAGATGTGGTTGAAGGGGGGAGGGGGAAGGGGGGAAGGAGGGAGGGGAGCAAGGGGAGGGGAGAAGGGGAGGGGAGGGGGCGGAAGGGGAGGAGGGCAGGGAAGGGTGGAAGGGGAGGGAAAGGGGGAAAGGGGGAGGGGGACGGGGTTGAAGGGGGAGGGGGAAGGGGGGAAGGAGGGAGGGAGCAAGGGGAGGGGAGAAGGGGAGGGGAGGGGTGGAAGGGGAGGAGGGCAGGGAAGGGGGGGAAGGGGAGGGAAGGGGGAAAGGGGAGGGAAGGGGGGAAAGGGGGGAGGGGGACGGGGTTGAAGGGGGAGGGGGAAGGGGGGAAGGAGGGAGGGGAGCAAAGGGAGGGGAGAAGTGGAGGAGAAGGGGGGAGGGAAGGGGAAGGGAGGGGCAGGGGAGGAGGAGGGGAAGGGGAGGGGGGAGGGGAGGGGGTTCATATATATGTGCTGGTGGGTGAATGTGGCTCACGTTTCTGAGTTAAGTGTGATGCCGATCAGGAAGAAGAAGAAGCCGTACTACCAAATTCATACACTTCCTGAATTGTTTGATTTATTTGTATTCAAATGTCTGGTGATTGTTTTGTATTTCTTTATGCGAATGTGTACTTGTATATAACTGTCATTAATTTAAAAAGGCTTCGGCACTATTGAGAAATTAAAAAAAAAAAAAAAACTCCAAAAAACGATCTTTTTTTCTCATACTTTTTTTGTTTTTTTTGCCTAAAACACTCCTAGGCACTCACTGATGAACTTCTTAAAGTTTGACGAAGATCCGTTCAGCCAACTCTGAGAAAAATGGTGACACAGACAGACAGACATCTCTCTTATATAGTAGATTCCATTCTTTTTAGTGGGCTGTGTAACGCAAACTCTGACTCCGTGCATAACATAACGTTTACGTACTCAACGTTTCCCATGTCCGTTGCACTCAATTCAACCGGAAGGTGCTCCACATCCGGAAGGCCATCTCGTTTTTGCCGAATTAATGAAGGAAGATCTCTTCCTCACTGCAATGTCCTGGCATTGTTGGAAGCAAGCGGCTATGCGTATTGGCCGACCATTCGGATGGAGATTACTTTGGTTTATGTTGAAGCTCTCTATACGTCGTCGCCATCGTTACTGCTGTTGCTGCTGCTGCTGTTGGTGTCATCAGTGTTGGGGTTGTAAGGCGTTTACAGTCTCTCTTTGGACTGGCTTAACAGTAGTGAATGACGAATTTTGCACTGGCTTTGTGACATGGCTGCCGGGAAATACTGATTTCACCGTGCAGTTTTGAAAGAGCAGGATTATTTAATTTTGTGCTGGCCCAGCGAAGCGGCAATTATTCATTTTCTGAGCGCTGATTTGACTGACCTTTTTCTTTTATTCCTTCACTATTCATTGCACCGAAGTGTTAATTAGTCGTTATGACATAACCGGTCAATGTAATTGCTACATGTTGTATTTCTGAAAAAATAATAACCTTTTTTTTTTTTTACATCTTCTGAGGCTCAAGTAGGAGCTGCGATTTATTGTAAAGCGCACTCATTCTACCGGATCTCTACTGCACCCACAAGCACGCTACCCAACTGTTTTTGTTCTGTCATACCAAATCCAACTGGTATGAGATTGGCATTCATGAGAACGCAAGCTCTCTCTGCAATTTGTTCATAACCTTCTCGTTTTCTTTGCCCAAACCAGTCAATTGGTAATCGGTAGATCCTGATTTGCAGAATAATGTTATTTATTGGCACAATTTGACTACTTGACTTTGATGGTGATGCAAGATGGTGTAAGGAAAGTGCACAATGTTATTCCATCTTTTTCATGGATCAATTCTCAGATCCCGTGAAATTTTAGGACATGGATCTGTGAATTTTCAAGTGTTGATTTGTAGAAATTATTTTGTCAATGTTATGTGTCTGATGATAAAGCAAGCGTACTGTATTAAAAGCATATTAAGGAGGAAAATAAATTGACAAAAGCACTTGCAGGTGTACAGCCTCGTTACCTGCGAGAGGCCCAACACGTAGTGCCCGAACACTCTCTGTCCGATGTTGTGCTTCAATAGCTGCTCCTTGACATGTCGTGCAAGCTCGGACGTGTCGACTTCATCAATTTCCCCTTCCGTCCTCAGCGCCTCGATCCCAGTCCGAACACCACCACCTTCAGGCAGTCCATTACGTAGCGCTGGCGATGCCCCGAGCGAAGGGGAGGCGCTGTGAGTGGACCCTGGGCGTGCACCTGCTGGTGGAGATGCGATAGCACCCACGTAGAGCCCAGGCTGGTATAATGATGCCTCGTGAGCAGCCTTTGCTGCATAAACCGACTGCAACAGTTGCTTGGGAAAGAATGGGCTAAGCGAAAAGCGTCCAGCGCTCATCGGCAATGGCGTGCCAGAAAAGATTCCTGCTGGCAGAGATTCGGCACCTCCAAATCCCAGTGCTGGTGGATAAAGAACAGTTGGCTCCGATGCCGGGGTGCTGGGTGGACAAGGCCGAGGGGAGGCGCATGCAGACAACTCCGAAGGACAGCGGCTTCCTGGACCACCGTTCTCTTGCCAGGCCGGAGGTGGGCCTGAAATAAGAAAAAACAGAGTTAACATCCATGAAGGTCAACGATAGTTCAATGCTTAAGTATTGGATGTTCCCTAACAGCAGAGGATCTTCAATGTGCCTTTTGCCACCCCCAGTATAAATTAAAAAAAACCACCGTTTAGAGGCCATTTTTCCCCGCAAAGCGGGGGTTGGCCTTTTCGGGGACCGTGGTAGTTGTTGTTTTTTGGTCCCCTTTTTGAAGCAATGTTTTACGGCCGGATGCCCTTCCTGACGCCAACCCTTTTTGCCGCCTTCAACGACAAACAGGGAATTAACAGTGAACTGGTACTCAATTAGCCGACCTCGGAAGGATGACAGGCTGAGTCAACCCCCCTGGCATTAATTCGGCGATCAGACCGAGATTCGAACCCAGGATCCTAGGATCCTAAGCCGGCACCCTAGCCGCTAGCCCAACACCAGGGATAAAAAGATTATATTGTGTACAAAAGGTTGGTATAAGTGCAGTACCATGAATTTGAGTAGCAGTAGGTTGTGAACCACCCGGTTCTCTGAGTCTCACTCTTCGTGCCTGGCATGGCAACACTTCCTTAGCCGGTCCCTAGAAGGAAGTAAAACACAGCATAGTAGGAGGAAGATCTCTTTGTAAAATAATAAGTAAGAAAATAGAACAACACAGAATCTTGGTCAAAAGCTAAGTTTCTTGGCCTCAGAAAGGCTTTTTGTCTCTGTAGGCATTGGCATATGACAGCCATCCTGCAGGGGATTAAAGGAAGAGCTTAAAACCGCTATAACTAGATAATTAATCTAATCACAGCACTGCATTAACACAGCCTAATTACACAGAGCGTTACACCGACCTCCTGGGAGGCAGTAGCGTACCTGAGAAGCAGTCACACCTGTCGACTGCCGGTCGCCCGCATCTCCAGAACTACAAAAGGTATAACAAAAGGTCAATGGGTCAGGATTTTTCCACACTTTTCAGAGCAAAATCAGTGACTTGCAAACATCCCTCTAAGTCAGTGGCATCAGTTACTCTCCGAAAGCTTTCGATCTTTATTCATGTCATAATATCGACACTCGTATAGACAGGCTGGCAAGTTGACTCACTTGATCTCCATCTTGATCTCACAGTTCATTCGAGATTTCAACTTTTCTTCGAGTTTCTGCAAGAGACACAAACAGGAACGACGAATATGCCATGCTTTCCCAGTGGGAACCATCCGCCGGCATATTAACTGTGCCGTGTCTCAGTGATACACACCTCCGCTGCGATGGATTTAATCTGATGATTTAAAAACACACAAGGGAACAGAACAACGCACTGCTCGGTATGCCTTCCTTTTTTCTATCCTTTTCACGCATTATAAACTACACTTACTTATCTTGTTCACTTTCACAAGGCAAATTATTCCAAGTGGCTTCAAGAATATGCTTCTATATGTGCCATTCAGGTATCAAATATCAGAATCATTCAGCTATTTGTACCTGAACTTAAACAACCAGCTATTTACTTGTAAGTCGAAATAATTTGAAGTTAAAAATTGACCATGTGCTCAAATTGGACGATCTAACTAGCAAGTGCACATTTGTCCGAGATTCAATCACAATTTCAGTCTGCCGTGTGCATAATTACTGGGGTGCGGCTATGCTGCTGATGTAGTGCCACCATATATTAGTGGATGAATTTACAACTCTGCTCGGGTATCTGCCTACATTGACCTACACTTTTTGAAAAGTACCGTGGGATCTTTATTGTCCACAAGTCAAGGCTAACAAACAGAATTTCTTGCTTATTCAGTCAGTGTATTCTTTGATGGAAGCACCACATAAGTTTATAGTCAAGCGAAGAATCAAACCCAAAGTAGAGGGAAGCCGATGGCACGTCATCGCAAATTCCCAAAATTCCCATCTAAAACAAAGTTGAAAGATGGCAAAAATTCCACCAGGAATCAAAAATTTTGCAGCATCAAATTTTGGGTGAAAAAAATTTCCCGTTTCAACCAATGACCTGAAAGCTCCACTTCTTGGGGCATGAACCGGGAGTCAAATCACAAAAATCATTGCATACTTCAAGTATCTCCCCATGTTGATTGCTTATACAAAGTTTCATTTTTGCTTATACAAAGATCCACCAGGAATCAAAAATTTTGCAGCATCAAATTTTGGGTGAAAAAAATTTCCCGTTTCAACCAATGACCTGAAAGCTCCACTTCTTGGGGCATGAACCGGGAGTCAAATCACAAAAATCATTGCATACTTCAAGTATCTCCCCATGTTGATTGCTTATACAAAGTTTCATTTTCAAAATGTTTTAAAATATGCCCATAATTGGTATTGTCCTGTCCGTGGCCGATGAAGACCGGCCTCACACAAATAGCCGAAACAAGCTTCAACTCCGAGGAGTATCTCGAACCTTGGCGGGATTGTCTTTGGCGCGTACAGGAAAGGCCCAAAGCCTTATCTAATCGGGAACACATGGGGTTAATCCAAACCCACAGAACAAAGAAACGAAACAAGACAAGAAATGCAAAGTCAACAAATAATGATTTAATGAAAATAATGCAAGCAATTACAATGAATGTGAGGTAAAAACTATTTCCTAATTAGAGACATCTCTACTCAGACTCATATACAAACAACGGAGAAAGATAAATAAAATATAACTTCCCTTACTGTCGGGCTGACCCTAATCTCTGGCCCCAAAGTGCGTTGAGGGCGCTTTGGTCGTTGCTGCTGGTGTAGCCGCTTGTGCGGGATGCGCCCCGATAATGGTGCCAAACCCGCGCGTCAGAAAATGCCCAGGCGCAAGCAGGCACTCAACCAGCCCTTCCTCGCTTCCACCAACAAGTGCAACGCGGCCCCAGTTCCCACAAAATACACCACAGACCAACAATACCCCCCCTCCTCCAATGTTGCAAAAACTCCACAATGCTCCGAAGGTTCTCTGCACTAGCACGCACAAGAGGAGCGACCGTCTGCCATGCAACCAGGACCAGAAGAGAGATAGAATGTGACTGCCTCCAACGAATATCAGGACCAGAAGAGCGATCAAGATCGCAAGACGGCGTCTTTTTCCTTTGGCTCTCGAATGTTCGACCGCTGACGTCATACTTTATCCAATCACCGAGCGCTACTCAATCATCCCATCGCACCTCCACCAATCACGAAGGCTGGGGCGTGGCCTCCTCATTACGAGTCGTCGGGGTGCAGAGTCTAATCTCTGTTCGGGGATGTTTGGATGACGTCGGGGTTTACTTGCCGATTGGCAAATGTGCTGGGTCTGTCAGACCTGGCAGCGTGGTGAGCGAATGAGTCCATTGCCTGGCCGGCTGAGTTTTATAAGAACATTAGGGAAAAATCACAGGGAGGCAATACATACTGGGGATTATTAACCATAAGCCCTATAATTAATTAGCACAAAACCACCCTCCTTATGGCAACATGCAAACACTCTTAACCTGAACATTTACCCTGCTTATGTACATCGAGATGAGTTTCTTCTTCTTCTTCGCGTCACATGGTCCATACTAAAACCAACACATTCTGAACTCTCCTGAGGTATTCCATGCCGACCCACCACAAACGTAACAGTATTTGATATTTGACCTTTTGTCCTCACCCGGTTGAAAAGTCTTTTACTCAGATGGGAGACCTCCAATGAAGGCTGGGTATTGTAGACTGAGGTAGGGCATTATTGGTCACTTGATAGTGTGCCACTGTGCCAGCCTGTTACCTGTCTAGTTATGAGTTTGTTCCCCCTGCGGAGTTGAATATGATTTAAAACTGCCACCGTTGTGCAGTGCAGCAGGGGATGCTGCAACAGGTAACACAATTACACTGCATCTGTATAAATTATACTGCATCTGTGTAAACTGCATCTGTATGTCGAATGTGGGCATAAAGCCAGTTGTCTTGTCTGCACTGATGATCTCATTTGATCTCTCAAAAATGAGATCTTCAGTGCAGGTGGACATCAATGACAGACATGAGATCATGGCTGTCTCTCTGGACATATATCTTGCTTTTGATACAGTCTGGCATCCTACCTTGCTCTCCAAACTGTTTTCTTATACCAACTGTATTCCTTTGATGTCATCAAGCTCATAGGGCTGCCGAAGCAGTTGCATTGGCTCGGAGACACAATCCTGGAAGAGTCGCCACTCTGACGCAGGATACTCAAATGACTCATTTTTCCCAGAGGAGGTACTCATTTTGCCAACATCAGAAGGATGACCGGCTGAGTCCACCTACCCAATGTTATTTTTGGCAAGACAGGGGATTGACTTCAGGACCTTGAGATCTTAAGCCAGCCACCTTAACCGTTAAGCTACCCCCAGGCTTACATTGTGGACGAGGATGTTTTTAAATCAGAACAAGTCCCAGCTTACCATATATCTCCAGTAAGATTTCCTGACAATCCACCCACTTTGTCTGTAACACCCCTCTCGAGGAACTCGAGTCTCAAATTCCTTGGTCTTACCAATTATTATGAACTAAACTGGGCAAAGCATATTTATAAGCTGGCCAGAAAAACTAGTATGCTGGCCAATATAACTCTGCTGGACAAAGTCTTTCTTTGGTACTGCCCACATTGTCATGACTTACAGGGGCATAGTATAATGTAGTATAGATCTTCTCTGTGGAGAGGGGCTCCCACATTACACATTTATCCCCCCGGAAGCAGTGGAGTTCAAAGCCTTTGGCATTATAAACATCTACCAGCATGAAGTCAAGGCATAGGTCTAATTCGTCACCAATTAACTTGTAAGTGATCTCATTGTCTTGCTCATCAGGTTTCATAGTCTTGTTTCTCCTGCCCTTCCCGCACTCCTTCCCCCTCCCACAGCCATGCCCAGGACGTACAGTCATGTGAAAAAGTAGGTACACCCCATGTAAAGTTTTGACTTTTTCAACATATTTCAACATACAGCTATTTGATCTTCATTTCAACAATATTGATAGATAAAGGTGATATAATATAACAAATATCATGAAACATTTACATTTTGTAGTCCATTGTATAATTTAATTAAACATAAATGCAAATTTCACATGTGGAAAAAGTAAGTACACCCTTGGCGCTAATAGGTGGTATTGCCCCCTTTGGCAGAAACAACCTCAAGTAGGCGTTTCTTATAACTGTCTACCAGTCTCTGACATCGACTGGGAGAAATTTTTGCCCACTCCTCCATGCAGAATTCTTTCAGCTGTGCGATGTTTGAGGGGTTTCTTGCATGCACAGCTCGTTTCAAATCCCCCCACAACATCTCGATGGGATTTAGATCCGGGCTTTGACTTGGCCATTCCAGAACCCTCCATTTCTTTCTTTTCAGCCATTCCTTGGTGGATTTACTGGTATGTTTAGGGTCATTGTCATGTTGGAAGGTCCACCTTCGGTTGAGCTTCAACTTTCCAACAGATGGCCTCACATTATCCTCAAGCACCCTCTGGTACAATGAAGAATTCATAGTTGATTCTATGATGGTGAGCTGCCCAGGCCCTGATGCAGCAAAGCTGCCCCAAACCATAATATTTACACCACCATGCTTTACAGTTGGTATTAGGTTCTTGTGGTCAAATGCTGTCTTTGGTTTTCGCCAAACACGTCTTCTGGTACTGTGGCCAAATAGCTCTACCTTTGACTCATCTGTCCAGAGCACATTGTTCCAGAAGTGCTGGTCTTTGCCTAGGTGTTCATTGGCAAACTTTAGTCTTGCCCTGATGTTCTTTCTGGACAGCAAAGGTTTCCTCCTGGCACACCTCCCATGTAGATCAAATTTGTGCAGCCTCTTTCTAATGGGAGACTCGTGCACTTTGACATCAACAGTGGTAAGAGCTACCTGTAGGTCCCGTGATGACATTCTGGTGTTCTTAGAGACTTCTTTCAGCATCTTGCGGTCTGCTCTCGGGCTGAACTTGCTGGGGCGGCCTGGCCTGTACACGTTGGCAGTTGTTTGGAATCTTCTCCACTTGTAGATGATCTTCTGGACAGTCGAATGATTGATTTCAAATTGTTTGGAGATCTTTTAAAATCCCTTCCCAGACTCGTAGGCATCTATAACCTTCTTTCTGATGGCCTCAGAGAGCTCTTTTGATCTAGGCATGGTGACGCCGCACACTTCAACAACAAAGAGCAAACCAAACGAAATGTCTGAGGTTTAAATAAGACAGGTTCCTCCAAGATCCTCTCTAACGATGCTCTAATCATTTGCACCTGAGCTGGCGCACCTGATTCTAATTTTAGGTATTTGAAGTAGTGATAAATGTAGGGGTGTACTTACTTTTTCCACATGTGAAATTTGCATTCATGTTTATTTAAATTATACAATGGACGACAAAATGTAAATGTTTCATGATATTTGTTATATTATATCACCTTTATCTATCAGTATTGTTGAAATGAAGATCAAATAGCTGTATGTTGAAATATGTTGAAAAAGTCAAAACTTTACATGGGGTGTACTTACTTTTTCACATGACTGTACATGTTCATCTAGTCATTCCATGATGGCCAAACTTTCAAAACCATCTAGCCTTTCTGCTCATCTCTACTCCTTTTATTTCCCTTTTCTACCAGCAACACTGAAACGACTTCCAAGAGTCTGTGCAACCTTACACCTCCCAACTCGTTATGCTCCAGATCTACCCATGATCATTTATATTCATATTAAACTTCCCCCGAATGTTACCTTACATGTCTGCCTGTTCTCCACGTCAACCTTTCCCCACTAAAGCTGCATCTGTATGTCGAATGTGCATTTGTTCCCTTCACTCCTTGAGGAGTACATTAGCCTCTGTCCGATGATATTTAGCTGATCATGAGCCTCTGTCCGATGATATTTAGCTGTATAAAAATGGTGGCATGCTCTACAATATGCAGTACTACCTGCTCCCACTGCACCATAACAGCAATTCTTTTAAAACTAGAACGACAGTCGGTAGAGCGCATACCTCCGTCAGGCTGAACAGTTGACATTTTGTATCCCACTGATAGGCCGGATCTGGATATGGAACTGAACCAAAATCTAATCGGCTGATTCTCAACACCTTATTCACCAAGGTTCATCCGAATCTATCCACAACCTTTTAAAAATATCATGTTATATCGTTTTTGGCCCCATCGCTCAATGGTTAAGAACAAAACAGCACAACAGGCATTTCCATTTCCCCTGCTAGAGCGGGGGTTAGCCTTGCGGGCCCCATGACAATCTTCTCCATTTTGCCCTACTTTCTGCATCTCCCCTTGTTAACCCCCTTGCCCGCATTTCTTCTTCCACCACGTTTAGCCAAGTCTTTCTCGGTCTTCCCCGTCCTCCACTTCCTTCTACATTCATTTCCATCACTCTTCTGAACCAGTCGCTTTCATCCTTCCTCAACACATGACCCAACCATCTCAACCTGTTTCTCTTCACAGCATCCATCACAGGCTCTATTCCCATCATCTTCCGCAATTCATCATTTGTCTTCCTCTCTCTCAACGATACTCCACACATACACCGAACCATTCACATTTCCACCCTTCGTTGCTGCTCTACATTCATTACCCATGTCTCGCACCCAGAAATCATAACACTTCTCACACATGCAGCAGACACCTTTCCCTTCAGCTTCAACGACACTCCCCTCCTCGTCAGCACGCCACTCAGTTCCCGAAACTTCTTCCATGCACATCTCACTCTAGCAACCGTTGCCGAGTCTGATCCACCTTCTCCATTCAGCATGTCTCCTAGGTAGCAAAATGTTTTCACACCTTCCAGCTTCACGCCATCTCCAAGATCCAACTCAACATTTCCTCCATCTGCAGCTCCCTCTGTGCACACCTTACACTTGAATGTAGCTGCTACACTGGTTAATGACCCTCTCACACCACTACATTTTCGATGAACCCACTCAGCGCACATTGTACATTGAATGAATGGTGAAGAAGCACTTAAAAAATTAAATAATTCTCGTATCCAATCTTGATCTTCACGAAAATTGAATCAATTGGTGTTTGTCACACACCCAACCTGTCCACCAGGTTTCGACTGAACCTGTCCATAACCTTTTGAGATATCCTGCTTACAGACAAACAAACAAAGAAGAAATACATCGTGCAGAACATGAAACTGGCAAAATCCACCCCTCCCCAAAATAAAAAGTTGCCAAGGAACGAACAAATTGTCCATTTCATTAAAATTAAAATTGACGATCTTAATCAAAGCTCAGGTCAATCTTGGATGAAATGGATGAAAGTTGATTATTTTTCAGAGGAAAATAGATGCTTTTAGAAGTTTGACCTCGACTTGACCTTTGACATTTTGACCTCAAAAATAGCTGCCTTTACAATTTAGTGATGCACTTTGTAATTGCTGTTTAATTTTCCAGTCAGTCGGAAGAGAATTCACAATTTCTCAAATGAAAATTTATGATTTTAAAAGTTTGACCTAGAGTTGACCTTTGACTTTTTGACCTCAAAAATAGCTGGTTTCCCAATTCAGTGACCCAATATGCAAATACTGGTCAACTTTCAAATCAATCGGATTTGGAATTTGACGATTTTAAAAATTTGACCTCACGATGACCTTTTTTGATCTCAAATCAATAGCCTTTTTGGTGTGATTACTTCTCCAACTTGGTAAAGTTTCATGGAGATCGCTTTATAATTGTGACCTGTAGGCGATTGACAGACAAACAGACAAACAAACAGAATAACAAAGTCAACCGATCAATATATGTACTTGAAAAATATTCGATTTTGCAAGTAACGAACAGACAAACAGGGGTGAAAACATAACATCCACACACCTTCGGTGGTGGAGGTAATTAAACTATGTTGAGGATGGGAATCTGAATCATAGGTTTCATAAGTGAGCATGCTGCTAAATGGGCCATCCTACCATCCTATCACGGTACGTTTTGAGGCAGTGTTGTCATAAATTTAAAAGATGTGATGTGAAGATCAAATATTATGAAGATGAATAGAAAATTACTTTTTAAGATACTCTTCTTTCATCTTTTCAAATGAGATTTTTAAAATTTTTTTTTTTGGATACAAGATCGAGGCTCGTGAAAGAGCTAACATTAATCACACAAAAAGTCAAACCGACACACAAAACACCAAAAAACAAGGGGAGCGGCAGACAAGATGGGGAGAGAGGGGGAAGGACACAAACACAACATTTGAGAGCAGGGACATCGGGAGAAATGTGTGAGGGGGAGGGCTTGGGGGGAGGTATAAAACATATGAACACTGCAATAGTGTAGCAGCATAGCAAACCTGTTGTGCATTTTGTGATACAAGCACCAAATTTGGTACACTAGTAGACTATCATATTATGAAAAGATCTGGATATTGGGCCATCTCAGATTCAGAGATTTGATTTTTGCAAGATTTCGATTCGATTGGGATCGAAGAGAACACCTTCTTCGTCTTCTGTACAGTGAAGTTGCCAGCCCTGAATTCTCTGGCTACATCTGGGTGCTTCATTGGGAGTGCAACCGTGTCCCTCAGGTGAACAGGGACCCACCTGGCATAGTGTGTGTGGTCTAAGGCATGGAACCATGGGACCAGTTCCGTCAGGGCATCAAGGTACGTCGTGAATGAAGCCTGCCGCAGAGAACGCACGTAGACCAGTGCCAACATCTCTAGTTCCAGCACAGTTGCCCAGTACTGAAAGTTGGGAATGTCTTCTCCTCTCTGGTGACACCAGTCTTCGAACTCAGGCAGGTCTTCTGCATCATCAGCATATGTCATACAGTGGCGTTCATACGCACGGTGTTGCAGGATGTGCAGTGCCGCTGCAGTGATTTGATGAGCTCTTCTTGTGCGGGTGACGTGGGCAGCTCGTAGGAAGGAGTCGGCCGTCCCTGGCGTTGCAATCTCAGCTTGCAAAATCTGCAAATCTTGCAAAAATCAAATCTCTGAATCTGAGATGGCCCAATATCCAGATCTTTTCATAATATGATAGTCTACTAGTGTGCCAAATTTGGTGCTTGTATCACAAAATGCACAATTCTTTTGAATATTTGGGCTAAGCCGCCCCACTACAAGGGCTCTGGGGTGAATTAGCGGGGGTAGAAAAGATCAAGGTTTTGGATGGGGGAAGATAAGAGATGGCGGTGAACAGCTGTTTTAAAGACCTGGAGGGAGGAGTGGGATTGAAGGGAGTGGGGGAGTTTGTTCCAGAGGCGGGAGAAAAGGGGAATGAAAGAGTGAAGGTGAGCAGAGAGCCTAGATTTTGGCAGTTTAACCATAAGAGGGTTGCAGGCAGATCTTGTGCGACCTGAAGGAATATTGGGGGGACAGAGCACAGAGAGAGCTGGGGGAGCAAGGCCGGAGAGGAGTCAGTAGAAGACAGAAAGACCACCAACCTGCCTGCGGTGAGTGAGTGAAAGGTCCTCAGAGTTAACTTCATCACAGGAGATTCCAATGATTCTGAAAGCTTTGGCCTCAACAGCGTGAAGCCGAGCGAGCTAGGTGTGAGGCAGGAGCACCAGCCCAGAGGGGGGAACAGTATTCCATTGAGCTGCGGATGAAAGCCTTGTATGTGGTGAGGAGCTCAGGTGTGCCAAGGAAGGACTTCGCACGACGGAGAATGCCCAGTCGGCGACTGGCTTTGGAGGCCAGCTTGGAAATGTGGTTTTCCCAAGAAAGATCATGGCAGAGAGTGAAACCCAAAAGCTTGAGCGACAGAACTTCTTGGAGAGGTTTGTTGAGAAAGTAGATGGGAGGGTTTTCCAGTCGGTCCTTTCGGAGAGACATTGTAAGAGTGTGAGATTTGTCAGGATTGAAAGACATGTTCCACTTGTTTGACCAGTCTGTGATTTTGTCCAGGTCTGCAGAGAGTGAGGAGGCTGCAGACTGCCGATCTGAGGGATGAGGAATGGAGCGGCAGATAGTGGAGATATAAAGACAAGGCAGTAATTGTGTTAACAAAGACTCAGGATCGAAATTATGGTGATCTGAGCGTCTCGTCTTTTTTTTGGTAATTTTATTTTCGTGTTCTACTAAGGCTCATGATGAAGCTTACAGTGTACTTTTACATGAATGAGAAGGTGCATAAATCAACAAAGTTTATTTGAAATTTGAAAAAAAAAAAACGTACCAAGTAAAGCGCTACTGGGGAACCAAAGTGTATACGTACAAAGAAACACTGTCCTGTGGGAGCTGTGCTCGCACGATAAAGCCAGACAAAATGGACGACACAGGAACGAAGTTTCACCGTGCTATTTATTTAGCTCAAAACCAAAGAACTCAAAAGCACACTCCATCCACCCCTCGAACGGGTGGCAATTTATAACGCAAACTCAACAAACAAAAGCCACGCCTCTCAGGCGGGGCATGGTATGCAAAAGAGGCAAGTCACGCCTCTCGACGGGGCGTGGTATGCCAGGCAAGTGTTCGCCCGAGAGGGCAAGTCTGGACACGCCCGGGCGAGTCCGGACACGTGACCGCTTGCCGGTTGCGTCATCGGCCGGTGCACGATAATTGTGTCATGCTTCCGGTAACCGCTACATGCGCCCCCCCAGAATTAACCTGCACCGGGAGAGTCAGTTTGAGGGGGGTCCTGATGACCCGGCCGAAACGACCCCTGGCGGTTCGTGTGGGGGTGGTAGGCGGCGTGGCGGAGGATGGTCGGGCGGGGGGCTTGGTTGATGGGGGACGGCCCCGTCGTGGAGGAAGGGCCAACCGTGGAGGTTGGTCGAGGTCCAAATGGGCCGGCTTGAGGCGGTCCATGGAGATGCGGTCCGGCTTGCCGCCGATGTCGACGATGAATGACTTGTCGTCCCTCTGCAGGACCCGGAAAGGCCCATCGTACGGCGGCCGGAGCGGTCCCCGGTGTGCGTCGTGCCGGATAAAAACGTACTCCGCAGTGCGAAGTGCTGGGGGGACGTGAGGTTGGATGCAGCCGTGGTGGGACGTGGGCACGGGGGCAAATCTCCTGGCGGCCTCCTGGAGGTCCGAGTGTTGGCGAGCCGCGGACCAGGGGCCGGTGGCGTCAGGCACGAATTCACCCGGCACGCGCAGTGGCTGGCCGTAGACCAGCTCAGCGGTGGAAGCCTGCAGGTCCTCTTTAGGGGCCGTTCGGAGGCCCAATAGGACCCACGGGAGCCTGCCGGCCCAACCGTCGTCCTGGAGGCTGGCTCGGAGAGCGGCCTTCATCGAGCGGTGGAACCGCTCGCACAAGCCGTTGGCTTGGGGGTGGTAGGCCGTGGTGCGGTGAAGCTTGACCCCCAAGGCCTGGGCGACCGCGCCCCAAAGCTCGGAGGTGAATTGCGGGCCTCTGTCGGAGGAGTTGTCCGAGGGCGCGCCGAAACGAGTAATCCAAGTGCCAATGAAGGCCTGCGCCACGTCGGCGGATGTTGTTGATGCCAGCGGGACGGCCTCCGGCCACCTGGTGGTCCTGTCCACCATCGTGAGGAGGTGGGTGAAGCCCCGTGAGGAGGGAAGGGGTACCACCAGGTCCACATTGACGTGGTCGAAGCGCCGCGCGCGCACGTCGAATGGTGCCAACGGGGCCTGGGTGTGCCGGTGGACCTTCGCGCGCTGGCAGGCGACACAGGCATTGGCCCAGTCACGGACGTCCTTACGGAGCCCGTGCCAGATGAACTTTGCTGCCACGAGCTTCTGTGATGCTTTCCGGCCCGGGTGGGAAAGGCAGTGGAGGGCGTCAAAAATGTGCCGCTGCCATCCGGTGGGCACGATGGGGCGAGGTTGGCCCAGGGAAACGTCGCACAGGAGAACCGTGCCTGTGTCCTCGAAGGGGACGTCGGCCAACCGCAGGCCTGTGTCCGCTGTCCGGAGGGCTTGCACCATGGGGTCGGCAGTCTGGTCAGCCGCCATGCGGGCGAAGTCCACACCCAGGTGGACGGCGTTCGCGCCGGACCGGGAGAGGCAATCGGCCATAGTGTTGTCCTTGCCCGCAACGTGCCGGATGTCCGTCGCAAATTCGGACACGGCGGAGAGGTGGCGCTGCTGGCGGGCCGACCACGGCTCCGTAACCTTGGCCATGGCGAAGACCAGGGGTTTGTGGTCCACAAACGCCGTGAACGGGCGGCCCTCCAAAAGATGGCGGAAGTGGCGAACGGCCAGGTAAAGGCCGAGGAGCTCGCGGTCGAAAGCGCTATACTTGCGCTCGTTAGGTCGAAGCTGCAGGCTGAAGAAGGCCAGCGGTTGCCAAGCTCCGTTCACCCACTGTTCAGGCATGACGCCCACCGCGTAGTCGGAAGCGTCCGTGGTGAGGGCGATGGGTGCGTCGAGCGCCGGGTGTGCCAGCATGGTCACGTTGGCGAGGGTCAGCTTAGCGCCCGTGAACGCCGCATCCATCTCTGTGGTCCAGGTGACGTCGTGCTTGTCCGGCTTGCCCCGGAGGGCTTCGTACAGGGGGCGCATGAGTTGGGCGGCGCGAGGCACGAACCGGTGGTAAAAATTTACCATCCCCAAAAATTCCTGTAGGGCCTTGATGGAGCGGGAGCGCGGGAAACTTGTGACTGCCTCCACCTTGGTAGGCAGCGGGACGGCCCCGCGCTTCGTGATGCGGTGCCCCAGGAAGTCGACGGCTGTTACGCCAAACTGGCATTTCGCCGGGTTGATGATGAGGCCGTGCTGGCTGAGGGGCTCGAAAAGCATGCGCAGGTGGACGAGGTGCTCCGCCCGGGAAGTGCTGGCGATGAGAATGTCATCCAGGTAGACAAACAGAAAGGTGAGATCACGCAGCACACTGTCCATCAGCCGCTGGAAGGCCTGGGCCGCGTTCTTAAGGCCGAACGGCATTCGGAGGAACTCGAAGAGGCCAAAAGGTGTAATTACAGCCGTCTTCGGAACGTCGGCCGGCCGGACAGGTACCTGGTGGTAGCCCCGAATAAGGTCGACCTTGGAGAAGATCACCCGCCCCGCCAAACGGGTGGAAAAGTCCTGTATGTGTGGTATCGGGTACCGGTCGGGGGTGGTGGCGTCGTTGAGGCGGCGGTAATCGCCGCATGGTCGCCATCTGCCACCCGGTTTGGACACGATGTGCAGGGGCGAGGCCCACGCGCTGTTCGAGCGCCGCACAATGCCCACCCGCTCCAGCGCGTCGAATTCCGCCTTCGCCACGGCGTGTTTGGCCGGGTCGAGGTGGCGAGCCCTGGCGTAGACCGGTGGACCTGTGGTCGGGATGTGATGTTCGACGCCGTGCTTGACGGCGACGGCCGAAAACGTCGGCTGTGTGAGGGCGGGAAATTCGGCGAGTAGGCAGGTGAAATCGTCCACGGCCGGGAGCGCGCAGGCTAGCTTGGTTGGTGCGGAGCCGCTCAATGAGCAAGCGAGCGAGCTGAAGGTCTCCGCATTGATGAGCCGACGCCGTTTGACGTCCACCAAAAGCCCATGCGCACAAAGAAAATCTGCAACCAGCAAGGCCATGGGCACGTTCGCCGTGATGAAGTCCCACCTGAAGCGCTGGCCCCCGAAGCAGAATGCGACGCTGCGCGAACCGAAGGTGCGGATGGAGGAACCGTTTGCGGCGACCAAGGCGGGACCGCAAAGCGCGGCCTGTTTGTCCTCCACCGAGGCGGGTATCATGCTCAGCTGAGCGCCGGTGTCGCACAAAAAACGCCGTCCGGACGCTGTGTCTGTAATAAACAGAAGGCTGCCTGAATGGCCGACGCTCACGGCAGGCAGCGAACGCCGGCCTGGTCGTTTCCCGACCCGCCGAAAGTGCACGGTGGGCGGCACGTTCTGGCCTTCTGCCCGAACCTGGCGTGGTAATAGCACATGGTCCGCTCTGGTGGAGGCTCCGGCGGTCGCGTCGGGTTCGGTTGACGGGGCGTCGCGGCGGCCGCAGCCGTCAGTGGCGCGAACTAGGCCGGTGGAGGCACTGGTCGTGGTGCGGGCGTTGCCTCGGTCGGCCCAGGGTCCCAGGCGGCCGCTCCGACGTGTCGCCTGGCCGAGAAAAATTTATCGGCCTCCTTGGCCAGGGCGCGAGGGTCCGTGATGGGCGAGTTATCCAAAGCTAAGTGTACCTGCCCGGGTAGCCGCTGGAGGAACAGCTCGCGGAAGAGGAAGTCCGGGCTGTGGTCACCGAGAAGAGCAAGCATGTGGTCCATGCTTTCGGACGGACGGGCCTCGCCCAGCTCCGGGAGGTGTAGTAGTTGTCGTGCGCGTTCGGTCTCCGTGAGTCCAAACGCACCGAGGAGTAGGCCTTTGAGTGCGCCGTATTTGTCGGCGTCCGGCGGGTGCTGTAGGAAGCTCAGGACCCGGGCCCGGCGGAGGCGTTGAGCGCGGAGACCACGTAGTGGTAGCGCGTCGTGTCCTCCGTAATGTTCCGCAGGGCGAAGAGAGAATCCGCTTGAGCAAACCAAACGGCCGCGTGAGATTCCCAAAAGCCCGGGAGCTTCAAAGCTACAGCTGACTCCATCGCCGTGTTCATAGAAAGGGGTCACCAATTGTGGGAGCTGTGCTCGCACGATAAAGCCAGACAAAATGGACGACACAGGAACGAAGTTTCACCGAGCTATTTATTTAGCTCAAAACCAAAGAACTCAAAAGCACACTCCATCCGCCCCTCGAACGAGCGGCAATTTATAACGCAAACTCAACACACAAAAGCCACGCCTCTCAGGCGGGGCATGGTATGCAAAAGAGGTAAGTCACGCCTCTCGACGGGGCGTGGTATGCCAGGCAAGTGTTCGCCCGAGAGGGCAAGTCTGGACACGCCCGGGCGAGTCCGGACACGTGACCGCTCGCCGGTTGCGTCATCGGCCGGTGCACGGTAATTGTGTCATGCTTCCGGTAACCGCTACAGTCCTAGTCTTTGTGAAAGCTAGTGTCGGTCTGCATCAGTGGGCAAGTAAAACAATGGATTTTATCAACTGAAAGCCAATGGGAGTATGTCAACCGCCACGGCAAGAAAGATTCAGATGGCGTTTCGAATGTTAGCCCTTCGTCAGAGTTAAACGGGTTATATATTAACGACCGGCATGGGAAGCAAGGTGTGGCTGATGTTATAAGCCTGAGCCCTTTGTCAGAGCAAAAGAGGGTGTTAGCACTGCGTCGGCTTTTGCTCCGACGAAGGGCTAACGCTGGAATTGCCAGCCGCATCTTCACTTCCCACACCAGTTAACCATGGTCAGGACTGACCTGTAAAGCTCCTGAGAAAGGTACTTATTCCTTCACACCAATACCTTCGTCAGAAAGGAGAGGACGGAGAGGAGTGGCGACTCCCCGTCTACACCACACACTTACCTGTGTGTACCAGCCATAGAAAGGCAATGCCATCATTGCCCGAGGAGACGCGACATCATCAATACAAGAAAGTTGCAAACGTAAAGCAGTTTGTTTTTTGCAACTATCTTAAACTGTGTTTCCTCGCAATTTACCAACATTTCCCTGCAACTGCTATGCCATACCAAACTATTTACTGTTCTTGCCTCTCAATGGTGCACATGCCTCATCTTAGCTCTTACCCACTGTTACCAGCATGCCTCTCGTGAACTACAAGCAAAGCATAAGAAGTCGTCATGTTATTGCTTTGTACAACAAAAGCAGCAAGGCTCTAAGAAGTGTTGGGATGTTGTAAGGAGAGCTCGAGCGTGGGGATAGTGCATGTGGTGAGGTGCATAGAATGTTCAGGGCATCAAGCTACGGTGATGATTTACGTATCTGCACTACGTGGTGTGCAGCTCTATACCACATGGTGTGTTTCTCTGCCTCATTCCACATGGCAGTGTGGTAAAGAGTCAGAGTGAGGCTTCATAAGGAACTATTTAAATGGACAAGAACAAGCAGTTTTAAGGCTACGTTAATCAGATAAGCTCAACCTTTCAAAATGCAGTGAATTGAGGGAAAATAAAAAGAAAGGCAAAGCAAGGTAATACCTGTATACGCCGGTTTCTGTCAGCGAGCTGAGCTTCTAATTGCAAGATCTGGGCAGCAGATGCCTCCTGCAACTCGGCAAGGTTGCTTTGGAGCCGCCGTACCTCCTCTGCCAGCCAAGCCAGTCTCCCGTCTTTTCTTGCTAGCTCTGTGTCCATGTCACATGCTGCTGGAGACATCTGGTGAAAAGAAAAGGAAAACGTTTAAGAAAAAGTGGCAGAAGTGCCAAATGTGTTGTGAACATTGCCCGATAGTTTAACGGGTAAAATAAATCAAAAGGATTCTGGTACCTGAGACGACGTCACTACAGCGTTGCAATGTTTGCCGCACGAGTAAATTCAAGAACACAATTGGGCAAGTGTATAGTTGAGCATAGTTACAAACCATAGCAGGCAGAAAAAGCATCTAAGCAGACAACAACAGCAACAACACGACTACAACAACGAGGGGGTGGGGGAATGGATTGACAAGTTTAATTGCCTGAAAATGTAGTAATACTCGTTGCAGACGTTAGTCCTTTTCTACGTACTTAGTAGCCATTGAAACACGGTTTCCACGGCAATGGGTGAGTTTCCTGATGCCTGAGGAATGAAAGTCATGTTTTTGGCGCTGAAATGTTTTTATGGAGAGAACGGTTTTGAGCCAGTACCGCACAAACTGTGAGCAGGCGTCAGCTCGCTGGTCACATCTCTGCCAGCCAAGCCAGTCACCTGCCTTTTCTCAGAAGTAAGTGAATGAGTTGTGACCAAAGTCAGCTAGCAGGATTATACTGTGGCCATCAGCATCAACAGAATAAGTGAAGGGCTAAGTAATGAACAAGGGTCAGTCTACCATCAGAATACACAAGTCAGCATATTATGTGATGATGCTGAACAGGATCAAGCTCTCACATGAGCCTTGATCGCTGCATAAATGGTTCTAGATGGTGTTATTTCTACTTTAATGGCTTAATCAACTGGGGGAAAAGTTTAACGTGAACTTGGGAAAAGAGGTCCTTAAAGCCCGAGGTGAATGTTTCTTTTTACCAAAAGTGAGGCTAATGGAAGAGCAAGGTTAATAAGTGACAGTGGGCGCAACTGGCATATGGATAAACTAACAGGAAAATAAGAGAGAGAGGCAGAGGAAACACTGAAATCAGCAAATAAGGGGGTGGGGTTAGGAGGGAGTAATGGGGGTAATAGACATCATGGGAGGTGGAGGTGCACTGCCTGCTTTAAGCCCTGAAGAGAACAGTGAGACAGAACAGCCTCTGGAAGAAGGCTCCATAGACAGGAGAAGCAAGGAGCAAAGGAGTTCTGGTGTAAAGTGAGCCAGGATTTTGGAACTTTAACCAGGAAGCTGTTACTGGAACGAACGTGTCGAGCATGTGGAGAGGCGGTTAAAACAGAACGACCTGCCTGTGATGCGAAAGGAACAGACCTTGTGCTCCAGCTTCATCATGGGAGGTAACATCATGTGTGAAAGGGTTCTAAAAAAATTTAAACTTGAAAAAGAGAAATAAATCCGAACTGGCAAAGAAAGAAGGGAGCAAAGGTAAAAATACAGAAGTAGGAAGTAGTTCGTAAAGGAGGCAATTAATGGGCAAAGAAGAAAGACAAAAAACAAAGAGAAACTAGAACAATGCGACTATGTCACCAATATGCCTCCACATAGTCCCACAATGGGTAGATGCCGTCACTCTGCATATGTATGGCTACGGGATCACATTTGTGAAGTTTCGTGTTGATTGGATAAGGTTCGTTTTTCTATCCAAAATGGCTGCCAAACCACGTGACCTATGACATCATCATTTTCAAACTATATGCAACAGTGCTGTTAGATTATATTTGTAAAATTTTGCATCGATAGGGTGATCAGTTTCAGATACAATTATTTAATACCTTCCTTCAAATATTTAATACCAATTCACACGGGAGAGAAACCCTACAAGTGTTCCGTGTGTTCTCAGGTTTTTAATCAGTTATCAACTTTAAACACACACAAACGAATTCACACGGGAGAGAAGCCGCACAAGTGTTCCGTGTGTTCTAAGGATTTTCGTCATTCATCAAATTTAAATAAACACAAACGAATTCACACGGGAGAGAAACTGTACAAGTGTTCCGTGTGTTCTAAAGATTTTCGTCGTTCATCAACTTTAATTCCGGACTTCCGGTCCCTCGAGCGACGGGGCTTGCTTCGATCTCTCCACGGCATCAAAGTTTGAGTGTTTTCCCGTTCGTTTCTTTGTCAAATTTCCGCTGCGTATTTTGTTGTGTATGTGTTATTGTGTGTTTCTATTTGGTTTGGTTTTGTAGTTTTGCAAATTTGTGTGTAATTAGTCGTTTCTTTGTTCGCGCCTCGTGCGCCTCGTGCGGCCTGGTGTCTCGTGCGGCCTCCTCGTCTCGACTTGTGCCCCGCCCCCTATATCTCGTTTTTCTTTCACCTCTGCTCCTGCTTTCTCAAATCCACGTTCTCACTTAGAGACTTTTCCCAGATTGTTTTTCATGGTTTTGTTTAAATATTTATTTAAATATGTTTAAACCACAGCCGTGATGCTGACGCCCCCTCCCCCCCCCCCCCCCCCCCCCCAGAATTTCCATGTTTTTAACGTTTCCCAGTGTGTACCCTGGATAAGAATAGGTACGCCGTATCCCTGCGTGTCGTAAGAGGCGACTAAGAGGATTGGCGTCAGGAAGGGCATCCGGCCATAAAACATTGCCTCAAAAAGAGAACCATGACAATTACAACTACATGTGGGCAGGGTACAGCCCGAAGTGGAGATCGGTTTCTGAGGTTTGGGACATGGAATGTAGGGACAATGACAGGGAGATCAGGAGAAGTGGTGGAAGTATTGGTCAGAGGAAGAGTGGACATATGTTGTGTGCAAGAGACGAGATGGAAGGGAAGTGGTGTGAGAATGGTGAAGGGTAGGCAGGGACAGAAATACAAGTTTGTGTGGCAAGGGTGCCTGGAGGGCGTGAATGGTGTTGATGTCCTGTTTTCTGAGGAGTTTGTAGACAGTGTGGTGAGTGTGACTAGAGTGAGTGATAGGTTGATGATGGTGAAAATGATGATTGGAAAGCTCTTGGTGAACGTCATCTCGGGATATGCTCCGCAGGTTGGTCGAAGCGATGAAGACAAGGACAAGTTCTGGTGTGCGATAGCGAAGCTGATGGAAAACGTGAAAGAGGAGGAAGTTGTTGTGGTAGGAGGAGACCTAAATGGACATGTGGGAAGGAGTATGGATGGTTTTGACTGAGTTCATGGGGGTTACGGATATGGTGTGAGAAATGGAGAAGGTGAAAGGATTTTGGAGTTTGCTGATGGAGCTGATTTGTTGATTTGTAATACTCAGTTCCAGAAAGAGGATAATAAGCTTGTTACATACACGTCAGGTGGGTCGACGACAACCGTTGACTACCTGATGGTGCGTAGGCGAGATAGGGGGCACCTCCGGGACACAAAGGTGATCCCGGGGGAGGAGGCTGTTTCACAGCACCACTTGGTTGTCTGCGACGTAAGGGTGAAAGGTGCGAGGAGAGCTCGGCGGGTGAAGTACCAACCGAGAATGAAGGTGTGGAGGTTGAAAGAAGTGACAGTAAGGGAGGCATTAAAAGAGAGGCTGAGTAGGGTCGAGGATGATGTGGTTGAGCTTGAAAGTGGTTGGATGTCAATGAAAGCTAGTCTGTTGGGAGCCGTTGGTGAGGTATGTGGATGGAAAAAAGGACCACCGAGGCACTCGGAAACATGGTGGTGGGATGATGAAGTTGGAAAGAGGATTGACGAGAAGAGGAAGAAGTTCAAGGAGTGGCAGAAGGCGAAGGGTACGGGAGCAGCAACAGCAGAGCATGAAAGTTATAAGGCAGCCAGCAAGGCTGCAAAGAAAGAGGTAGCAAAGGCGCAGGAGGCATGTAGGAAAATGTTCGGAGAACGCTTGGATTCGGAAGAGGGTCAGAAAGCGGCATTCAGGATTGCAAAGCAGATAGCGAAAGAGAGGTGTGATGTGATGGGGGTGAGTTGCTTGAAGGATGAAGTGGGACAAATCGTTGTCGACCCAGATGGAATTAAAGGAAGATGGAAAAGATATATGGAAATGCTGTTGAATACAGAGAATGAATGGGATGGCAACATAGAGAGTAACCCAGTTTTAGGACCGGCAGAGAAGATAACTGAGAAGGAAGTTGAGGAAGCGATAAAAGCAATGAACGGTAGAAAAGCGGGAGGGCCGACGGGAGTTGTGGGAGATATGTTGAAGGCAGCAGGAAGTTGGGGTGTGAAGAGAATGACAGAGATCTGTAATCTGGTGGTGAAAGAAGGCCGCATTCCAGTGGATTGGGAATTGAGTACCCTCGTCCCTCTATACAAGGGGAAAGGTGACCCTCTGGAGTGTGGCTCGTACCGAGCGATAAAGTTATTGGAGCATGGAATGAAGGTATTGGAAAGGGTGTTGGAGAGGAGGATAAGGAAGAAAGTGAAGATCGAAGAAATGCAGTTTGGATTCATGCCAGGAAGAGGAACGACAGATGCGCTTTTCATTGTGAGGCAGTTGCAGGAGAAGTACTTGGAGAAGAGGAAGAAGTTGTTTCTTGGGTTTGTTGATCTGCAGAAAGCATTCGATCGGGTTCCACGCAAAGTATTAACATGGGCATTGAGGAAGTTAGGAGTGGAGGAATGGTTGATCAGAGTAGTGATGGCAATGTACAAAAGAGCGCGCACAGCTGTAAGGACGAAGGACGGGAACAGTGGTGAGTTTGAGGTGAAGGTGGGAGTGCATCAGGGGTCGGTACTAAGTCCACTACTATTTGTAGCTGTGATGGAGGTGCTGGCTCAGAACGTAAAGGAGGGTTTACCGTGGGAGTTGTTGTATGCAGATGATCTGGTGTTGATTGCGGAAAGTATGGATGGACTGAAGGAAAAGATGAACACGTGGAAGGAATGTATGGAGACAAAAGGTCTGAAGGTGAATATCGGAAAGACGAAGGTGATGGCAAGTGGTAAAGCATGTGGTGAGGTGGAAAGAACTGGGAAGTGGCCCTGTGCTGTGTGTAGGAAGGGTGTCGGAGTGAACTCCATTCAGTGTACAATGTGCGCTGAGTGGGTTCATCAAAAATGTAGTGGTCTGAGAGGGTCATTAACCAGTGTGGCAGCTACATTCAAATGTAAGGTGTGCACAGAGGGAGCTGCAGATGGAGGAAATGTTGAGTTGGATCTTGGAGACGGCGTGAAGCTGGAAGGTGTGAAAACATTTTGCTACCTCGGAGACATGCTGAATGGAGAAGGTGGATCAGACTCGGCAACGGTTGCTCGAGTGAGATGTGCATGGAAGAAGTTTCGGGAATTGAGTGGCGTGCTGATGATGAGGGGAGTGTCGTTGAAGCTGAAGGGAAAGGTGTATGCTGCATGTGTGAGAAGTGTTATGATTTATGGGAGCGAGACATGGGTAATGAACGTAGAGCAGCAACGAAGGTTGGAAAGGGTGGAAATGCGAATGATTCGACGGATGTGCGAAGTATCGTTGAGAGAGAGGAAGACAAATGATGAATTGCGGAAGATGATGGGAATAGAGCCTGTGATTGATGCTGTGAAGAGGAACAGGTTGAGATGGTTTGGTCATGTGTTGAGGAAGGATGAAAGTGACTGGTTGAGAAGTGATGGAAATGAATGTAGAAGGAAGTAGAGGACGGGGAAGACCGAGAAAGACTTGGCTAAAGATGGTGGAAGAAGAAATGCGGGCAAGGGGTTTTTTTTTTTTTTTTTTGTATACAAGATCGAGGCTCGTGAAAGAGCAAACATTAATCACACAAAAAGACAAACCGACACACAAAACACAAAAAACAAGGGGAGCGGCAGACAAGATGGGGAGAGAGGGGGGAGGACACAAAAGAGAGGGGGAAGAAGGGGAAGGACACAAACACAACATTTGAGAGCAGGGACATCGGGAGGACTTGGGGGGAGGTGGGAGAGGATTAAAACATATGAACACTGCAAGGACTCTGGGGTGAATTACTGGGGGTAGAAAAGATCAAGGTTTTCGATGGGGGAAGATAAGAGATGGTGGTGAACAGCTGTTTTAAAGACCTGGAGGGAGGAGTGGGATTGAAGGGAGTGGGGGAGTTTGTTCCAGAGGCGGGAGAAAAGGGGAATGAAAGAGTGAAGGTGAGCAGAGAGCCTAGACTTTGGCAGTTTAACCATAAGAGGGTTGCAGGCAGATCTTGTGCGACCTGAAGGAATATTGGGGGGACAGAGCACAGAGAGAGCTGGGGGAGCAAGGCCGGAGAGGAGTCAGTAGAAGACAGAAAGACCACCAACCTGCCTGCGGTGAGTGAGTGAAAGGCCCTCGGCGTTGACTTCATCGCAGGAGATTCCAATGATTCTGAAAGCTTTGGCCTCAACAGCGTGAAGCCGAGCAAGGTGTGAGGCAGGAGCACCAGCCCAGAGGGGGGAACAGTATTCCATTGAGCTGCGGATGAAAGCCTTGTATGTGGTGAGGAGCTCAGGTGTGCCAAGGAAGGACTTCGCACGACGGAGGATGCCCAGTCGGCGACTGGCTTTGGAGGCCAGCTTGGAAATGTGGTTTTCCCAAGAAAGATCATGGCAGATAGTGAGACCCAAAAGCTTGAGCGACAGAACTTCTTGGAGAGGATTGTTGAGAAAGTAGATGGGAGGGTTGTCCAGTCGGTCCTTTCGGAGAGACATTGTAAGAGTGTGAGATTTGTCAGGATTGAAAGACATGTTCCACTTGTTTGACCAGTCTGTGATTTTGTCCAGGTCTGCAGAGAGTGAGGAGGCTGCAGACTGCTGATCTGAGGGATGAGGAATGGAGCGACAGAGAGTAGAGTCGTCAGCAAAGAGATAGAGAGGATTTTCAAGAGAGTCAGAGAGATCATTGATGAAGACCAGAAAAAGCACAGGGCCCAGAACACTACCTTGGGGAACTCCAGCCTGAACAGGAAGAGGAGATGAGAGAAACCCATTCAGGGCCACACGTTGACTACGACCAGAGAGGAAGTCCGCCAGCCATGCGTGGAGATTTCCATGGATACCAAACGAGGAGAGTTTGGAGAGCAGAGCAGGGTGCCAGACCGTATCGAAGGCACGTGAAATGTCAAGGGAGACAGCTCTAATTTCCTGTTTGGCGTTGAGGACCTCCATCCATTGTTGAGAAAGCAGAAGCAGCATGTCCAGAGTAGAGTGACCAGGTCTGAAACCAAATTGATGATCAGAGATCAAGCCATTGGAGAAGAGGAAAGATTTAATATCTGAAGCAATGATGGATTCCATGACTTTGCTGATAATTGGGAGAAGGCTGATTGGTCTGTAGTTGCTGGGATCTGTTTTTGCACCTTTTTTGTGCAAAGCGGTGATGTTGGCTGATTTCCAAGCAGATGGCAGATGACCTTGAGCAAAAGAGAGGGTGAAGAGAACAGAAAGAGGGAGTGAAAGAGCAGAAGAACATGATTTTAGGACCCGTGGGCTGATGCCGTCAGGACCAGTTGCAGAATCAGAGTCGAGGGTTGACAGAAACTTTTCCACCTTGTCAGGAGGAAAGGACACAGAGTCCAGGAGCAGCTGGGTACGACTGGGTACAGAGAGGGATGGGTTTGGGACACAAGATTTAGAGGCAAACACAGAGTTGAGGCATTCAGCTTTTTCACGTGCGGAGTCAGCCGTTAAGCCGTTTGAGGTGAGGGAGGGGATGGAGGGGGAACAAACACCAGAAACAGATTTGACCAGACGCCACCAGGATTTGGAAGAGGGAGACAGATAAGAGAGTTCGGTCTTGAGAATGGTGAGATATTGTTTCCTGGCTCTCCTGAGGGTGGACACACACTTGTTTCGGGCTTTGTGAAAGGAAATGAGATTTCCTTCCGTTGGATTTGCTTTCCAGGAGACGAAAGCAAGTTGTTTCAGGGCAACAGCCTCACCACAGCATTCCGTGTACCATGGACGGGAGGAAGGGTATGACAACTGAAGACGAGATGGTATAAATCTGTGCATGAGAGAGAGCAATTTACTTTGAAAGAATTCCCAGGATGAGTTGATGTCAGAGGCGGTAGAGATGGGAGACCAGTCCAGATGATTGATGGCTGCTTGAAGACCGTGCCAGTTGGCCTGAGTGAAATGCCAGACTCGTCGACGCTGAGGAGGCTCTCTGAGAATGGTCAGAGAGATGTCCACTTTGACAAGCACATGATCAGATGAGCCGATTGGAGCAGAAGAAGAGCAGCAGACATTTTCAGGGAAGTTTGTCATAACCAAATCCAGAAGAGAAGATGCTCCGTTGACTGAGATCCGGGTCGGGAAATTGACAGATTGTGTCAGTCCCAGTGAGTCGCAGAAGTCCTTTGCTGAAGAGCCATGGCTGGTGAGAGAGGTACCCACACCCAGCCAACTGGCATGGTGACAATTGAAATCACCACATATGAGGAAGAGAGAGTTGGGATGGGTAGATAGAAGTTGGTCCATATTATCAGACAGTGAGATGTAGATGGAGTCATCGCTGATTGGTGGACGGTACAACACACATATGAACAAAAGGTGGGAGCGAAGGGGAAGCCGTAGCCAAAGGTATTCCTGGGGGTGAGGTGGAGAGAGGGCAGTGGAGGGCAAGTGAGGAAGAGAGTTTTTTATAAAGATATAAAAAGAACTTATAAAGAACTTTTTATAAAGAACCCCACCTCCAGGACGAGGCTCAGGTCTATCATACCGGAGGAGGGAGTAACCTGGGAGAGATACCAAGGCATCAGAGACATCATGAAGGAGGAAAGTTTCTGTTAAGCAGATCACATCTGGTTTGTCAGAAGCAACCTGTATTGAGAGGTCAGTCAAGTTTGAGCGAAGGCCCCGGATGTTTGAGGTCCATACCGTTAATGAAGAGGAAGGGGGAGCATCGGGTCCAGAACAGGGGGCGGGAGGGGTAGGGTAAGATGTGGAAGAGGAGGAAGAGGTAGGGAGAGCTTTTGAAGGTGTGTCAGAGATTTCAGAATAGCTTGGAGAAAGGGAAGAATGGGGCAGACAAAAGGTTTGATGGAGATTGGGTGAGGCACAGTGAGGTGTTATTTGAGGAGGGGGAAGAGCAAGGCAGGAGGTTTGGGGAGATGAAGGTGAAAGTTGGAAGGAGGAAGAAGCAGGGAGGATGCTTTGAGGAGGAGGGGTGAGAGGGGAGTCTAGGAGGGGAGGAGCGAGGGAGAGTCTCGGAGGGGAGGGGTGTGGGGGGAGTTTAGGAGGGAGGGGAGGGAAGGGGCAAGGGGGGAGATTTGAAAGGGATGGGTGATGGGGAGGATTTGGAGGGGAGGGGTGAGATTGGATTTTGAAAAGTGTACGATTCATGGGAAACGAACATTTTTTGCAAAATGAGTTTGAGACCTTCGAGTCAAAAATACGTTTGAGGACACTGGAGGAGGGATGGAGTTCTGGATAGTTTATGGAATGTAGAAAGGAGGAACTGTAAGAGATGGTATAATATATATTTTTTGGAATGAATAGATTTGGTGAGCAAGACGAAAGCATCCTTTTGTAGGAAAAGACGAAAAGGGTGTTATAATATATGAGAGAAAATAGTTGTTCAGGGGAGAGATTATACATTTCTAACCGCGTGATCGCGAACGAAGAACGAACGAACAAAAAGAACAACAAATAAACGAATAAGACCTGGGAAGGAAATATTTTTGGGTTTTTTTTTGTTTTTTTTTGTGAGTACAGATATTAAACAAGGAGGTACGGGGTGAACGACTGGTACGAAACAGAGAACGAAAATAATTTCAGCGCATTCGACGAATCGCTGAGAGAAAAACAAACCACAAGGTCTGAGACGGTATGGTAGTCTAAGCCTACGAGTACTAGGCCGCAGAATACTCGATACCATTAACCGACGATTGTGTATACATGAACGAAAAATTAGCACGGAAAATTTTCCAAAAGATACGCTGTAGGTACATACACCGAAAGATAGATACAGTCTCGACAAAAACACAATTGAGAAATATCACTTAGCTTCGAAAGCGTGAGCGCATGGAGCAGCTTCGAAAAGACGTGACCTCGCCGTGATCTCGCGAGATGGTTTGAAGTCTCAAACAAGGAGAGAGGAGGTTAACAAGGAGAGATGCAGAAAATAGGGCAAAATGGAGAAGATTGTCATGGGGACCGCAAGGCTAACCCCTGCTCTAGCAGGGAAAATGGCCTTTTAAAATGCATGTTGTTGTTGTTGTCTTCAATCAAATATGGCTGCCAAACCATGTGACCTATGATGTCATAAATTTAATATTTCAATACAAATGGGTCATAGATCATGTGCATGCAATTTCAGAATTTTAGATAAGGAATTCGATTAAAACATTTTTGGCTGGTATACCACTTCACCAATGATGTCATCGTTATCATCCTTTTGTTCCCCATTGGGAGTACTTGACAATGTGCCAAATTTCAAATTTTTCCATTCAGCGGTTTCCGAGAAATAATCTTTTAATTATTTGCTTTTTATCCAAGATGGCTGCCATGCCATGACATCACAATTATCATAAAAACATTCTGCATGGGTGTCATTCCTACCCTGAAAGTTTCGTCTCAATTGGACATTTGGTTGCTGAGAAAAAAGAGGTTTAGCCCATACGGAGGGACAGACAACCCGAAAACATAATCGACAAAGTCGCCGAGGGCATAAAAAGGTCAGCAAACATAAAACGTGTTATCCAGCCACTGCATATCATTTGTATCATGAGAGGATTATCAACTCACAAGGAACTAAAACAGCACTCAGTAGAGAGCATACCTCTGCCAGACTGAACATTTTCCATTTTGTATCTGACTGATGGGCCGGACTACAAAAGCTTACATCAACAACCACTCTTAGACAGCTGTTTCAGAATTGCTATCCTCCCCAGGAAGCAGAAAGGTGATATAAAACTAAGGCACACCTCACCAGTACCCAGTTCCTAATACAGAGAAAATCCATTCTCCAATGTTAATGTGAGTCAATCCACAATTGCTTGTGCCAAGATAAACAAGCATTCTGAGTATTGCGCTGCAATACATGTCCCCTACCGGCATTGGGTAGCACTGTCATAGAAGACAGCATTATGACTCACCGCACTCCAAATTATCGTCCAGAAAACTGTTGGGGAAATTCCCAAAGTTCAAAGTGCCATAACTTTGTCAAAAATGATCGAAACGTCGTGAGGTTCGAACTTGATCTGTAACTTATCATGACGAAACCATGTACCAAGTTTGAAATCATTAGCATTGTGAGTTTAGGAAAAAAATTCCGGAAAGCTGTTCTTTGCGTGACGGACCGACAGACTGACAGACGGAGTGCAAACCTATAGTCCCCTACGGTGTACACCGGGAGGGGACTAATAATACAACGAATTATTTAACATCATTAGTAGTGCATCAGCAAACTAGACGGCACTCAGTAGAGAGCATACCTCCGCCTGGTTGGCCATATCACTCAATGGTGAAGAATCACTTTAAAAATTCTAGTAGCCGGATCCGAATCCGGATCTTCACCAAAATCTAATCATTTGGTCTTTGTCACATACGCTACATTTCTGCCAAATTTCGTCCGAATCCGTCCACAACTTTTTGAGATATTTTGTTCAAAGACAAACGGACAGACCAAAAGATAGAGAATAAATATCGAGAGAGAGATAGAGAATAAATATCGAGAGAGAGAGATAGAGAATAAATATCGAGAGAGAGAGATAGAGAATAAATATCGAGAGAGAGAAATAGAGAATAAATATCGAGAGAGAGAGATAGAGAATAAATATCGAGAGAGAGAGATAGAGAATAAATATCGAGAGAGAGAGATAGAGAATAAATATCGAGAGAGAGAGATAGAGAATAAATATCGAGAGAGAGAGATAGAGAATAAATATCGAGAGAGAGAGATAGAGAATAAATATCGAGAGAGAGAGATAGAGAATAAATATCGAGAGAGAGATAGAGAATAAATATCGAGAGAGAGAGATAGAGAATAAATATCGAGAGAGAGAGATAAAGAATAAATATCGAGAGAGAGAGAGATAGAGAATAAATATCGAGAGAGAGAGATAGAGAATAAATATCGAGAGAGAGAGATAGAGAATAAATATCGAGAGAGAGAGATAGAGAATAAATATCGAGAGAGAGATAGAGAATAAATATCGAGAGAGAGAGATAGAGAATAAATATCGAGAGAGAGAGATAGAGAATAAATATCGAGAGAGAGAGAGAGAGAATAAATATCGAGAGAGAGAGATAGAGAATAAATATCGAGAGAGAGAGATAGAGAATAAATATCGAGAGAGAGAGATAGAGAATAAATATCGAGAGAGAGAGATAGAGAATAAATATCGAGAGAGAGAGATAGAGAATAAATATCGAGAGAGAGAGAGAGATAGAGAATAAATATCGAGAGAGAGAGATAGAGAATAAATATCGAGAGAGAGAGATAGAGAATAAATATCGAGAGAGAGAGATAGAGAATAAATATCGAGAGAGAGAGATAGAGAATAAATATCGAGAGAGAGAGATAGAGAATAAATATCGAGAGAGAGAGATAGAGAATAAATATCGAGAGAGAGAGAGATAGAGAATAAATATCGAGAGAGAGAGATAGAGAATAAATATCGAGAGAGAGAGATAGAGAATAAATATCGAGAGAGAGAGAGATAGAGAATAAATATCGAGAGAGAGAGATAGAGAATAAATATCGAGAGGGAGAGATAGAGAATAAATATCGAGAGAGAGAGATAGAGAATAAATATCGAGAGAGAGAGATAGAGAATAAATATCGAGAGAGAGAGATAGACAATAAATATCGAGAGAGAGAGATAGAGAATAAATATCGAGAAAGAGAGATAGAGAATAAATATCGAGAGAGAGAGATAGAGAATAAATATCGAGAGAGAGAGATAGAGAATAAATATCGAGAGAGAGATAGAGAATAAATATCGAGAGAGAGATAGAGAATAAATATCGAGAGAGAGATAGAGAATAAATATCGAGAGAGAGATAGAGAATAAATATCGAGAGAGAGATAGAGAATAAATATCGAGAGAGAGATAGAGAATAAATATCGAGAGATAGAGAATAAATATGGAGAGATAGAGAATAAATATCGAGAGATAGAGAATAAATATCGAGAGATAGAGAATAAATATCGAGAGATAGAGAATAAATATCGAGAGATAGAGAATAAATATCGAGAGATAGAGAATAAATATCGAGAGATAGAGAATAAATATCGAGAGATAGAGAATAAATATCGAGAGATAGAGAGATAGAGAGATAGAGAGGGAGAGAGTGAGAGAGGGAGAGAGGGAGAGAGGGAGAGAGAGGGAGAGAGAGGGAGAGAGGGAGAGAGGGGGGAGAGAGGGAGAGAGGGAGAGAGGGAGAGAGAGAGAGAGAGAGAGAGAGAGAGAAAGGGGGAGGTGAAGGGAGGGGATGGGAAGAGTGAGGTGGGGAAAGGAAGGGGAGGGGTGGAGAGGAGTGAGGAGGAAGGGGAGAGTGAGGTTTTTACCTATTTTGTAAAACCCTTCATGCAGCATCTACCGTAACTCAAGATGTCCAAATGTCATACACATCTATACCCATGGGTTTATCATGGGTGTCCCACTCGTCCAATAAATAAAATTCATCGGATGTCTGTCTGTCTGTTCACGTTTTTTGCAAAGACCACTGGGCCGACAACAATGAAATTTGGCACACAGACCAAGTCCGACCCGGGGATTGTCCTAAAGGTATTTTCATGCACCACCTCAGCCTTTAAAGACCCCAAATACCCATTTTACATGCATGAGAGATTAGATTACATGCTTAAGAGAAGACTTTTACATGCTTGGGAGATTAGATTCCTTAAGACCCTGAAGATCCCAAAGACCCTTGAGACCCTTTAAAAGCACAAATACCCCAAAGATCCTTTGGACCCTAAAGATCCCTAGGACCCTCGAAGACCACTAAGACCCTTTAAAGTGTTTAAGACCACAAAGACTATTAAGATCCTGAATACTCTTTGAGACCTCAAAGACCCTTAACAGCCAGAAGACCCTCAAGACCTTTAAAACTTTGAAGACCCATTGACCCCAAAGACCCTTTGTAGCCCAAACACCCTTTCGACCTGGAAGACCCATAACACCTGGAAGACCATTTAAGACCCCTTTACCGATCGGCATTACCTCAACTCACCATTTTAAACAAACCCATCTGCTCCGCCTTTCTGGCTCTCTTGCCCCCCATTCTCAGTTCTCCACCCTCCCCCCCCCCCCCCCCCCCCATTGCTTTAACGAGATGTGGCTCGTTTAAGGCCGATTCCCTATTGTATGGCAGTGAAACTTGGGTAATGAGGATAGAGGATGGAAGATAAAAGAATAGCAAGAACAGAGATGAGGATGAAAATATGGAAGTGTGGTATTTCATTGAAAAATAAACAGCGGGAGTGTAGATCTGAGAAAATCTGCAGTATAGAGATGAAATTGAGAAAGAGCCTTTGGATGGTTTGGTCATGTAGGCAGAAGGACAGAAGATGGACACATTAAGAAGACACTGTGATAAGTTTTGAGGGAATGGGAAAGACCAACAGGCAGGGAAATGAACATAAACAACAACAACATGCATTCTAAGGCCATTTTCCCTGCTTCAGCGGGGGTTAGCCTTGCGGTCTCCATGACAATCTTCTCCATTTTGCCCTATTTTCTGCATCTCTCCTTGTTAACCCCCTTGCCCGCATTTCTTCTTCCACCATCTTTAGCCAAGTCTTTCTCGGTCTTCCCCGTCCTCTACTTCCTTCTACATTCATTTCCAACACTCTTCTCAACCAGTCACTTTCATCCTTCCTCAACACATGACCAAACCATCTCAACCTGTTCCTCTTCACAGCATCAATCACAGGCTCTATTCCCATCATCTTTCGCAATTCATCATTTGTCTTCCTCTCTCTCAACGATACTCGGCACATCCACCGAACCATTCGCATTTCCACCCTTTCCAGCCTTCGTTGCTGCTCTACGTTCATTACCCATGTCTCGCTCCCATAAATCATAACACTTCTCACACATGCAGCATACACCTTTCCCTTCAGCTTCAACGACACTCCCCTCCTCATCAGCACGCAACTCAGTTCCCGAAACTTCTTCCATGCACATCTCACTCCAGCAACCGTTGCCGAGTCTGATCCACCTTCTCCATTCAGCATGTCTCCGAGGTAGCAAATTGTTTTCACACCTTCCAGCTTCACGCCATCTCCAAGATCCAACTCAACACTTCCTCCATCTGCAGCTCCCTCTGTGCACACCTTACATTTGAATGTAGCTGCCACACTGGTTAATGACCCTCTCAGACCACTGCATTTTTGATGAACCCACTCAGCGCACATTGTACATTGAATGGAGTTCACTCGGACACCCTTCCAGCACACAGCACATGGCCACTTCCCAGTTCTTTCCACCTCACCACATGCTTTACCACTTGCCATCACCTTCGTCTTTCCGATATTCACCTTCAGACCTTTTGTCTCCATACATTCCTTCCACTTGTTCATCTTTTCCTTCAGTCCATCCATACTTTCCGCAATCAACACCAGATCATTTGCATACAACAACTCCCACGGTAAACCCTCCTTTACGTTCTGAGCCAGCACCTCCATCACAGCTACAAATAGTAGTGGACTTAGTACCGACCCCTGATGCACTCCCACCTTCACCTCAAACTCACCACTATCCCCGTCCTTCGTCCTCACAGCTGTGCGCGCTCTTTTGTACATTGCCATCACAACTCTGATCAACCATTCCTCCACTTCTAACTTCCTCAATGCCCATGTCAATACTGCGTGTGGAACCCTATCGAATGCTTTCTCCAGATCAACAAAACCAAGAAACAACTTCTTCCTCTTCTCCATGTACTTCTCCAGCAACTGCCTCACAATAAAGAGCGCGTCTGTCGTTAATCTTCCTGGCATAAATCCAAACTGCATTTCGTCGATCTTCACCTTCTTCCTTATCCTCCTCTCCAACACCCTTTCCAATACCTTGATTCCATGCTCCAATATCTTTATCGCTCGGTACGAGCCACACTCCAGAGGGTCACCTTTCCCCTTGTATAGAGGGACGAGGGTACTCAGTTCCCAATCCACTGGAATGCGGCCTTCTTTCACCACCAGATTACAGATCTCTGTCATTCTCTTCACACCCCAATTTACTGCTGCCTTCAACATATCTCCCACAACTCCCGTCGGCCCTCCCGCTTTTCTACTCTTCTTTGCTTTTATCGTTTCCTCAACTTCCTTCTCAGTTATCTTCTCTGCCGGTCCTAAAACTGGGTTACTCTCTATGTTGCCATCCCATTCATTCTCTGTATTCAACAGCATTTCCATACATGTTTTCCATCTTCCTTTAATTCCATCTGGGTCCACAACGATTTGTCCCACTTCATCCTTCAAGCAACTCACCCCCATCACATCACACTTCTTTTTCGCTATCTGCTTTGCAATCCTGAACACCGCTCTCTGACCCTCTTCCGAATCCAAGCGTTCTCCGAACTTTTTCCTACATGCCTCCTGCGCCTTTGCTACCTCTTTCTTTGCAACCTTCTTGGCTGCCTTATAACTTTCATGCTCTGCTTTTTCTGCTCCCGTACCCTTCGCCTTCTGCCACTGCTTGAACTTCTTCCTCTTCTCGTCCATCCTCTTTCCAACTTCATCATCCCACCACCATGTTTCCGAGTGCCTCGGTGGTCCTTTTGTCCATCCACATACCTCACCAACGGCTCCCAACAGACTACCTTTAATTGACATCCAACCACGTTCAAGCTCAACCACATCATCCTCTACCCTACTCAGCCTCTCTTTTAATGCCTCCCTTACTGTCACCTCTTTCAACCTCCACACCTTCATTCTTGGTTTGTACTTCACCCGCCGAGCTCTCCTCGCACCTTTCACCGTTATGTCGCGACAACCAAGTGGTGCTGTGAAACAGCCTCCTCCCCCGGGATCACCTTTGTGTCCCGGAGGTGCCCCCTATCTCGCCTCCGCACCATCAGGTAGTCAACGGTTGTCGTCGACCCACCTGACGTGTATGTAACAACCTTATTATCCTCTTTCTGGAACTGAGTATTACAAATCAACAAATCAGCTCCATCAGTAAACTCAAAAATCCTTTCACCTTCTCCATTTCTCACACCACCATTTGGGAAATGAACATACGGCAGGAATATATTAACGACACAAAGAGATTAGGTCTGAAGAAAGTAGATGCAAAGGAAAGAATCAAATGGAGATATTCCATCAATCGCCAGACCCCCGAAAATAGGGAAAAATGTCGTTGAACGACTATGACGAATCCTCATTGGATCGCCATTCCGACACAGGAGAGTCCTCAACTGAGTATGCAGGACTTTATAATTTGATCAGAGCTCCGGCAAAAAAGCCGCCGGATCTTTAACATCCACTACGCAATGTCAGCAGACGGCTCACCCAGTTTAACGCTCATCCGAGGGGCGGCCCCACACATTGATGTCTCGCCCTGCCTGCGAAACACCGGGATGACAGTTGATAGCTGGCTCAAGATTTGAATCCAGTCTATAAGACTTAAAGGTGAGCGTGCACACCTCTGGGGAATCGAGGCTCACCTGGAAACCCAAAGCTCACCACAACCAATGAAAAATATCGCAAGGGAAATAAATAAATAAAGCAAACAAAGGAATGTTGGCAACCTTTACAGAGAGCAGAGGAAGGTATTAAGGAACACATATGAAGCTATTTTAAAAACCTTCCTTTTCACAGCTAGGATTATTGGCTTTATCAACAATTAGCACATAAGCACAGCAGCAATATGTGCAGAAAAGAGGGAGCGGTGAGGGTATTAAAAGGAAAAATGAAATAAAGACAGGGAAATAGCATAACAGAGGTAGTTAAGTTGTGAAAGTAGGGAGCTAAAGTTTGCTAAGTTTGTGTCTGATGTTTGTGTCTTGTGCAAGTATTATCTTTATTTTTTGGCAAGCGGCATGGATATTCAGGTTCGAATGAGAATGACGGGTCGCAGGAAACTGGCTGGTGGATGTACATAGTCTCATCGTTAAATCAAGAGAATCTCTATGGCTCAAACCTGGCCTTCAATTCCTGCCACCGAGCATCAGGAGAGGAGAACCTGCCAAAGTAATAAAGAAAAATGACGTATCCTCGATCATCAATTAATCTTTATTAACTTCGAGGCACCCGGTAAACCCTGGCACAAGCATGAATAACCAATATTTAATTAACAGCCACTGTCAGAGTTAAAGGTAAGTCATATTGATGAGGTTCCTGTGGAATGTTAAGCACTTTGGGTTTTTGAGTGAGCACCTGGGCCATGCGCCGCCCTGAAGATTAAGAGCAAGGCCTCTTCTTCATCCTCGTTGCCTCTCCACGTATCTCGCAGGGTCACCCACATGTAGTAAAGCATTTTTCCACAAAGCACGAAACACGGGCGTTCGCTAACGAGATGGACAGGCAAATGGTGGCCTAACAAGGCGCATCAACGTTAGGATGAGGGTGAGAATGAGCGCTACAGTCAGACCGGAGAGTACCCAACCCAAACCAGGGAGCCAATTAACAAACCTACGCCTGATCAAAATAGCCTGGGACGGAGGCGTGTGGCCGACAGTTCCTATTTACGTGCAGAATGGAGATCCGTGTGGAATGGTCCGGCTGCAGTCACATGCACTGGCGCCACTTCATTGGATCCGCACAGCTTGGCAGCTCTGAGATTTCTTTTTTTTTTTACATAAATTGGACTCGTCACAAAGATACTCACCGACAACCAACTGTGAATGGACTAGTTAGAAACAAAAATTATAATTAATGGTATATTCACTACATTTTCCTCTCTCCTGTCGTGCTACACCAGTCAATGGCGTACACTTATCAGGCTGAGATAAGAAACAGTGTCATGTTCAGGTTTGAACACAAGAACATTTAATTGCCATTAAATTGCTGAAATCACCAGTAATGCAGCAGCTTCAGCTCAAGGTGACAATTGCTTTACCTGCATGTTTCTTTGTCCACATTTTCCTACGCACCGACCCTTTATCCTTCTCCACCCCCAAAACCTCAACTACACAGAAGAAACCAAGATGTGCACAGGCAATAGCAAATAAAGGCAGATCACCATTGTCATGCACACCGTCAAGCATGCTTAAAACAACTGCTTCGGGCCTACAATCAGCAAGGCAAAAAGGTAAAACAACACCAGTCAGGTTTACAGATCCACTGCTGAGAAAACTGTGATGATCGTTATTGAGCAAGTATTTAAAATGTATGTGGAGAGGGGGTACAGAAACAGAGAGCAAGTACGAGTAAAAGACACCAAAAAGGGGAGGGGGGGGGGTCAGACAAAGGATACAGAAAAGGTTAAACAAATACAAGGTTAGAAGAAAAAAAGAGATGAGGAAGAAAGCAATTAATATATGAAAGGGACGGGAATGAGATGAAGACAATGAGAGAGAGAGAGTGAGAGTGAGAGTGAGAGTGAGAGAGAAAGAAAGAGAGGGGGGGGGGGGGAGAGAGAGGGGGAGAGAGAGAGGGGGGGGGGGGAGAGAGAGAGATAAAGTGAGGGGGGGTCGAGGGGGGGAGGGAGGAAGAGAGAGATAGAGAGAGAAAGAGAAAATTCCACACGTTAACGCAGAATACAACACTCAAAATGGCCGCAATTCTTCACCGCATAACTACCATGTAATCCAACATATACAGGGACTTGTATTCCTACAAATGTGGCACTATCCATCTTTGAGTTCCCTCAGTTTTCTAGTTAGGTCTCAGTGTAGCTCTATCTGTCTGGCTGCAAGCTTCTGTCCTGTACCCTTCACCTTATGCTCTGCACACCTCATCTCACACCTTTGTCTGCATCCCCTACCCTTCTCCACCATACAGCCTGCATTCCACACCCATACACGACACTACCACCTCCCCGCCTCCCCCTCACCCCATAGTCCACATCTCGAGGTGCCAATAAAATGCAGCATGAACGCTGCATTTATGCACTAGAAGCAGCCCTCCCCAGGAGGTGCAACGTCAAATTCGCTCTCCTTAAGATGGGTGGGTCATGTTTGCGTCTGGCAGCTTGAACTGCAGTCAGTGATTTTCGAGCTTTTATAGTGTCGGTATAAAGACAAGTGCCGTATACAGTTTTGTAGAACCTCTACCTAACAAACCATGCAAACAATAACTTCTTGGGCTGTTAGCATAGTGAGTAACAGAAAGGTATGGCATGTCAAAAGCCATGTTTTCAAAGTCCCATCGTACCTGTCTTTCACAAGACTATTGCAAGTTCATTCAGCTTTTGTCATGGTACACGGCTGGATGGAACTCTCAAACTCATCTAACACTTCTTTAATAGGCGAAAACCCGAAGCTAAACGTCAGTGAATCAGGGATTCACGACTGCTGCAGTGTAACAGACCCCTTACATTTCTAAGAATGTCACTGGATTCCACAAATTAACTCCACACTGCCGTTGAGTCATTCAAAGTGAATAATGAACAAAATGAAGGGTTTTTTTTCCAAAAACGAGAATAATTAGAGTTTGTGTCAATACAATAATTCCCCATGCACACCATGATGGACTCCTTAACAAACACCATCTGTAAGAGAAGGCTTTATAGTAGGACTTGCACCACAGCCAAACATCACTCTTTTCATTTAACAAGGTACAGCAGGATTCGTCGTGCCACTCAATGTGTGAACAGTCGTTCATAGTCCGTGACATGTGTTCCTTGCATCATCTCGGTGGAAGAGCATTGCTTTGCACTCAAAAGGGGTTTCATGAACTGGACTTGCCGACATATCCTATTTCACACCATGTTCCAATTGCTATTGAATCAGAAAGACATGTCAGTCTGAGTTGCCACTATGGTAACAGTGGCATGCTTGTTTGACCTCACAATTCGGTTTACCCACTGTCTCTCTCTGGTTGCAATTTTCCTGGGTCAGCCAAGAATGACTGCAGCAAGTATTTTGTCCCTTGGTCTTCTATTTATAACATCCAGCACTGCAAGACTGATGCTTGTGACTTGGATCTCACGTTGAGCGATTCGGATTGAAAGGTCTCATGGCTCAGAACTCAACACTTTATTTACAAGAACTCCTTGACTAATCTGAATGCTAACAGATGTTTGCATAATTGCTATGTCATTTTACACCAAAGATTTTGCTGAATTTTGCTTGGATGTATGATTTAGCCAACTTTCACTGATGCAAATACATACCAACTTGTGCCCAACAATTCTAATCTGGTTTTATGAGGAGCATTCATCATGTTCTTGGAACAGGATGCTCACAATAATCCAAAAATGCCAATATATTTTTCAAAATTCTCATATAAGTACATGTAATGAGTCAGGAAATAATTACATTACAAACTAGAAGGTATTCATAGAATACTTACCCTGCGCAGTAAACTTGGTGCGAACCAACTCCTCTGTTTTTTTTTTTGATCCAGACCACGTGAGCAATTACATCATAAGTTTATATTCTCGAATATAATTGTTGCATAAATCACGCTCAATAAATTTCAAACGGATCAGACTAAGCGTTGTCCCTGTCAAATTATGACGTCATAATTGTGGCACTAAGGCCGTCATTGTTACGTCAACAACATTATGACGTCAACAACACTTATTCCCCATGCGGAGTTCTTTACAATGAGCCACGCTTCAATTTTTTTCCATGGCACGGTTTTGGAGATATAGAGGTGTAACTTTTTTCAGTTTTTCCAAGATGGTGTGCGCCTATACCACGTAACCTATTACATTACAATTATCATTAAAATATTCTACAGGAGGAGGCACACCTACGGTGAAAATTTAGTGTCCATCAGACTAAGAGTTGCAGAGAAAGAAAATTCATGCTGACAGGATGAAGTGCTATACTTGTCGAATTATGACGTCATAATTAAGATACCGATGACATCATCATTAACATATCTTTTTCCACAAGGGGAGTACTTGACAATGAGCCTTGTTTCAACTTTTTCCATTGAGCGGTTTGGGAGATATTGAGGTGCAAAGTTTTTCCAAGATGGAGCCAGTACCACGTGACCTATGACATCATAATTATAATTCAAATATTCTACAGGAGGAGGCAGTCCTATGGTTAAAATTTCGTGTCAATCGGACCAAGAATTGTAGAGAACAAAATTCATACTGATCGAATCAAGCATTGCACTTGTCGAATTATGACGTCATAATTAAGGTACCGATGACATCATCACATCATTAACATATCTTATTCCTCATGGGGAATTCTTTACAATGAGCTGTGTTTCATTTTTTTCCATGGAGTGAATTTCTGAGATATGGAGGTACAACGTTTTAAAAATTTTCCAAGATGGCACCTGTACCACGTTACCTATGACGTCATAATTATCATTAAAATATTCTACAGGAGAAGGCGCTCCTATGGCACAAATTTCGTGACCATCAGACTTACATTTGCAGAGGAATTTTTTTTATACTGATCAGATCAAGCATTGTACTTGTCGAATTATGACGTCATAATGAAGGCACCAATGACATCATCATCAACATATCTTATTCCCCATCGGGAGTATTTGACAATGAGCCTTGTTTCATCTTTTTCCATTGAGCGGTTTGGGAGATATGGAGGTGGAAAGTTTTTCAAAGATGACGTCTGTACCACGTGACCTATGACATCATAATTATGAGGGAAAACGTTATACAGGCAAAGGCGCTCCTATGGTAAAATTTCGTGTCAATCGGACAAACGGTTGCCGAGAAAATGAATGTTAAAATGCAGACACGTACGCCATACGTACACACATACGCACTCACTGAATGCCTAACCCTGCTTTTCGCTTCGCGAGCGCAGGGTAACTAGAACGACACTCGGTAACTCCGCCGCAGGCAGAAAAGTTTACGTTTTGTATCCACTGACAGGCCAGATCCACATCTTCACCAAAATCTAATCATTTCGTCCTTGTCACACACCCACCCTCTCCACCAAATCTTGTCCGAATCTGTCCACAACGTTTTGAGATATTCTCCTCACAGATAAACAAACAGACAGACAGGGATGAAAACAATCTCCGCCCACCTTTGGGGGCGGAGGTAATACATTTTGTATACAGTACCTATTTTAAGAATTTTTTTGTATAAATACAGAAATCTCAGCTCATGGAGGAGCAAACTGACAGAGGGCTGCAGATTCACAGACTGACAAAGAATAAAAGAGGAACAGGCAGACAAACATAAGGTGGTGAGTGGCAGAAAGGAGAGGGTTGGGAGGGGAGGGGGATGCAGGAGTAGAACAGAGCAGAAATAATTGCATGAGTAACATGAGGTGAAAATGGGCACCACTACTGAAAGACTGAAACGGAGAGACAAGAGACATTGTGAGTTGGTTCCACAGATAAGAGACTCGAGGGATGAAGGAAAGTAGGTGATAACTCAGCTTAGAATTAGGGAAGGTAACCAGGTGTGGGATTCAGGAATAACAAGTGTAAGCTGGGTGGGCTTCCTTCTTTTAAAATACTGTTATGAATTTGGTAATGCAACATCTAGAGCTAGGTAGATCTGAATAGGTAGGTATTCGGCTGTCGTGACAGGGACTCTACATGTAATAAGTTATTGATGTTCAGGCGGTTGTCGGGGTAAGATGTATGAGTGTGGATCTACCTGGAGATTCGAGTGTTAAATAGTGAGGGATTAAAGGTAACGCCCCTGTGAGTATCACCTAGTAATCAAACCTTTGTCCTTTATGGCACTGCAAACCACATAAACATTAGTTAGGTCCTTAGTGCAACATTAAATAATTCCCTTTCCCTGACATTGACTTCGTAATAAATGGACACCAACCAGGCCAAGAACACCGCCACAATACACCGCCACCGTTTACACCTCCAAGGCCGACAAACCTCGCCTGCGCACCTCAAAGGCCTACCAACCTCGCTGGCACGTGTTACACCAGGACCGCGGGGTCACGGACGGGAGATGTCAGGAGTCGCATGCCGCAGAGGGCGTGACCTGGGCGAGTTGGGAGGCTATGATTGGCTGAGGAGCGCGCCAATGTGACGTCATCGGCCACCAATATAGGCGACGGTCGGACGCCATTTCGAGAGTTCGAGTTCGAGTGGAGTCCAGAGTTCGAGTTCAAGTGGAGTCCAGAGTTGAGAGAGTTCGAGTGGAGTTCGAGTGGAGTTCGAGTGGAGTCCAGAGTTGAGTTCGAGTGGAGTCCAGAGTTCGAGTGGAGTCCAGAGTTGAGTTGAGTTCAGTTCGAGTGGAGTCCAGAGTTGAGAGAGTTGAGTCGCAGAGTTCGTTCCGTTGTTACAGTTCCGTACCAGAGTTCGTGGCAGTTGGCACAGGACACGGTTCGTTGCACAGTTCGTCGGAGTTGGCACAGGACACGGTTCGTTGAACATTCGTGACCACAGCTCGTTGCAGTTGGCACTTGGTTTTGGTTGCTTCGTGCAGCCCTGCGGTGGACCGTTGGAGCAAAGGAGCTCGTGGTGTGTGTGGGCCGTTGGACCGACGAGGCCTGGTGGCGCTTGGAGGCGGACGCAGAGGGCCGTGGAACTTGGAGCGAGGTGTGCGATCGGGCCGAAAGGAGCGGTGTTGGACGGCAGCCACAAAGACGACGAAAGACCAGATAAGCCCGAATCCGCGTACATTTTGAACGACGTGACGTGTTCTTTTCGTAATTAATCTCCCTCGTTTTGTGTTTGATATCAGTCGTGTGGGGACGTCCCGATTTAGTTATTAGTATTACCGGCGCGTGTTTTTTTCACTGTTATTACTTTTCAATAATAAATCCTTATATTATTTTCTGTACATATTTGAACGCAGTTTCCTGGGTGTTTCATTTTAATAGATAAGGCTGTGGAGCTCGTTGCGTCTGGCCTCCCGCGCGTTTAACTTTGTGTTGAGCTTGAATCCGCCATTGAGTTTTCGCCTCGGGAGTGTAAAGTCTCGCAATCGGTCATCCGTGTTACCCTACGGTGTTCACCAAGGGTAGTCACGCGACAAGTGGTGTCAGGAGTGGGATTTGAACCCGTCGGACAAATTTTTTTGTCCGCGGCGAGACATCGACACGGTCGGACAAATTTTTTTGTCCGCGGGGCGACATCGACACGGTCGGGCGTACATTGCGCCCGACGTTCGAACGCAAAATTGTTATAGGCGAGGCGGAGAAATTTAGTAATCAATTGGGCATACGGAGCGCGATATCGCGTCTTCGTCAAATTTAAATTGTGTTACTGGAATTATTAAAATAAATACGCGCGCGGGAAACAATCTTCCGGAAAGCGGATGTCGGAAATTGACGAGATGGAAGTACGCAGCGAGGCCTCCGTCAGCGTCGGGAGTGAGCCGGAAATGGGGGATAAGGAGGATAGCGTTGGAACTTTCCCCGCCGCTGGGACGGCCCCGATAGATCTCCAGACCATAGTAAATTTAATAAATGCTCAGAGGGCCGAGGGTGAGCGAAACCTTGCAGAAATTCGGGGAGACATGAGGGCTCAGAGTGAGCGATTGGAGAACCAAATGGGGGTAATGAGGGACGAAGCGAGGGGTACCGGTGAGAAGTTAGACAATAATTTTGAGGAGTTAGACAAGAAAATCGGGAAGTTAGACAATAATTTTGAGGGGTTAGACAACGGGATAAAAGAGGTGAAAAATGGGTTAATGGGGGTAGAAAATAGAATGGCTGCCCAGGAGAATCAGATAGAGGGAGTGAAAAATGGGTTAGAGGGGTTAGAAAACAGTATGGAAGGAAAAATTGGGGAAATGGCACAGCAGCTGGGGGAACGAATTGATGGCATAGAAGGGAGAGTGCAAAACCAAATTACGGACAGACTGGGGAAATTTGAGGGTAAAGTAGAAACTCAAATGGGGGCACAGGAGAAGCCAAAGGTGGCAAAAATTGAATCGGAACGGGGGGAAGCTAGATTGGGAACAGGAGAGAGTACGGCCCATGCAGATGTGCATGTTGCTCACGAGCAGGGAATTGCACCGGGAATGGCAAAATTGGGAATTGCACAGGGAATGGCAATTGAAGTAAATGGGGAGACTGCAGGTGCGGAGGTGGACGGGGAATGTCCACAGGTGGATGGGGAATGTGTACAGGTAGATGGGGAAGGCCTGCAGGTAAACGTGGAGTGTCCACAGGTGAGCGGGGAAGGAAATTTGGAATGTGAGAGTTGTAATGGGGAATGTTTCCCACATTCTGGCCTGGTTGTTTATCGGGACCGTGTGGATGTCACAACACCCCAACCGGGGGATGAATTTGGAATTGTGCAGCACCAGGGCGGTGGTGCGGAGCAAGAGGGGGTAGAGTTTTTGGGGGTCCGTGCAATGGAGCCGGACCGGGTATTTATTGGGGATATTGATCAAAGCCTGGCGGGGCCAGGAATGATTTCTAATGATGAGGATGAGTTGATCCAGCGGCTGGAGACCTGTGACAGTCCCATGGAGGTAGAGCTTGTTCAGGCCCAAAGGAGTCTGGGGGAAGAGGTGAGTTGGTCCAAGGAGGTGGTTGGAATGACCGAGGGGACGCTCACTGTACACTGCTATTTGGAAACAGAGGCTCCAAAATTGGACAACCAGTTGGGGGAGTGTGTTGGCTCCGGGCTGGATTTGGATCTTGGAGGATCGGGAGATAGAGCTTCTGGAGATTTGGTCCCTGTAGGGAATTTGGATCAACTGCAGGGAGGGGCAGAACAACCGGTGGTAGAGGTTGTTCCCTGCAGCTGCGGTTTGGCAGTGGGAATGAAAATTTGTAAAATAAAATGTAAAATAAAATTACAATGGGAAATTGATTTGGAGCAGCCATGGTGGGGATTGGTCCCCGGGCTGCGGGATTTGGACATGGAGAGGTCATGGGTGATGGCCTCGGGCAAAAGTTGCCCCTTTCAAAATTTGGGTATGCCGGCCAGCTGGGGGGCTGTGATGGCGAGATTTGGACGTGGGGTCCAGCCTTGGGTGTCGAGGTACGACCTGGGTCCCACGGGGGGTCTGGTGGAGTGTGGCGTCCCTTGTCCGTCGGGGCGCCGTCCGAGCTGGTGGCTCGGGCCGGCAGGGTCACCGGACCCTGGTGGGGGTTAAGACCTCCAGAGGGGTCCGAGGTGGTTTCTCAAGTCTGGGTTGGCATTTATTGAGGACCACTAGGGGGAGGTGTTGTGGGTCGCGCTTTGGTGGTGGCACTGCGGACGGCCAACTTGGGACTGATGTGGTGACCACCCGGGCATGCGGCCTGGCACTCTCCTCCAGGGACTCTGGGACAACCAGCATGTGGTGACCTGGCATGGTGGTTGGTCTATGGACGCGGGTCAAACCGAATGGACAGGGATGGAGATAGCCTGCCGGACAACCATTGGGGCATCTGTGGAACGTGATGGTGTGAGTGACCTTCCACAGATGCTCCGTTGTGATTTATGGACTCTCGGGTTGGGAAGAGAGCCATGGGGATGTGAATCGGGAGATGTGTAACGAGCCGAGCATATGGGCCATGCTCGGCTGGCATGTGTATGGCAAAGCATCCTTCTTTGGTGAGGTTAGTAAAATGTGACAAATGTTTGGCATGGGTAATCTGTGGGTTAGATGGAAATTTAAGGGTGGATTTTGAAATGCCATGGTGGACACTGTACAGTGACGCCATTATTGATCCAGGTGTGTAGACCAAAGTGTTGGAGGCTGTGATGAAATTAATAGGGTAGCAAGGCACAGCTTTCAACTGGTTGCGGGGGCAACTGTGCTGATATTTGGGACGCGGGATGATGGGGATGTAGTTGTGTAGCCTGAGGGTCAACGTGGTGCTGTGCGTGTCCGAGGTGTGTGGACCATGTCTTCTGGGTGGGTCTCCTGGTGGAGCATGGCTGTTGACTGGACCTTGGTGTGGTCAAGTGTGGGTGAGCACTGGGGGGCTGCAGTTCTGTAGTCGGACTGGGGGATGATGGGGAGGTGCAGGGGACGTGGCTGTAGGGATGCCACGCACTGCGACCGTGCCCCCCAGGGCCGAGGTTGTGTGTGCGGTAGTGTGTGTTGTGGCAGCAAGTGCTCACCACATTGGCCAGCTGGGGCTGCTGCAGCTGTGTTCCTCGCAGGGGGGGCCAAAGGATGGATGGTGGGTCGCACCCTTATGGACACTCATGGGCCATGTTGGCGTTTTGACTGCTCACCTTGTCCCGGTGACCCTTGCACGGTAGAGGTGCAGAGCTGTCGTGGCCATAGGTAGTTGTGTAGCGATGATCACCGTTGGATGCGGATCCACATACCTGCCAGTGTAGAGGGGACAAAAGAGAAATTTGGAAGGATTTGGTAGGCCCAATGTGAAATTTGGGGAATTGTATGGGTGGATTGCACTTTGAACCTGACCAACCTGCAACTACCTGCACTTGAGGTGAGTGTTTTGAGGAGTACTGTCCCAGGCTTCAGGATTTGCTTTGGGAAATTGGGGACATGTAATTTGGAGTTGGGAGGCGGGTGAGAGTGATGACATGGCCGGTGAGGGGATGGAATGGGAGCCACAGTGTCTTGTGGGTGGCGTATGTTTTTGTATTGTGGTTAGGTGTTTTGATGTGGTCGTGAGAGTGGAACCTGGAGAGTGAGTGATGATTATTGGAGATAATGAGGGGCGATAAATTGTGCTTTTTGGAAATGTGCTAATGGAAAGGTGTAAGGATTTAATGATTCGAACTGTGAATGGGATTTCACATTGGCAGGCCATGGCAAGCCTTGTAACACCTTTTACACCATCTATGAATTGTACTGAATTGTGCTGAGTTGTGTGGAGAATTGAATGGCAGCGGGGGAGGAAGTGTGTTTTGGGGACCATGGGTGGGGAAGGTGTGTGTGTCCGCAGGTACAGAGCAAGCTCTGAGGAGCGATGCCTGCGGGCCCCCCTCTGCGGCAATTACCCCTGGCAGCCGGTGGTAACTGGAAATTGGAGCTCGTCGGTGGAGGGTCTGGTTGGGCGCCGCGGGGTGAGGAAGTCCCCCGGTGACCCGTGTTGCTGCGCGAAAGCAGGAGGCAAAGGAGCCTGGTGTGTGTGGAGACCCTCACCGGCGAGGTAACGGCGGAAAGGGGCTGTTGGGCTGTCACGGGGCCAAGAGGTAAAGGGGGGGGGGGCAATGAATTTGTAAGTCGGTTGACTTGTTTTTGGGACTGCGGGCACCACAGCCTGAGGCGCCCCCACCATCTTTTTGTGCGGTACCTCCCCGCTGCCTAGTTGAGGAATGCACACACACGTGAATGACATCAATGCCATGGTCCTGCAGGGGGTGTATTGGGAATAAGTGCTTTGTTGATTTTTGCAATGCCTTGATGACCTATGGAATGAGAATGAGTGGTTAAGGGGTCTGTGTAGCATGAATGTGGGCGAAATCCACCGAGCCGTGTCACTCACCTGTAACATCTGGACAGGGCCCGAGGAAATTTAGGGGGATGCATTGGGGATGGCCCCGCAGGTAAGGTTGAGTCTTGTGGCATCCACCGGGGGACGCGGTCTGTAGACCGGGGTATGTACAAAGGTTAGAGTTTTGAGTTTTGGAAAGATGGTTAAGTTTTGTGGTTAAGTTAGTGTTGTGTGTTGTTGTTTCCTCCCTCCACAGGAACAACGAAGAAGATGTACATACTTGCATGATGGTTAAGGGGTTCAGCATGTTAAGGAAGTGTAGGTAGGTAGTCCGACTCACTTCCCACAGCCCTTCCTGATTTATTTCATAGGTTAATTAAGTGTGTGACAGTAAGTGTTAAGGCTGGAATGGTAGCCCTGCGGTGAACCTTGCAGGAGCTACGGTTCCAGGGGGGGGGCTGTGTTATGAATTTGGTAATGCAACATCTAGAGCTAGGTAGATCTGAATAGGTAGGTATTCGGCTGTCGTGACAGGGACTCTACATGTAATAAGTTATTGATGTTCAGGCGGTTGTCGGGGTAAGATGTATGAGTGTGGATCTACCTGGAGATTCGAGTGTTAAATAGTGAGGGATTAAAGGTAACGCCCCTGTGAGTATCACCTAGTAATCAAACCTTTGTCCTTTATGGCACTGCAAACCACATAAACATTAGTTAGGTCCTTAGTGCAACATTAAATAATTCCCTTTCCCTGACATTGACTTCGTAATAAATGGACACCAACCAGGCCAAGAACACCGCCACAATACACCGCCACCGTTTACACCTCCAAGGCCGACAAACCTCGCCTGCGCACCTCAAAGGCCTACCAACCTCGCTGGCACGTGTTACACCAGGACCGCGGGGTCACGGACGGGAGATGTCAGGAGTCGCATGCCGCAGAGGCCGTGACCTGGGCGAGTTGGGAGGCTATGATTGGCTGAGGAGCGCGCCAATGTGACGTCATCGGCCACCAATATAGGCGACGGTCGGACGCCATTTCGAGAGTTCGAGTTCGAGTGGAGTCCAGAGTTCGAGTTCAAGTGGAGTCCAGAGTTGAGAGAGTTCGAGTGGAGTTCGAGTGGAGTTCGAGTGGAGTCCAGAGTTGAGTTCGAGTGGAGTCCAGAGTTCGAGTGGAGTCCAGAGTTGAGTTGAGTTCAGTTCGAGTGGAGTCCAGAGTTGAGAGAGTTGAGTCGCAGAGTTCGTTCCGTTGTTACAGTTCCGTACCAGAGTTCGTGGCAGTTGGCACAGGACACGGTTCGTTGCACAGTTCGTCGGAGTTGGCACAGGACACGGTTCGTTGAACATTCGTGACCACAGCTCGTTGCAGTTGGCACTTGGTTTTGGTTGCTTCGTGCAGCCCTGCGGTGGACCGTTGGAGCAAAGGAGCTCGTGGTGTGTGTGGGCCGTTGGACCGACGAGGCCTGGTGGCGCTTGGAGGCGGACGCAGAGGGCCGTGGAACTTGGAGCGAGGTGTGCGATCGGGCCGAAAGGAGCGGTGTTGGACGGCAGCCACAAAGACGACGAAAGACCAGATAAGCCCGAATCCGCGTACATTTTGAACGACGTGACGTGTTCTTTTCGTAATTAATCTCCCTCGTTTTGTGTTTGATATCAGTCGTGTGGGGACGTCCCGATTTAGTTATTAGTATTACCGGCGCGTGTTTTTTTCACTGTTATTACTTTTCAATAATAAATCCTTATATTATTTTCTGTACATATTTGAACGCAGTTTCCTGGGTGTTTCATTTTAATAGATAAGGCTGTGGAGCTCGTTGCGTCTGGCCTCCCGCGCGTTTAACTTTGTGTTGAGCTTGAATCCGCCATTGAGTTTTCGCCTCGGGAGTGTAAAGTCTCGCAATCGGTCATCCGTGTTACCCTACGGTGTTCACCAAGGGTAGTCACGCGACAATACGTATAAGATGTATTTTTTGTTTTTTTAGTAGGACCTATTGCTTTGATTGCATGGCATTATACGTAGTGTGTTCAAAAAGTATCCGACCTATATTTTTCGTGAGTAAAAAAAAAGAAGCTAGGGTGGCGTTGATTGGTGCACGTATGTAGGCGATCCTAATGCGCATGCGTGAATTTTTTCCCACCTGCAGAAGCTGTCATTCGACGGCAGACCGCCGATGAGTGAGGAAATGTAAGTGAGCGCCGTCGGATTTTCGTTTTTGACAAAATGACGGAAAAACTTGAACAATGCTACTGCATCAAATTTTGTGTTTCATCAAACTTGCATCAAAACTGCAACTTGGTTTCTGGGTCGTACTCATAAACCCAGGACTCATCGCCAGTGATCACTGTGTTGAGGAAGCTGGGATCGCTGTTCACAGTCTCCAGCATGTCCTGTGCGATCTCCAAACGGAGTTGCTTCTGCTCAATCGTTAGCAGCTTTGGTACGAATTTCGCTGAGATTCTCCTGAAGCCCAAATCCTCCTTCATAATGGAATGAACGATGTTGAATCTTGCGGATCGTTTCCACTTGGGAATCGCCAAGCTTTACACAAAATTTGATGCAGTAGCGTTGTTCAAGTTTTTCCGTCATTTTGTCAAAAACGAAAATCCGACGGCGCTCACTTACATGTCCTCACTCATCGGCGGTCTGCCGTCGAATGACAGCTTCTGCAGGTGGGAAAAAATTCACGCGTGCGCATTAGGATCGCCTACATACGTGCACCAATCAACGCCTCTCTAGCTTCTTTTTTTTTACGCACGAAAAATAAAGGTCGGATACTTTTTGAACACAGTAGTATTTGGCTGCATGGCAGGTAAAACCCATGTCCTTTAGCTTACGCTACTTTACTGTATATTGGGTTATCCTCCAAGCTTCCAAGAACTCACATACAACCAGACATATAGACATACAAACACAAAATTGAACACAACAAAATTAAATCAACGAGATTTCGATTCCCACAGCGGTTACCACACCTTCGTCAACCTTCAGTTGATAAAACCTGTTGTTTGAATAGTCTACTGATGCCTAATATTCAACGTTTAACATTCCTCTGTGTTATGAGCAGCGTATTTTTACCCAAGGTTTTCTTGGTAATACTGTTTTGGGATACGGAGTTCCACATGAAGGTTATTTTCATTGCTCTTGAACAAACAAATGTGCAACTCTCTCACCATACTCTGAATTCCAACAAATCTCTCTGATTAGAGGTGCCATCACATCAAGTTGTGTTGTACATATAACCTTTGCCCTGACATATTATGCTCACAAAATTGTGCATATCAGAATCACCTAAGATGAATTCGATTATTCACATGATAGGTTTGTTTCGATTTTTGTTATCTTTGTGGTATTGTTCAAGTGGCATAACCCCCGCTCTTGCAGGGAAAATGGCCTTAAAATGCCTGTTGTATTGTTGTTGTTGTTGTTGTTGTGGTATTGTTCAAGTATAAAGGTCATTTGCATTTAAACGAAAATAAATTCAAGAATCTTTGTTTTAGCATGGCCTGTCAAAGAAAACAGAAGACATTCCCATAAGAAGAAACAATAACTGCTTAATACCATCAACCCACTGGGAAAAAAAATATTGGAAATTACTCTCACATTACCATTTGACTAGGTGTTGAACTTGACCTGTCAACCAATGCAATTTTGCTGTAAAGGCTCGGCATATCCTCCTCCAGCGACCAACTTATCATCGTCATTGTCACAAACGTTATTTTGACAATGGCTTGTATAAATGTCACAAAAAAATTGAGCAATGAAAAAGTGAAAGCAGAATCTATCCACAAACTCGAGCCTTCACCCAGAGCCATTAAAGCAATCAGTACTGTGCCCCAACATACAATAGAAATGCAGGGCGGCTGGGAGGCAGGCATAATTAACTTCCTGCGAGCGTGCGTACCAGGTTCGTGCAGCGACAATAAAAATAGAAATACATATTGCGCCGCGGAAACAGAGATCCGGAGCCGGATGGCGCTGCCGTGATTTAGCCCAACTTAACACGAGGCGAGAATGTGGGAGGCATGGTCATCGAGGTTGTTACAGATGTTCAAGTGTGCGAAATCATAAACAAAAACAGCGAAAGCGCTATCGCTGGTTTGTTTAGCAACAACTGTTTTCACCGTTTTCTGGATGAACTTATGGATAGATAATTAGCTACCATAGGGTCAGGAGAATAGTCACCGTGTGTGCCCTGGTAACGTTCCGGTTGCAGATACCCTGATCCGATTCTTTAACCAGCATGGCTGGCCCACCCTCCCTGGCGCCATCTGACTCGTCTTGCGGGATTCCTTCATCAGCCAGAGCGTCTCCTCCACCCTTCAGAAAGAAACACATTATGAAGAGAACAGTCTGCCAACCATTGTTTATCAATTGTGAAAACAATTGGTGACGAACCATCGTCTTTACTGCATATTGACAAAGCATTACCATTTCAGCCACCTTGGTTGTGAAAATAAAAGACACTTATATTTTCAAAGAATATCCTGATCAGCTACAGATTATACAAGTTCTCAGTCAAATGAAATGATCTCTTTTGAAACATGAAGAGCAAAAGCAATATTAATTGTATGCTGTCACAGTTGCTGAGCTTCAAAATAAACAGCTGTCTATAGTATTGGTGCATTGTCCAATGGTTTTTGCGAATATGATCGTTTATGCTGTCATTTAAAAGCACGGTGGGTTAAAGGAGGAAGGAAAAGCAAAAAAGCAGCGTCGCAAGATGCAAACTGGCTGCATGTCCACAGGCTCAGACACCCAACTGAAATAGCCCTCCCACCCGCTGCCGCCGTCCGTTGCCATAGAAACTGGCCTCCGTACCTGCCTGGAGCCATCTGGGCCGGGCGAAGCAAGGCGAGGCGCATGGCTTGCTCTGTTGGGGAGCCAAGAAAGGGAAGACATGAGAGGGAGAAAAATGACCTCAACAAGAAATAAAGTGCAAGGAACAGTGTTGTAAATGAGAAGTAAGATTAAACCAAGAATGACATTGTACAAGATAAAAGGTAAAATAGCATGAATACAGGGAATTTTAAAAATAGGAGAAAAAAAAAGAAATATACAGAGTAGCTATATATGTTGTTTTAATTTGGGAAGATGTAGGAGAAGAGGGGGAGGAGGAGGAGGAGGAAGAAGAAAGGAGGAAGGGGTAAAAGGAAAGAGGGTAAAGAAGCAAAGATAACGCCTGGGGGAATTTTTACATACCAAAGGGTAAAATGGCAGAAGGGTGTGTTCAAATAATAATGGACAGGGAATGAATAAAAGGGAATAGGAAGTGATAAAGTAAGATGAGAAAGGAAAAGGATAAAGAAGAAGCAGTGAAAAATGAAAAAGAAGAACAATAGAGATTGGCATATTATTTATATTTTGCATATTGACCATTTATTGATTCAACAAAAAACATCAATCTCTAAATAAGAGAAATGCATGAAGATTACAGAATAAAACAATAAACAGATATTCATTGTAAGGAAACCATTGAAACAATAGCCTTTCAAGATGGACATTGATGCAGAGAGTTGAAAACCCTCTATCCCCTCCACAACGAAGCACATTTGATCTTATTCTCAAAATCAAGAGGAGAGGCAGAAATATGTCGATGACTTGGGAGTTATATCAAAGAGAATGCAATTATTTTAGCGAAACCATTCTTATAGAAAACGGTGGTGCAGGAAGTATGGTGCTAGCGGTGAAAACGTGAGAGTACAATATGAGAAATGAAAACCCCAATAGGACTCACTTTACAGCCATGACTGTGCTGCTGGCTACCTTCAGCTCTGATACCTCCTCATGTGTCCTTTCAACAACTGTGTGCCACACACACCATAAACAATATGGAGGCAGTCGCATTTATAAACATATTCTTGCTTTGCAACGAATCAGACCATCCAATGTGCAGGAACAAACGATTTTGAGTGTGCATGGGAAGAGGGGGGAGAAGGTTAGAGACAAAGTGAAAGAGAGAGTGAGAGAGGGAGAGAGTGAGAGGGAGAGAGAGAGAGAGGGAGAAAAGTAAAGAAAGAGAGACCTTTCTTTGCTTCATCACTATAAGCACACAGCCGTCTAAAAGTCAGACAATCAAGCTGGTGGCGGCACAGTCTTGCAAGCTTGCAGTTCCATGTTCTGGGCCAGTACCCACGGGCCAAACGCATACATACATATCACTATTATCGCTCGCTGTGCTTGCCTTTTTGCTTTTGTGCTGGAGTCAAGTTTTTCATTTAACTTTACCGGTGCCTGGTGGGTGGCCATGCCCTCTTAAAGCTCGTAGTTAGAATCCAATTCAAGTGCTTGATGCAGCAGCTACAATAGTGCATCTGGCTGTTGAAGAATGATGACTTTGCTGTTTAAGGATGATAAAACCTCTTTAATGGATCACAGGAAGTTTTGGGTAGAAATAAACGTATTTTTTTCAAAGCTTGAATTTAGAGGCATTGTTGATGTTACATATGCAAATGGGGAGTTAATTAAAGGTGCATTGAGAAAAAAATTGAGAACAAAATTGAGAAAAGGAAGGCAAAAGGAGGGGATTGAATGAGAAAAAAAAGGAAGGTGGGGGATGGGGAAGAGACAGAAAATGGAAAAATATATGCATGTACCTCTTATTTCTTCTCCACATCCCTTATTTCTCCAAGTCTCCCTCTATGTTGTCCCTCAACACTGATGTAGGTGAGTTCCCCACCTCCCCCCTCTCTACTGTTCTTTTGATTCTATGTCCTGATATGTCCTGTGTTCTTGCTCCTCCATGAGCCTCGACACTGTATTTGAAAAAAAGGAGGTTGGAAGGAGATGAAAAGGGGTAGAAGAGAGGTAAAACATTCTTTGCATTTGTATTATAGAGATTGTACCTTTTAAGGTACAAAATATTTCTGAGGTGGATATCAAGTCGATACGTGCAATGCAAAAGATCAGGAACTAATTGATCGATACAGGGAAAGCTATGGTGAGCAAGTTGATCACTGATTTTCACCCACCTGCCTGAAGATTCCGAGTGTGCCGCTCTGTTTCAGCCAGCTTTGCAGCCAGCCCCAGTTGGGCCTCACGCAGCCGTCTAAACCCAGAAAAAGTCAACAAGTCAGCAAGGGTGGTTGCTTCATAAGATTCAAGAGAAAAGTTTGGGCAAGGATACGTCAAAAGCAAATTAAGCTTCCAATGTGAATATTACTCTGATAATACTGCTAAAAATGGTATTAGATTTATGGGGCTAATCCTTCACAAGGTCAAAGGCCACTCAAGGTGCGGGCTACAAAAAAAAAAAACCACCTTTAGAGGCCATTTTTCCCCGCAAGCAGGGGTTGGCCTTTTTCGGGAACCGTGGTTGTTGTTGTTTTTTGGTCCCCTTTTTGAAGCAATGTTTTACGGCCGGATGCCCTTCCTGACGCCAACCCTTTTTGCCGCCTTCAACGACAAACAGGGAATTACCAGTGAACTGGTACTCAATTAGCCGACCTCGGAAGGATGACAGGCTGAGTCAACCCCCCTGGCGTTAATTCAGCGATCGACCGGGATTCGAACCCAGGATCCTAGGATCCTAAGTCGGCACCCTAGCCGCTAGCCCGACACCAGGGTTGGGCTACAATATCAATATGAAAATACTGTCACGCCTGCTTACCTACTTTGTGAAAGTGTTAATGTAAATACTGGCGCTTCTGCATACGTACTTTGTGAATAAGCATGTGTGGGTCAATAGATAAAGCAACACACACACACACACACACACACACACACACACACACACACACACACACACACACACACACACACACACACACAGTGTTCCAAAAATACCTGGACAACTTTGGTTGTTAATTATGTTTAATACCACAAATGATACAACCATAGTTTTGACAGTATTGTATTTGTTGAGTATTTGATGAGTATTGTATGACAGAGAAACTCAAAGTTTTCTTTATTTTCAGGTCTGGTGGTTTATTGTAAAAGAAAATGGTGACTCCACAGGAAGCTCAGTGTGTCGAATGGTTCATCGAGATGAGATCCGACACGCAAGTTTCAGCATAATTTCCATACAAGGTATGGAAGGAATTCACCATCGCGGAATAGTATCAGAGAGTGGTGCAAGAGGTTAAAGGTGACTGAAAGTTGGCGGAAACAGAAAAGTACCAGCCGACCAAGCACAAGTACAGCAGATGTTGAACAAGTGTGTGAATCATTTCCACAAAGTCGCAGAACATCAATCCAACGCGCATCCAGAGAACTGGGACTATCAACCACCACTGTACACAGGATCTTGCATAAAAGACTGAAGCTTTACGACTACAAGGTGCAGATTCACAGGAAATCAAACCAAATTATGGACCAAAACTCAAGACATTTGCCTTGGAAATGCTCAGTCGCATAGGGGATGACAAAGATTACCTGAAAAAGGTCATGTTCACAGACGAAGGATTCGCCTTCCCACAGATAGAAGACCTGCAACCCCATATCATTTTTCAACAGGATGGCCCTCCCCCTCATTAGGCCTTAGTCGTTTGAGCTATCCTGAAAGAAAACATTCCAGGTCGCTGGATTGGCTGAGACGGACCATTCACACGGCCCCCACGATCACCAAACATAACCCCTCGTTGATTTTTTTTCTGTGGGTGTTCTCCACAACATCTAGGTGGAAAACCTGCAAGATCTTCGTTCTCGGATCACAGCTGCATGCGCACTGGTGTACGGTGAGCCAAACATGGCAAGAACTCATGTACCACCTTGATGTACAAACAAACACGCTGAGTTTTTGATCAAACATGTACAACACGTACATTAAACATGTAGATGTACACATGACACATGTACAAACACACTGAACCAAACATGGCAAGAACTCATGTAAAACTGCCAGCCAACCTAGCCAACCAAGAAAATTCTGCCAGCCAACCTAGTGTATTCACAATTGAGGATATTCCTTCCATTCCATAACCAGTTATAGACCTCCGTATGTCACCGATACATTAGAGAACATTGAAGTGACTGAAGAATTAATGTTGAAACATCTCAAAACATGAACCAGCTTAGCCCCTCTCTTCACTTCGTGTGTGCGGTGCAACAACTGAAACCAGACAAGTCTCCAGTTCCAGATGGGATCCATTCTGAGCAAGTATGTGAGCCTCTCTGCTTAATCTGCAGGAAATACCTTGCTGAGGGAAAAGTACCATATCCACCTGGAGAAAAGCCATGATGTTGCACCAATCTATAAGGAAGGACCGAAAGAAGAAAGAGACAACTATCATCATGATAGTTTGGACTCAGTTGCTGGTTAGTTCATGGTAAAGAGAGTAAGATATGTGATTGCAGAACACATGGAATGCAGTGACCTAGTCTCTAACAGCCAGATCATGTGCTACTCACTGGGAATGATGGAAAACTAGACCAAATTCACAGACAATAACATACCTTTTGATTGCATCTATATAGATTTCGAAAAGACATTTGATCGTCAATTGTCCCACATGAGAGATTGCTGCAGAAGATGTACAACTACGTTATTAGAGGACATATCCACATGTGGATAAGAGCACTGTTGACTGACATAATCCAGAGGGCCAGAATAGAAGAAGTTGACCAGTGGAACACCACAGGGATCGGTGCTTGATCCCATCCTTTTTCTCATCTTTATTAATGACCTACCTGACTTTGTCATCCAGACGGTTGCCCTCTTTGCTGATGACACAAAGGCATTTGCTCCAGTCGACAATGATGTGGCCATTGAAAAATTGCAAAGAGTACACATGTGGACACCCTGGTTGAATGGTTGCAGTTATGGCAACTCCCCTTCAACTAATCTAAATGTAAAGTCACTCACTATGGGCAGAACAATTCGAATGCTGACTATGAAATCAACAAACTTGATGACTTCACCATAAAACCAATACTACTTTGAGAAGATTCCAGAGGAGCATTTCTTCAGCAGACCGCAGTGCAACCGTACCCAAGGACACAAACTCAAACTTTTTCAGAGTAACTGCAGGAAGGAGATAAGGAAAACACCAGTCGTCACACCCTGCGACAGTCTCCCAAGAGAAGTAGTCATGAGTACGACCATAAACCAGATGAAATCCAACTTGGAAAAGTGCTGGAAGGATGACGATTTGAGGTATCCAATTTTGGCAACGGATAAGAAAAACAGTCTGCAGACGAAATCATCCTGAATCAACTTACACCTTACCTGGTATCCTGTCAGGAAGAAGGCTAATTGGTGAGAAATTTGTTTCAAAAAACCAGAACGACCCAAAACACAAATGTCGTGAAAACAGATTTACAAAGAAAAGCAGAGTCAGAATCTCTACAACTATTAGAATGGTCCACTCAAAGCCATGACCTCAACATCATATAAGCTGTCTGGGTTTATTTCGACAGGATTAAAAATGAAAAAAAAAAATCAAAGGACAAATTACGGGAAACATTGCAGAATACATGGAACAACCTCCCAATGGAATTTCTCCAAAAATTGCAGGAAAGCATTCCAAAACAGATACCTGTTGTTTAGCCTGAAAAATGTGGTCACACCAAATATTGAAATTCCATGCATTAATACTGTAAAATACAATTTCTTTTTGTTTCTTTAATAAAACATGATAATTATAACACATTTTATTTATCAAACTTCCAAACAAACTTCCATCCAAAACCTTGATCTTTTCTACCCCCGCTAATTTCGGTCCCCTTGTGTTTTATACCTCTCCCCCTCCACCCCCCCCCCCCCCACTCCCACGCCTCCTCCCCCCAAGCCCTCTCCCTCCCACACTTCTCCCTGCTCTCAAATGTTGTGGTTGTGTGCTTCCCCTTCTCTCCCCATCTTGTCTTCCGCTCCCTCTTTTTGTATATTTTGTTTGTCTGGTTGATTTGTTTGTGAAATAAATGTTAGCTCTTTCACGAGCCTCGATTCAGTATACAAAAAAAGAAAGAAAGAAAAAAAAAGTAGAACATGTCTTCCAATCTTGACAAATCTCACATTCTCACGATGTCTCTCCGAAAAGACCGGCTCGAAGTTCTGTAACTACCCTCTCATCCTCCCATTTACTTTCTCAACAATCCTCTCCGAGAAGTTCTGTCACTTTTTTTCTTTCGAGAAGCTTTTGGGTCTCACTATCTGCCATGATCTTTCCTGGGAAAACCACATTTCCAAGCTGGCCTCCAAAGCCAGTCGCCGACTGGGCATCCTCCGTCGTGCAATGTCCTTCCTTGGCACACCTGAGCATCTCACCACATACAAAGCTTTCATCTGCAGCTTGATGAAGTACTGCTCTCCACTCTGGGATGGTGCTCCTGCCTCACACCTAGCTTGGCTTCACGCTGTAGAAACCAAAGCTTTCAGAATCATTGGAATCTCCCGCGATGAAGCTGAATCTGAGGGCCTTTCACTCGCTCACCGCAGGCAGGCTGGTGGTCTTTCTGTCTTCTTCCGACTCTTCTCCGGCCTAGCTCCCCCTGCTCTGTCCCCCAAATATTCCTGCAGGAAGCACAAGATCTGCCAGCAACCCTCTTCTGGTGAAACTGCCAAATCAAGACTCTCTGCTCACCTTCACTCTTTCATTCCTCTTTTCTCTCACCTCTGGAACAATCTCCCACACCCTTCCCTCCCTCCAGGTTTTCAAAACAGCTGTTCATCACCATCTCTTATCTTCCCTCATCCAAAACCTTGATCTTTTCTACCCCCATTTAAACACCCCAAATCCACCTCTTTCAATCTCCGACTAAATTACTGAAATTCCTATTGGTGTTAATTTGCTTTATACCGTATACCCCTTCCCCCCTTCCCCCAGCCCTCTCCCTTCCACAGATCTACTAACGTCCCTGTTCTCTACTGTTGTTGTGTGTGTATGCTTTCCTATCTCTCCCCCTCTTGTCTCCCGCTCCCTTTATTGTACGTTATATGTGTTCGTGCATGACCCTGGTGTTGGGCTAGCGGCTAGGGTGCCAGCTTAGGATCCTAGTATCCTGGGTTCGAATCCCGGTCGATCGCTGAATTAACGCCAGGGGGGTTGACTCAGCCTGTCATACCTTCCGAGGTCGGCAAATTGAGTACCAGTTCACTGGTAATTCCCTGTTTGTCGTAAAAAGGTGACAAAAAGGCTTGGCGGCAGGAAGGGCATCTGGCCGTAAAACATTGCTTCAAAAAGGGGACCAAAAAAACAACAACAACCACGGTCCCCGAAAAAGGCCAACCCCCGCTTGCGGGGAAAAATGGCCTCTAAAGGTGGTTTATATGTGTTCGTGCATGTTTTCGTGTTTAATGTGTTAGCTCTTACATGAGCCTCGACTCTGCATACAAAAAAAAATGCTGATATGACAATTAAAATGTATATTTTTCAAGATAGCCCAATCACGACACAGGTCGAGCCTGTGTGTATAAGCTTATATATGAATATATTTAACCAAAGAAGCATGCTGACCCTATGACATAACACTGACATCATGTACATAAATTATGCCAACACATCACTTCCAAACTAAAAGGCATCTGTATGGCACTCAAGCCTTTGCAGACTGCGATTAAAGATATATATATATATACGTATGTATAGATGTTAGATTATTAAGTTCTCAATGAACTCTGAAGAGGTGACAAGTTTTGCTGGTTATGAGCAAGATGAAAAGTTGATTGTGCAAGATTTTGTTATGAAGCAAAGAGACAAGGAGTTTACTTGTGGAAATTGCCTTTGATTCCCAAAAAGATGCGGACTTTAGACTTTGAGTGTTGGGTGTACCAGAAATGTCAGTGTGACTACTTTAGCTCCCATATAGTTTGAGTGGAGTGCTACAGATAGTGATTAAAATATAACACTAACACAATCCAGAATGGCAAGGGACAGCTGTAGGTTTGAACAATGTCCGCTGGCTCAACCACCATGCTGCCCTACTCAGAACATGTTAATCAGACCATGTTATCGAGTCAAAAGTCCATGATAATTATTTTATCTAGCCTCTCTTCATTCACTATTGTGCAGGGTGGGAGTGTGTTAATGAAGGCGATAATGGAGCTCCCAGGAGATATTGTGGGTGGATACAATAACACTTTCAGGTACTGACTAGCTCTGATAAATGATTGCAGACATTAAACAGGTACCTGCCTTTTGTACGTGTGTGTGTGTGTGTGTGTGTGTGTGTGTGTGTGTGTGTGTGTGTGTGTGTGTGTGTGTGCGTGTGTATTACCTGTCCCGGTCGGCATGCTCCCGCTGACAGGTGACTTCCCGCTCCAGCGCTTCGCTCAACTGCTGATTCGCAGCCTCAACATCCTGTAACCGCTCAAGAGTCTCCTCCAGACGCTCCAGATGCAAAGTTGGATCTAGGAGCATTGAGTAAGGGTGTGATGGTGACCAAGGATAAGAGCAAAGACAAGGAACGAGAGAAAAATCATGGAAAAACCATGAAATACATTTTGTTTAGCCAGCATACAGCATCATGCATCATCAGAAACTTGCAGGTTTGACATTGAGGCTGGAGACTGCTGACTGCAGGCTTAGATGATCAAAACCAGGTAGCATCTCTAGCAGGGCTGAGTTTAGCAGAGCACAGATCCAGATACTATAATTCTAAACCAATTTGGCAACCCAAATTGATATCTTGCCAGATCTCAATAAACACAATGCCCAAGTTAGAATGTAAAGAAAACCAAACAACAGAGAGGAAATTGCAAGATGGGTAAAGGGGTAGCCTAGCGGTGAGGACATATCTGACAGGATGATGGAGAGGCAGCACATTAAACTTTGAGCTATCCAGTCTGTTTGATTCTTGGCTCGACTATAACATTTTGGATTGGTGCTTCAAAAGGAGAATGCTGCATCAAAAAGTGTGCTGTCCTTCAGATTGACATTACGCTGAGGACCCATCTGCTAGCAATATCTGGGAGAGGTTAAAATATTAAAATAGTAGGCGAGTTATCACCGGCACCCTGAATGAATTAAAATTCCTGTCCAAAGCCTCAGGTAGCATGTGGTCTGGTCTGCTCGGACATTCCTAAATACCAAGTTACACTGCTTGCTACACCGGAGTGTGGTTGCTGTGCGGGCAGCAGCTCTTCCACTGTAAACAATTGAATACACCCAGGTGTTCACACATCACATGAGAATGGCCATCTCTGGCAACGAAAAGCAACTATTACTAAACAGTGATGAGGACAATGAACTGGTGTACCAGAGGTGGTGATTTAAATCTGAGTGGAGACACAAGTATGAAGATTTCTAAGCATCTGGAAATCACGCTCTTTCAAAAAAACGAGCATATTGCTACCAGATTTTAAATTATTTTAAAACACCCCCAGATGTGTCAGCAACAACCTTCATGGAGCAGGTAATCTGCAAACCTGGTCTGATCTAGAAGCCCGATTTAGAACAGTGGGTGAATCTTACTTAACGCTCCCAGGGAAACCTTGGGCTGGGCCCAAAATTCTACCTATGAAAAGTCAGTGCCATCCATATACCCTTTATCGATTTAAGAATAAAACAAACAAAACACATGATATTACAAGTTTTCACAACAGAAAGTGTCACAGCTATTAAATAGCAACAATATGAATAATTATCATTTGTAACTTATTTCCTTCCATAATTTGCTCTACTCCTAAGCCCTTGCTTTCCAAATCAGAAGTCTTGTTTCCCTAGTCAGCAGAAATTTCCAAGCTGGCCTCCAGAGCCAGTCGCCAACTGGGCATCCTCCGTCGTGCGAAGTCCTTTCTGGGCACTTCTGAGCTCCTCACCACATACAAGGCTTTCATCCTCAGCTCAATGGAATACTGCTCTCCCCTCTGGGCCGGTGCTCCTGCCTCACACCTAGCTCGGCTTCACGCGGTTGAAACCAAAGCTTTCAGAATCATTGGAATCTCCCGTGATGAAGCTGATTGCAAGGGCCTTTCTCTCTCTCACCGCAGGCAGGTTGGTGGTCTTTCTGTCTTCTACCGACTCCTCTCCGGCCTTGCTCCCCCTGCTCTCCCCCAAATATTCCCGCAGGACGCACAAGATCTGTCAGCAGCCCTCTTCTGGAGAAAGTGCCAAGATGAAGACTCTCTGCTCACCTTCACTCTTTCATTCCTCTTTTCTCCCGCCTCTGGAACAAACTCCCTCACTCTCTTCAATCCCTCTCCTCCCTCCAGGTCTTCAAAACAGCTGTTCACCACCATCTCTTATCTTCCACCATCCAAAACCTTGATCTTTTCTACCCCCGTTAAAACACCCCAAATCCGCCTCTTTCAATCCCCAACTGCTTTCCTGAAATTCCTAGAAAAGTTAATTTGCTTTATACTGTGTACCCATCCCACCACCCCGAGCCCTCCCCCTTCCACAGATCTACTGACGTCCCTGTTCTCTTCTGTTGTTGTGCTTGTGTGCTTCCCTCTCTCTCCCCCTCTTGTCTCCCGCTCCCTTCATTGCATGTTTTATGTGTTTGCGCATGTTTTCATGTTCAATAGGTTAGCTCTTAAACGAGCCTCGATTCTGTGTACAAAAAAAACAAAAAAAAACAAAGAAGCTCAATGGATAACAGTTGCTTCACAGGTTACATATGATCATTAGATAAACAAAGTGACAATTCAGCGGTAATCGCATGGATAAAAAGGGAGCGTTTGGTGTAAATAGTCATATTTAAGAATGGTATAGCCTGAATGTACATGTTGGATGTACAACATAACCTTTGAACAAAATTTGGTAGGTTAGGTGTGTGACAATGACGAAATGATTAGATTTTGGTGAGGATCTGCATCCCGATGCAGATAATAGAATTTCTCAAGTGATTCTTCACCATTGAGCGATCGGGCCAAAAACGATATATAGCACGATATCTCAAAAAGTTATGGACGGATTATGACAAAACTAGGTGGATGATTTGGGTAGTTGACAAGAACAAGCTGATTAGATGTTGGTTCAGGTCCGGATGCAGATCCGGCCTGTCAGTGGGATACAAAACGTAGACTGTTCAGCCTGGCGAAGGTAAGCGCTCTACTGAGTGACATTCTAGTTTAAAATGTATTAATGGACATTTTAGCTTGTGCGCTAAAGAAATACAAACCCAATGATAGCAAACAGAGGTTATGTTGCAATAGCAAACATGATTTTACATTGTGAACTTTGTGAATATTGTATATTAAAATTTAAGTTCATATCTGAAATTAAAGCGAGTTTAACTTAGCTTTTTTATACAATATTGTATTAAATTAATTGTATTTCATAGATAGGATGATGTTTTAATAAATCAAGCGTAATCCTTTTGAAAAATAAAATAAAACGTTTTTGCTCTGCAAAATGGAAAGAAAAAGGTGAGTGAGGTCAATGGGCAATGCACTGAGGCAATGCACTGACAGTGTGGAGGTGGGAGAACACATGGACACAACAATGGTATGAATGAATAGAAGGGGGAGAGAGAGAGATAGAGAGAGAGAGAGAGATAGAGATAGAGATAGAGATAGAGATAGAGATAGAGAGAGAGAGAGAGAGAGAGAGAGAGAGAGAGAGAGAGAGAGAGAGAGAGAGTGTGTAGGAAACATGACAACCTGCAAATAGATGGGGAGGGTTAAGGGTGTGTGTAAGATGGTAGAAAAGATCATGGGTATGGATGGAGAATGAGCTGAGGTGGTGGTGCACTGCTAACGAGAAGTACTAGAGGGAAGAGTGGGATTTGAACAGACTGCGGAAGAAGGTCTCACAAGCAGGAGAGGAGCTAGTCAAAGGTGAGCTAGAAGCTTGATTTGTTTCACAAGGGTATTCCCATCATTATTCCCTTATATGAAATGATGCCTCATGGTGCTCAGAACTCAAGTTCAAATCCCATAAGCTTATATTTATATGCATTTGTTCATTGTCTACTAATGTCCAAGCAAATTCACAATCATGTCTCCTCATGTCCATCCAAGACAAAATAAACGAGACCAGCACTCGGTAGATCGCACACCTCCACCAGACTGAACAATTTACGTTTTGTTATCCGGATCTGGCTATGAACCTGAACAAATCTCGGTTTGTTCTTGGCACCCAAGCAAATCATCCACCTAGCTTTGTCATAACTCTTTTTGATATAGCCACCACTTTTTGACCACAACCTTTGACCACAAAGTCCACAACGTTTTGAAATACCATGCCATATACCGTTTCTGCATGTATTTCTCCATAGTGAAGAATCACTTTTTTTAAAAACAAAGAAAATTCTCCTCTCCAGATCGAATCGTCTTCAAAATCGATTCAACTCTTCCTTGTCACACACCTCACCTGTCCACCAAGTTTCAACCGAATCTGTCCACAACTCTGAGATATCCTGCTCATAGACAAACAGACAAACAAACAGACAGACAGGGGTGAAAATGTAACCTCCAGCCACCTTCGGTAGCAGAGGTAACAACAGAAACAAACTAGAACGGCACTCAGTAGAGAGCATACCTCCACCAGGTGAACAGTTTACGTTTTGTATCCCAGAGTAGACCAGAAAATCACAATACAGAATCCCATTTAATCGAAATCATCCGTCCACAACTTTTTGAGATATCTTGCTCACAAACGGAGACGGACAGACAAACAAACAGACAGACAGACAGGGGTGAAAACATTACCTCCTTTGGTGGCGGAGGTAATAACCACGTGGTTAGAAATCACCTTCTGTCGAATGCATTGGTTTTAAATTTATTCTAACAAATGTATATTTTAAAATTAAGCCTAAGTTATTTTATAATCGAGTGCAGACAGGGGTCAAAAAAAACAAAAAACAACAACAACCACGGTTCCCGAAAAAGGCCAACCCCCGCTTTGCGGGGAAAAATGGCCTCTAAAGGTGGTTATTATATATATAGACAGGGGCGGCGGGGTGGCTTCATGCTATCATACTGATCAGTGGCACAGTGCAAGATAATATTAAATCAATCGGACTGCAACTTGTCTTGTTTGACATAAAATCAATGGGATATTTTTCAAAATGTATCGGTCTGTGTCAGCTTGCCGACGACAAAAACATGTTCCTGCTAAACATGGGATTTGGATCAAAACTGCTGATTAACTTCGTCCCCATATCACAATGGCCACAAGATGACCCTTTAAAATGAGATTTTTGAAGAGGAGTTTCATACATCTTCCAAAATGTCAAAAAACAGCCTTTAAGGCCAGTGCTCAAATAAGCATCAGATTTAGATCAAAGGTGGTGGATAACATATTTTCGAGACCCAGTCCCAGGTGAATTACAGGTGACAATGGTCTCATTATTATATATCTCGACAGATTATTATATATCAAAAAGGTTTTCCACTTTTTTGAAATAGCGACTTCTTTCCTGGAAGTCCGAGCAGTGTCCATGTGTTTTATACCTCTCCCACCCCCAACCCCCTTCCCGTGCCTCCTCCCCCCAAACCCCCTCCCTCCCACAGATCTCCCGATGTCCCCGTTCTGTACTGTTGTACTTGTGTGCTTCCCTCTCTCTCCCCATCTTGTCTCCGGCTCCCTTTATCTTATGTTTTATGTGTCCGTTTGTTTTTTTTGTGATTAATGTTAGCTCTTACACGAGCCTCGATCTTGTAAACAAACAAAAAAAAATGTAACACAGACAATTCTAGGCAGCCCTTCATGATACAACACCCTGCCCTTGTAGCACTAGGACAGCAGTTTGTAATTGGCATCCATTATGCTGGCAGGCATACTATCCCAATTGTGCAAACTACCACTGAGCAACTATATTATGGAACACCTGGGAGAATACGATGGTTGACAAGTGATGAAGGAGGTTGAAGGGAGGGCTCTCAATATTGCCATCAAGGCTTCTCTGACATCTGAACTTGAAAAGAAGCAAGCGCATTTCGAGATCTTAAAGCATAATTTATAATCGTGTGGTGTGTGTCTATACTGGATGTATACTATGTGCATGTGTGTGTGTGTGTGTGTGTGTGTGTGTGTGTGTGTGTGTGTGTGTGTGTGTGTGTGTGTGTATACTATGTGCATGTGTGTGTGTGTGTGTGTATACTATGTGCATGTGTGTGTGTGTATACTATGTGCATGTGTGTGTGTGTATACTATGTGTGTGTGTGTGTGTGTGTGTGTGTGTGTGTGTGTGTGTGTATACTATGTGCATGTGTGTGTATAGTGTGTGTGTGTGTGTGTGTGTATTACACACCAGGAAGGAAACGCAAAGAACAGGCAAAATGACAACCTGTGAATGCAAGACTAACACACCAAACAGTACATAATACCATACAGTTTCCATTCAAGCAAAAAAGCTGCTTTCTTGTTACCTCCGCCACCAAAGGTGCATGGAGGTTGTGTTTTCACCCCTGTCTGTCTGTCTGCCTGTTTGTTTGTAAACAAGACATCTCAAAAGGTTTTGGACGGATTCGGACGATATTTGGCAGAAAGGTAGCGTATGTGACAAGGACGAAATGATTAGATTTTGGTGAAGATCCGGATTCGGATCCGGCTAGTAGATTTTAAAAGTGATTCTTTACCATTGGGAGATCGGGCCAAAAACGATACATAGCAGGATATCTCAAAAGGTTGTGGACGGATTGGACGAAACTTGGTGGACAGGTTGGGACTGTGACAAGGACGATTCGATTCGATTTTGGTGAAAATCTGAATATGGATTCAGATATGATATTTATTTAATTTTGTAAGTGATTCTTCACCATTGAGTGATTGGGCTAAAACCAACATATAGCACGATATCTCAAAAGGTTATGGACGGATTTGGACAAAACTTGGTGGACAGGTTGTGTGTGTGTGACAAGGAAGAATCAATTAAATTTTGAATTGAAGATCCGGGTCCGGATCCAGCTAGTAGAATTTTTAAGTGATTCTTCACCATTGGGAGATAGGGCCAAAAACGATACATAGCAGAAAATCTCAAAAAGTTGTGGACGGAAGATTTTGATTAAATGTGATTCTGTATTGTGATTTTCTGGTCCACTTTGGGATACAAAATGTAAAGTGTTCACCTGGCGGAGGTATGCTCTCTACTGAGTGCCCTTCTCGTTTTAAAATAATGTTTGTGTAATCAAAAACTGTAGATTTTATTTTGCAATATGTTATCTTTACTATAAAAGAGATGTTTGTCTGTCTGTCTGTGTGTTGCCATTTTTCTCAGAGATGGCTGAACGGATCTTCATCAAACTTTCAGAGGTTCATCAGTGAGTGCCGCGCAGTGTTGTATTTTTTAAATTTATTTAATTGTATTTTCTTAATTGCTCCATAGTGCCTAAGCCTTTATAGCTTTATCTGCACGTGAAAGATAATATAAAATGATCCTCGACCCCATTCCTCAGTGGGTGTAGGGAAGTGTTTTGGCCCCCACAAAAAAATTGAAAACAAAATTTGATTTCTTCAAATTAAATAAATGTATTAAAACAGCGTCGGGCATAGCCGGCAAAATATTAAAACAGCATCGGGCAACACTGGCTACCCCTGCTAGTTTGCAAAATAAAATAAAATATCATTGAATTTGAGAGAAGAAACTTTTTTGGAATCCGATTTCGCAGTTTTTCTCTGTGATGAATGGGCATTTCAGAATTCGGCCATGTGAGATGTTTGCAAGCAGAATCATTCAGTCTTTTCACCAAAACGGCACACAATATGGTATTCCGAAAGAGTTTAAAACACATAGATCTGAATGAAGATTGTTGTTTTGAATTATGAGTGGACCTGAATATAGACAAGTCATCAGGATATTTAAAAGAATGTTCGTAATGCTATACGGTTGTGAAAACATTGTTGTAATAAGTACTTTGTGAACTGCCTGAGGCTTTTGTCCTTAAAAAATATATGTGGCATTTAAATTTTTTTGGCTGATCGGATAAAGATTTTGATCAAATTTGTTTGGTGGGAAACAGGATATACGACATAATAGGAAAATGTGACATTGATGATGAAAAATGCTAAACTAGAACGGCACTCGTAGAGCACAAAGTCTCGCCTCACACGCTGACTCCAAACAAAAATACCATCGTTAACTGCTATTATGGCCTATATATCCGTATCCACCATGCACACTATTATGCCACAAAGATATTTGGCATTGGTTATGAACATCATACATTTAATTCTTCACTCACATCAGGTCACATATCAGATAAATGAAGTTTCAGATTTTTCGGATAAGCAATTCAATTCAACCAATTATGGCTGGAATACGACTTCACACATGAAATCATTGTTATCACCTGATATACCCCATGGGGAGTTGATGACATATGCCAAGTTTCATTTTTTTGTTGAGCGGTTTCAGAAAAATGATGTCCAAATATTTCCCTTTAATCTGATATAGCTGTGACCTATGACACTTACAATGTGACCTATGACATCAAAGTTAATAATAAAATATTCCACAAGGGAACTCCGTCCTATGTTTAAAGTTTTGCATCAATCGGACAAGCGGTTGCAGCGAAAAGCATTTTTAAAGCAAATATATATAGAAGCGGACACACACACACACACACACACACACACAATTAATTGTACAGTATTGGTTGTTCCTAAACTTTAATATGATTTAAAGGATTGCTGTAAATGACGCTAATTTCACAACGACCCATATTCAACTTTATTTAAATTGTAAACCTCAAAACAAAGTTCCCTAACCTAAAAAAGAACATTAACTTGTAAACAATTGACTAGTTTCGCGACTGCACGGATCATCGGCTGGGCACCATTCTTCCTCGTGGTTGCGATCCTTTCAGTCCAGGACCTCTCCAAACGGCGGATCCATAACCTCGGTCACGAATCCACATCAGTAGATGGTACATCAGTAGATCCACGACCTCAGTTGCGTCCAGGCAGTCAGTCAACCCATCAATGCAACATCACTTATTCCAACTTTACTCGTTAGAGGATTTAATGTATTATCACATAGTTATAACTCTCCCCCCACATTTCATTATATGATAATACATTAAGTCATGCACATCTTACCTCAAACATAATGTGTCCACCAACCAGCACGACCACACCACCTACCTCTGGATCAAACATTTCAAATATTTTCAAAATTTCAAATATTCAGTCACTTATAACGTTTTTTTACATGCTACTGTCTCCTAGCAACCACCGATTCCTATCAACATTGTGGTATATTTATTTCTAATAATGTAATGTATTTATACAAATATCTCATTAACAATATTTTTACTATCCATATTGTATTTTATTAATTCGATTTTGTGTCATTTGTGATATTAAAGAAAACTTGTTTTAATCTGCCAACACACACACAGACACATGCACAGACAGACAGACAGGAGCGTTGCAATAGTCTCGCATCCCCTTCAGGGCAAGTCTAACAAAAAATATTCGTTAAGTTTGTTTTTCAATACAGACTTTCGAAATGACGTAATTCGTCCCGAAATGCTCAGCATGCATGCACAGAACCCCTTGGCAGCAATGTTTATTTGAGCATGGTAAGGTGAATTCTTCCATGGAATGGCTCACAAAGCTTATAAACAAAGTCCAAAAGTTTTGGAGAAGTATCTGCGAGAAATGGGTGTCTCTGAACAATGAAAGAGTTGGAGAACTTTTAGTCAATGAACCAGTCAAGATGTTGGTACCATCTGAGGGGGCAAACATCTATTGGTACTAAGTTATTGGTAGGGTCAATATAGGTAACATAATATGTGATAACCTTTCCAGAAGAGCAGTTTAGTCTATTTATTTTGCATTCTTCCATTTCAACATGTTGACGGTTTGATGTATTTTGCGAATATCACCCAATGTGCTTATGGAACATCCCCGTGAAGCTAATGCCATCCAGTAACAGTTCAAAAGTATCCAAAACAAGTTGTTCACATTATTACAAGTAACTTTCTCCCCATCTACAGGCACACATTGGAGTTGGTTTTCAAATCTAGGCTCACTCGCACATTCGATTTGGATGAATTTGGGGGATTGATGAATACATATATAATTATATATGAAATATTTAGGTCACCAATTGGATCAGCTAACCAGATGTACCTCGTTTGCAGGAAAGCAAAACGTATGACCGTTGAGATTTTCAGCCCGTACTGCAAACTCCTGATGACGTAGACCGGTGCAAGGCCCAGAATGTGGACGGGTGCGTACTACGACCATCTCTGCCAGAGAGTGGACTCTGCACCTTTCAGGATTACCTCATGTGAATATGGAAAGCTTGGTGATTTATTTAATGGACGTCTGCAGTTGGAAACCCAACATCCAGGCAGACTTCCAAAGAGGGGGACCGTATCTGGTTTGGGTGCTTCTTAACAACGATAGCAAGGTCATATCTGGGGCTTGTCAATGCATAGTGTAGGATTAAAATGATGATATTCACTATTAATCGGGTTAGGGGGGCAGCGGGGGCAGTGTGAGCTGTTATAAATACATTGTTTGTTTGGTTCCTGGGCCACAAGAGAAACTAGAACGGCACTCGGTAGAGAGCACACCTCCGCCAGGCTGAACAGTTTACGTTTTGTATCCCACTGATCGGCCAGATCTCAATTCAGACCTGAACCAAAATCGAATTGGCACATTCCTGTCACCTAACCAACTCATCCACGTAGTTTTGTTACAGGTTGTCCACAACTTTTTGAAATACCATGTTATATATCGTTTTTGGCCCCGTCGCTCAATGGTGAAGAATCACTTTAAAAATTATCGTATCGGGATCCGTAATCAAATCTTCACCAAAATGGAATCGATTCATCCTTGTCACACACACAAACTGTCCACCAGGTTTCATTCGAATCCGTACATAACTTTGTGAGATATCGTATATATATATCGGCTTTAGTCCTATCACTTTTTTTTTTTTTTTCTTTTTTTTTTTTTTTTTTTTTTTTTTTTTTTTTTTTTTTTTTTTTTTTTTTTTTTTTGTATACAAGATCGAGGCTCGTGAAAGAGCGAAAATTAATCACACAGAAAGACAAACAGACACATAAAACAAATAACATCGGGAGCGGTAGACAAGATGGGGAGAGAGGGGGAAGGACACAAACACAACATTTGAGAGCAGGGACCGAGAGACATGGAGACATCGAGAGATCTGTGGGAGGGAGAGGGCTTTGGGGGGGAGGCATGTGAAGGGGGGAGGCATGTGAAGGGGGAACTTATTGGTGAAAAATCAATTTTAAGATTCTCTGACCCAGATTCGGATTCAAATCTTCACCGAAATGTAATCATTCTTCCTTGTCACGCATCCAATCTATCCACCAGGTTTCGGCTTAATTTGTCAACAACTTTTTGAGATATTGTGCTATATATCGTTTTTTGCTCTTTCTGTCAATGGTGAAGAATCACTTAAAAGATTCTGGATCCAGATCTGGATCTTCACCAAAATCTAATCATTTTGTTCTTGTCACATACCCAACCTCTCCACCAAATTTCGTCTGAATCCGTCCACAAATTTTTGAGATATCCAGTTCAGAAACAGACAAACAGACAAACAGACAGACAAACAGACAGGGGTGAAAACATAACCTCCATCCACCTTTGGTGACAGATTATACACTAGATTTTTGCATCTATTGCTAAAAGGAGAAGCATGTGTGTGTGTGTGTGGTGTGGTGTGTGTTATCCACTGACACGGATCACTAATTATATTAACAGGAAAAGGTAGGAACTCGACACCTCATATCCACGAAAATTTCTCGTGTCTACATATATATAACAAGAATGGCTGTCCATTCATCCGTTCCCTGTTAGGCTGATTGGCTGGTGTGAGGCGAGGTGCACTGTGATTGGCTCCTGGAAAGATTATCATATAGGATTATTAAAAGCTGATATTCAAAATCTGATGACATATTTGACGATCAGAACTCATGGCCGAAATAATTAAGTCGAAATCCCGAGTGAAATCAGAACAAAATTAGGAAAAAACGATTTAAAAATAAAACTAATTAAATTATAGGCTCCACTCGAGGTGAGGTAAATGGCTCCAAAATTCATTTTTTTCACTCTTGGACATCAGTCGTGCTCCTTTTGGATTCGGATTCTCCTTTTATTAAACATTTTCAACGTATAGTAATACATACTGGTACAACATGGATTCACAGTTTGATTATTAACAGTGCGTTGAGGGATGACCTCGGCATACAGGATGAGCGGGATGACCTCAAGGTACCTCCACAGGCCACACTCGCCTCTAAGCTGTCCAGCTATAATCTATCATCCCGGTGTTTCAAGAATGTGTAAATCATCAATGTGTGTGCCATCCCTATGGTGGACGTTAAACTGGGTGTCCCGTCTCCCGACATTAGTTGGTGGACGTTAAACATCCCCACGGTGTCCTTCACGAAAAGTGGGGGAGCGGGATGTGAGGGGAGTGAGAGGGAAGAGGGGGAGCGGGATGTGAGAGGGAAGTGGGGGAGAGAGAGAGGGGGAGAGGAAGGGCAGGGGCGGATCCAGGGGGGGGTGTAGGGGGTGCGCACCCCCCCCCCCCCCTTCGATCCAGGATGAGGGTGCAGGCGGTGCGACTCTGCTGAACTGTTGGACCAGGGAAGAATGCAAGGAACTGCAGAAACTTCCAAGAACGCACGAAATGCCGTTTCTGACGATCAATTTTTAAAAATGTATTGGGGGAGAACCCCCAGACCCCCTTTTATCCCCCCCTCCCCAGCGCTATAGTTTCATGCACCCCCCATCTTGAAATTCCTGGATCCGCCCCTGAATGGGGTAGGGGGAGAAGGGGAAGGAGAGAGACGACGGGATACTTTTGCATCTATTGCTAAAAGTCAGTTTAAATGTGCCTTAAATAAAAAACGAGTCACTGAGAACGCACACATTGCGCATGCGCGAAAGGCCTCATTGGCATTATACGTCATTTCAAAAGTCCCATATTGATATTTGAAAGGGACCCCTCCTGAGGGCGTTGACCCCAAGCCAGTATCTGGTTAGGCTTAGCAGAGCCGAGCCTAGGCAGTCAGGTAGAGGTCACACTCATCCTGTGTGTTACAAACACACTGTGTCCAGGAAATGAATCTCCCACACTGGGTATATGGCCATGATATCCCACAAACTTCCAAGATTTTCAAATTAATACTGAAAAAGACGAAATTTGTGTGCTGGGGAAATAAATTGAGAACATCTCTGGTTATGTTGATGCAGGTAGCCACAACTTGGGGTCAGACGTCAGTGGTAAAGGCGACATGGTTGTTGGTGTTGTATTTTTTTCCCCTCTTGTATAATGCATGGCACAAGAAGAAGAACAGAGGGAGGGAGAGAAAAAGAATGGGATTGAACACACGAGTGGGAGCATAATGCAGCCCACTCCAAGTTCCCCAGCTCTTGCAGACTTCATTATGAAGTGTGGCGCGGCCGGGCTCCCCGAGCGAGCGATTACGCGGTAAAAGGCTCCGGAGGGTAATGTAATTAGGCTGTTACATCATTAACCTCCGCCGCCCCCCATTAGACAAATGAGGCGCGATTTCGGAGCTAATTATTCATCCGGCAATTAGCGTGGTGGAGCGGCCAACCGCTGGGCCAAGAGCCTGCTCGGCTGCAGTGGAAGATCGCTCCGAGGAAAGACTCAATCACTACTTGTACGTCCCTCTTTCTCATCCTCTTCTTCCTCTTCCATTAACCACAAAGCTACCTCCTATTCAACTTATTAATGTTCACATCGGGGTTTTTTTCCTTCTTGTCTTAATATTTCGTTCCTGACGTATGTCCAAACCCTCCCTACCTGCCAGGACAAGGAATACAAGTGAGGAATTAAAACTAGACAAACTACAACGGCACTCTGTGGAGGGCATACCTCCACCTGGTTGGCCATATCACTCAATGGTGAAGAATCACTTAAAAATTCTACTAGCCGGATCCGGATCTTCACCAAAATTGAATCGATTCTTCCTTGTCAGACACACAACCTCTCCAACAGGTTTCGTCCAAATCCGTCCATAATTTTTTGAGATATCCTGCTATGTATCGTTTTTAGCCCTATCTTCCAATGGTGAAGAATCACTTAAAAATTCTACTAGCCGGATCCGGATCTTCACCAAAATTGAATCGATTCTTCCTTGTCAGACACACAACCTCTCCAACAAGTTTCGTCCAAATCCATCCATAATTTTTTGAGATATCCTGCTATGTATCGTTTTTAGCCCTATCTTCCAATGGTGAAGAATCACTTAAGAATTCTACTAGCCGGATCCGGATCTTCACCAAAATGGAATCGATTCTTCCTCGTCAGACACATAACCGGTCCACCAAGTTTCGTCCAAATCCATCCATAACTTTTTGAGATATCCTGCTATATGTTGGTTTTAGCCCCGTCTCCCAATGGTGAAAAATAATTTACAATTAAATAATTCTCATATCCGAATCCATATTCAGATCTTCACCAAAATCGAATCGAATCGTCCTCGTCAGACACCCAACCGGTCCAGCAAGTTTCGTCCAAATCCGTCCATAATTTTTTGAGATATCCTGCCATGTATCGTTTTTGGCCCCGCTCTCCCAATGGTGAAGAATGACTAAAAATTCTAGTAGCCGGATCCGAATCCGGATCTTCACCAAAATCCAATAATTTTGTCCTCGTCACATACGCTACATCTCTGCCAAATTTCGTCCGAATCCGTCCACAACATTTTGAGATATTTTGCTCACAAACGGACAGACAGACAGACAGACAGGCAGGGGTGAAACTATAACCTCCATGCACCTTTGGGTGCGGAGGTAATGAATTACTCTGAAGTGGATGGTTCACACAGTGTACGCACATCTCTTATGGCTGCGGTGAAAAGACTTGACCGTTGCATCTTTTGATGATGAGCAATCGACTTGATACGTGATGTTCTATCTTTTGATTTGAGGTTCTACTTTTGTTGTTGGTTGCATGCCACCAACCATGTTGGTTGCATGCCACCATGCCTCTTGTTGGTTGCATGCCACCGTCGGATTGACCAGACGGGAAGTCACGGTATTTCTGTTTGTGCAAAGGCTGACATGCAGCCAGCAGAGGGAGCAGGTGGAGCGGGACGACAGTTGGAATGATCTTTCTCTTGAAGTGTCAAATGGATCGGTACCAACTGGTTTATGATAACCGAAAGCGCAGATTTCATTTGTTGCGCCCCTTGTACATAGTACGAGTGAAGCAGCATCGCTTGTGTGCTTGAATTTTTACTTTTCATGAGAAAAAGTGTTTTTCTTACAATTAAACGAAACTCAAACCGACAAAATCTGAGAATGTTATTTTCAGACGTTATTGATGCTTCAGTCACATTTGGCTCGGCGGCCGTAGGGTCTAAAAAATCTACGGCCACTAGCAATTATAGGGCGGCCGCAGTATTTCCACGGTGACACAATGTTGCAGTCACATATGTTTTTATTTTTCGGGTAGCCGCACGGGGTATTTAGAAATTGTGGAGACCGAAAACGTGGGGGTGCCGTACGGTCTTTGATTTGATGTCGCACGGTGACCTTAGGGCGTCCCTGCGGCGGCCATAGAATTTTCAAGGCAGACGCAAGGTAGCCTCAAGGTGCCCGCAAGGCGACCGCAGGGGGGCCCTAAGGCGAACGTGCGGCCAGACGGACGGTAACGAGTGGATATATATACCAGTTCTGTTTCATATGTATATCATATCTCATATCGTCATGGCTACGGCTTGTCGAATTGCTACGGCCAACCTAGAAATGAAAAAAGTTATAACTCCGCGCTATAATTCCACGGCGACCCCTACGGCTTGTAAAAGATAGCCATACGCCCTAGGGCCACCCTGAGGCCACCTCAGAAACTCTGCGGCCGCCGCACGTTTCTATCAATTTAGGGGGGTACGGCCGCCGTATCCTAGCCGTAGAGCAAATGTGACTGAGGAGTGAACATTCATCGTTACTAAAACAAAAAGCGGCAAATACAAACTCGGTACCAATTCGTAAAAACAGCAATGTGTCTTGCCTTTGTGAATTCTTGCTCGGTGGTGCGAAACATACGACTTAAACACGTTTCGCAGCAAATAAGAGAACAATTCAATATTCGGATCTGGTAATTAGAAGTTTTTGAAATTTGAATTCAGCAACAGCAGTAACAGCCTCACCTTCATAAAGCAACAGCATCGGGCCTTCATCCTGCCATCATGAGGCACGTCCCTCGCAATGACTACAACCCTTATGCCAAAACACGCCCCTCACACTGACCACACTTGCTCAACCTGCCCTTACTTGTAACAAACTTTGTTTGTATGGTATTAACTTCTCACTCGGCCCTGTTCAGTGCACTCGTTTGGCTGGCCCGTTACTCAGTTCAGTGACCGGTACTCGAGCGGTGCGGTGCAAGGTGCAGGCTGAAGCTAAGTCGTGTACACTTTTAATACAGTGTACATCCAAAACCTGCTTTTCGATCACTACATCACCTCGGATAGCGAAATGAAGGTGCTTTCCTACCGAGTTGGCTGTTGCTTTTTCCGATCCTTGATGTATTATGATGCGATTATAAACTACCGCCGTGCAAACAATCCACCGCATCATGAACGTCATCATCCTTCAACGGAGACAGTAAGATGGCTCTTTATCTGCATTTCCTTGCGCTTCAACAAAAGTTTGCCTATGCTGAGATGTCAAGGCCAAATCCCATTTTAAACATCTCTCTATGGACACAATGAGGCAGCATCGGCCCCTTACCTCCGAAGATCCCAATGATCGATTTCTTTGGTACTCAAACCTCAAAAGATAAAACAAATCCTCATTTGAATAGTCATCACATGCTTTTTGTTCCGCACTGACCTGTCTGTTTGTGCAGATTAGTTCTTCGTTCCACGCCGCCGATACTCATTTGCTTTCTATTAATTTCTCACTCCTTAACAAAGTCTTGACACACTCTTCTAATATACCAATGGCGTTTGAAATTCCGTAGAGCTTTCTAGCCAGGTGTCACATATTTCACCGGACTCTTGCTTGCTGATCCAAAATGGCAGTGTGGATCAAGGCGAAATGGTGCTAACCTATCTTGCAAACCTCACAAAGAACATTTTTATGTGCCGATGTTGTTTCTCTGTTGAAAAATAAAAACACCTCCATTGTCCATGACACAATGTCCTCTGAACAGTTCCATCCATATGCAGCCACGTGGAAAATGGATGAAGACGAATCGTGGGATTTGTGCTTTATAGTCGGCAACAGCAACACAAATCGGAAACAAAATATGTCCCTGAGAGACAACGCATTGTCTGCACACAACAGTCGACAGCCAAGGCCATGACTGCCGTGTTTCTGTACCTTCTAACCGAGGGGCATTACCAAAGCAGGTGAGTTCACCCCCACCCTCTACAGCTCTTTCTCTCACGTCTCTGCCCATTTCTACAGTACTGATATCCTCTCTTCCCCTCCCAAAGGAAAAAAATCAATGGAAACTTGTCTTTGATAATGTCTGCCCCTTTACAAGCCCCCGCGTAGAGGGAGGGTGAGCGGCTGGTCGCCGTGGGAACAAAAATGAGACGTCCCCTCAATGGCTGGCCTGACCGATGCTAAACCAATTGTGGCCTGAGCTGCATGGGCCAAGATGACCAGTTTTTATCCACTGAAAACCTCCCAGGGACGCATTTTAAGATGAGAGAAGAGAAAAAGTAGCGGCTCGTGACTTGTTCATGTTGAACATGCGCTCCACAGCGACCGCTGGACACCACAAGGCCTTCTCTAAAATCGGTGTACCATCGGCTAGGGAGTCTAACATTGGTGTACCATCGGCTAGGGAGTCTAACATCGGTGTACCAACGGCTAGGCCTAGGGAGTCTAAGATCGGTGTACCATCGGCTAGGGAGTCTAAGATCGGTGTACCATCGGCTAGGGAGTCTAACATCGGTTTACCATCGGCTAGGGAGTCTAAGATCGGTGTACCAACGGCTAGGCCTAGGGAGTCTAAGATCGGTGTACCATTGGCTAGGGAGTCTAAGATCGGTGTACCATCGGCTAGGGAGTCTAAGATCGATGTACCATCGGCTAGGGAGTCTAACATCGGTGTACCATTGGCTAGGGAGTCTAAGATCGGTGTACCATCGGCTCGGGAGTCTAAGATCGGTGTACCATCGGCTAGGGAGTCTAACATCGGTGTACCATCGGCTAGGGAGTCTAAGATCGGTGTACCATCGGCTCGGGAGTCTAAGATCAGTGTACCATCGGCTAGGCCTAGGGAGTCTAAAATCGGTGTACCATCGGCTAGGGAGTCTAAGATCGATGTACCATCGGCTAGGGAGTCTAACATCGGTGTACCATTGGCTAGGGAGTCTAAGATCGGTGTACCATCGGCTAGGGAGTCTAACATCGGTGTACCATCGGCTAGGGAGTCTAAGATCGGTGTACCATCGGCTCGGGAGTCTAAGACCAGTGTACCATCGGCTCGGGAGTCTAAGATCAGTGTACCATCGGCTAGGCCTAGGGAGTCTAAAATCGGTGTACCATCGGCTAGGGAGTCTAAGATCAGTGTACCATCGGCTAGGCCTAGGGAGTCTAAAATCGGTGTACCATCGGCTAGGGAGTCTAAGATCGGTGTACCATCGGCTTGGGAGTGTGCGTATATGCCGGCGGCAATTTGCTTCAAGGCCACTCACAGGGGGATAATGGAATGTGGGAGCGAAACCGCGGAACACCCAAAACCCGTGTGAACTCAGCGCGCCGAGACATGGCCATCTGCATAATTCCCTCCCGCTCCACCGCACAATCTAGGTCAGAACATCGGGTACGCTGCGTCTGGCTGCCAAAAACACCCGGCACGGAACCCGCCCAGTGGAGGATCGAGATCGGCAGCCTGTAATTAGGGACTCGACCGTGCCTTCAGGGGACTGTGGAATGTAGCCAGGCCACCATGGCTTCCTAGGTCCCCTCCCTCATCCTGCGTCTCACCGCCCATACTCTCACCAGGTCAGCTTTTGTCTCGCCACAGGATCCAAATGAACTAGGCTTCTCTAACAACAACAACAAAAAGGGACATTGCGTGAAATGTCCTTTTAAAAATGGACCCCTTATATACCTCCCCACCCAGACCTCTTCCACCCCCCTTCCTCTCCCCCAATCACTTATAAGGATCCCAAACACTTCACCCCACTCATTGCTTCCCAAACACGTGGGAGCGACAGGAAGCATGACCAAGGCTTGTAAAGAAAGACAGAGACAGATGCTAAGCCTGATTAAAAGGGGACTTTAAAACAAAGACAAACATGTCTATGTGAAAGTTGAAGAAGTGTCACAAATGTGTAATGTTTATGATTCAATATTAACATCTTTTTCTCTCCCTCTCTCTCTCTCTTCTCAAAATAACAATGTCCTTCAAATAACTTTGTGTACCGACAAGCTTTACGTCTGTGCATAACCATCTATCTACGTTTAAACACTCCAAAGGTTCTCGGAGGAAGGAAGTTAAAAAATCAAGTCAAATAAGTTTGAGCTTGGCAGACGTCTGTTCGGATAAACGTGAAAAAGAAATAATCAGCTGATGACAGTACGGGGTGTTCGCGAAGAAAAAGCCACTGGAATTTGCAAAAGCTCGATATACTGACGTCTCATTTCCAAAATCATGTGAAGTTCATGTTAATCAACAACTCCAAAGTTATTCTCTAACAATCTCCTGCAAGCCTCTACATGCCTCCATCATCAGCAATCATGAAATACATGAAACATAAAAATGATCGGAACTCCTTGTACTAAAATCAGCAACTGGGGGAAAAAAAAAAAATCTAATATCTGAAACAAAAAAAGAGTAATTACCGAAAAGAAGAGGAAAAAATACTGTGAAAGAAGCCGGATTTTACAGATTTTGTATCAATGCAATCAATGAAAATTTATGGCAATGTTGCACCTCTCTTTCGTAAACACCTGGTATGAATATTTTTAAAAGAAGCAGCAGGCAGTAAAATTGAACAAACATTTGCTTCTGACAAAAGTATGGTATATTTCCTTTAACAGTTGAAGTGTAGGTAAGTAATCAATCATTGGTAGATGTGATGAAACAGACATTTTTACTTTTTCCCCTCACATCTGGAATGGATGAAAGCAAAACAAAAGTCTCACAACCTTTTCCTGGATGGTTGTCTGAAATTCCAATTTGGCGACATAGCTCCAATGCAAATAATAATATAACAATGAAATATAGCCTGGTGTTGGGCCAGCGGCTAGGGTGCCAGCTTAGGATCCTAGGATCCTGGGTTCGAATCCCGGTCGATCGCTGAATTAACGCCAGGGGGGTTGACTCAGCCTGTCATTCCTTCCGAGGTCGGCTAATTGAGCACCAGTTCACTGGTAATTCCCTGTTTGTCGTAAAAAGGCGACAAAAAGGGTTGGCGACAAAAAGGGTTGGCGACAAAAAGGGTTGGCGACAAAAAGGGTTGGCGACAAAAAGGGTTGGCGGCAGGAAGGGCATCCGGCGGTAAAACATTGCTTCAAAAAGGGGACCAAAAAAAAAAACAACAACAACCACGGTCCCCGAAAAAGGCCAACCCCTGCTTGCGGGGAAAAATGGCCTCTAAAGGTGTTTTTTTTTTTTTTTTTAATGAAAGATGGGCAGGTGCGTAAGAGTGGCGAAGCTGTAAAGGGAAAAGTGAAAACAGAACGACACATAAAGTGAAAATCAATGTGACAGTGACATCAAGGTGGAATGTGACAGACACTGCAAGATAGAATGTGACAACTAAAGTGAGGTAGAATATGACAAGAATGAGTGAGACTGCAATAGTAGGGTGGAATAATAGGAACAACAGGGACTGCATCAGAAACTGAGAACGAGACTGTAAAAGAGATGATGAGAGTGAGAAGTAAGGAGAGTGCAAAAGAAATGGCAATGAAGACGACGACAGCAAAAGAACGAGATACTGCATGAACAAGTGCACAGGAGAGCGAATCTGAACAAAACTACAATAGTGAGGTTCAGGAAAACTGTAAGAATGACAAGGGATAATGTGAGAGTGAGGAGGGAAATAGCAAGATCAATGAGGATGAAAACTGCAAGAGCAATGACAGTAGAGACTGTGAGAGAAATGGTAGAAAGTTATGAAACAGAAAACACTGAGACTGAAAATGAGTTCAAAAGTGGGTTTAAAGGAAATAGTGAGAGTGAGGCCACAATAAATAATGAAAACTAGATGGTATTCATAGAATACATACCGTGCACAGTCAACTTGGTGCGAGCCAACTCTTTTGTTTTTCAAGGGTTTTTTATTTGATCCAATATGGCTGCCACACCACGTGAGCGATGGCATCATAAATTTATATTCTCTAATATAATTGTTGTGTAGATCACGCTCAATACATTTCAAACTGATTGTCCCTGTCGAATTATGACATCATAATTAAGGCACCAATGACATCATCATTAACAACACTTATTCCCCATGCAGAGTTCTTTACAATGAGCCACGTTTAAATTTTTTCCATGGAGCGGTTTTGGAGCTATAGAGGTGCAATGTTTTTTCAGTTTTTCCAAGATGGCGCCTGTACCACGTGACATATGACATCATAATTATTACTAAAAAATCTACAGGAGGAGGAAGGCGCTCCAATGGTCAAAATTTCATGTCCATCGGACTAACAGTTGCAGAGAATTTTTTATTTATTTCACGTCACACGTACGCACGCAATCGAATACCTTACCATGCTTTTCCCTTTGTGGGCGCATGGTAATTAAGTTGACAGAGAAACTGCAATGGAGACTGGACCAATAACAGCAAGAGTTGACTGTGCTATTGAGCCAGCAAGGAAAATTGCAACTGCAGCAAAATGGAGACTAGAATGCACCAGCCCTGGAGAGGCTTGGGCAATGGAGAGGGCACCACAATGATAACTAGAACGCCACTCAGTAGAGCGCATACTCCCGCCGTGGGCCAAGTTGGAATAGAACGATTTCACAAAAGTTTGAGGGAGTAGTTCAGTGACAACACAACACAAGACAGACACTGCACAGATATATATATAGAATATATAGAAGATAATGTAAAACAAAAAAAAACAAGGCAATTTCACTTAATAAAGATTTTCGGATTCAGCGTTCAATTCTATATAAGTGAGTGTATTTTGAGGCATGTGCGACTTCAAATAAAATTGTAAGCCAGGAAAAACGTTCGTTTCATTCCTTAGGGATACAACATGTAAAACTGGCCCAAACGTCAAAACAAAACTCGCTCATTTTAAGTCGCACAAGCTAATGCGATCACTCATTCTTCTGGGAAGAATCCCCTGCACATGCCTGTCACACTTATAACTCAGCTAATTCTTTATAAGTTCATCAAATACTGACACCGCGATTGACATTCGCTGAGGTAAATGTTGATATCTCTTCTGAGGTTAAAAACAAACAAAAAAAAAAACAGTTTTAAAGCATTATATGCATCAAACAATACATATTATGAAACGGGGAAACCTTATACACACTTTGGTGGTTTTAAAATGACAGAATATGTCTTTATTAGAAAAAAAATGAACATTGAAGACGACGCTGCTAAAAAAAAATACACCGCTCTAACGCATAACCACGAGTTTAAACTACATTTACAACAAATATGAAAACTATTTTCATATCATAATGTTAATTAAAAACACCTCACAGCCACGTGATTTAAAAACACCTCACCACCACGTCATTTTACACCTCACCACCACATAATTCAAAATACCTCACCACCACGTGATTCAAAACCACCACCACGTTATTAAAAACACTTCACAACCACGGAAACAAAAGTTTCAGGGAGTAGTTCAGTGACAACAGACACTGCCCAGATATGTAGATATAAAGATAAATAAACCTGGAAAATCACAGAGCCAGAATTATTTTTTGGTCTGGAAAGCCCATGCGAGGTTTCTTCTTCTTCAGGCACTCACAACCCTAGGTGAATATGTGATCTTTTTAAAAAAAGTTCGAATTTTGCCAAATCTGTTTTATTCGTTTGTTAATATACCTCAGCCATTGACAAATCTGGAATTATAATTTTATTTGAGGTTCAAATTAACCCGGGACATTGTGTCAAACGATGCCTGCAAGTCTGTTCATGTGATAAATAAATTAATCGTCCACAGTTGAAGACTTCTTCTTCACGCAATAACAACTTCCAGCTTCCAGACCGTACATCCAATCATCTACAAATTTTGCACACTTGTTACTCTTCATGACTTCTACTACAGTATGAAGTTTCACGTCGATCAATGAAGTGGTTCAAGAGATATAAATGTTTTTATTATTTGCGTTTAATTAACGATATCTGCCAACCCACGTGACCTATCACAAATTCCAAAAGGGCATTTTAGTAGACTGATATGCTGAACAGATCTGTGAAGTTTCCCCTCGAATGGATCACAAATGAGGGAGGAGCTAGGTTTTTAATGTTTGTGCTTAAAAACGTCATAACTCTGAAACTCTGATGCATGATGTCATGCTCGCTGACTTTTTTGTTCGTCATGGGTATGCGATTCTGCCTGCAAAGTTGGGCCTCGATCTGTTCAGGTGATTTGGAGAAAATTGGATTTTAGTGTTTTTCACTCAAAACAATATGGCGGCCGAACCACGTGACCCGTGACGTCATAATTACCATTAAAATATTCTGCAGACCGATTCCCTCCTATGGTAAAAATTTTCTCTCAATCAGTCCAAAAATTGCAGAGAAAATGGTTTTTCAAGGAAAACAGAAAAAAAAATTCCCCAAAAAACTCCCAAAAAAACTTCCTGGATCCGGAATAATTTCCTGAGCTTCACCAAAAACTAATCAATTCTTCCTTATCCCAAGTGCAATCATCCCACCAACTTTCATCCAAATCCATTCAGAGCTTTTCCATATATCTTGTTCACAAACACACGAGCGCGCGCGCACTCGCGCACGCACGCGCACGCACGCACGCACGCACGCACACACACACACACACACACACACACACACACACACACACACACACACACACACACACACACACACACACACACACACACACACACACACACACACACACACACGATCGAATGCATTACTCCCGAAGACGATTGCACTGCCATGAAGAAAGATCCGATGACACAGCAGATAGACTGCAACAACAATGGAGAACGATAATTAACTTATGGTAAAGACAAAAGACACCAGCAACAGCAAATGACACAACAACAGCAAGGAAATGGCACCGATGATGGCAAACAATATACAGTGTACTTCAATAGCTATGGTAATGTTGAAGGAAACCGCACAAGTGATAAGAAAACAAGAAAGCAACACTGAGAGAAATAGTGATAGTGTTGGAAAGAAATCTGCGACAGCAATTAAGGCTGCGATAGTGAGCAACCGTGAAGGATTGAGAGAAGACTCACACACAGGGTAAGAAAAATGTAGAAAGCACGGAGGTGAAAGACAACACCTGTGGTGAAAGAGACAGTGCCTGGGGTGTAAGAGACAGCGCTCGGGGTGTAAGAGACAGTGCCCGGGGTGTAAGAGACAGCGCTCGGGGTGTAAGAGACAGTGCTCGGGGTGTAAGAGACAGTGCCCGGGATAAAAGAGGCAGCACGCGGTGTGGGAGAGACAGCGCCAGGATAGGAAGTGACAACACCAGGAGTGGAAGAGACAGCGTCAGGATTGGAAGCAACAGCACAGGGAGTGGAAGCGATTGCACCGGAAGTGGAAGACTAAGCACCGGGAGTGAAAGAGACAGCACCATGGATGAAAGAGGCAGCACACTGGGTGGGAGAGACAGCGGCGGGAGTGGAAGAAACAGTGTCAGGAGTGAAAGAGACAGCACCCATGGTGGGAGAGACAGTGGCGGGGCGGTAAAGACAGTGCAGGAAGTGTAAGAGACAGTGGCAGGGGTGGAAGACACAGCGGTGGGAGTGGAAGAGACAGCGCCCGGGGTGGAAGAGACAGCGCCCGGGGTGGAAGAGACAGCGCCCGGGGTGGAAGAGACAGCGCCCGGGGTGGAAGAGACAGCGCCCGGGGTGGAAGAGACAGCGCCCGGGGTGGAAGAGACAGCGCCCGGGGTGGAAGAGACAGCGCCCGGGGTGGAAGAGACAGCGCCCGGGGTGGAAGAGACAGCGCCCGGGGTGGAAGAGACAGCGCCCGGGGTGGAAGAGACAGCGCCCGGGGTGGAAGAGACAGCGCCCGGGGTGGAAGAGACAGCGCCCGGGGTGGAAGAGACAGCGCCCGGGGTGGAAGAGACAGCGCCCGGGGTGGAAGAGACAGCGCCCGGGGTGGAAGAGACAGCGCCCGGGGTGGAAGAGACAGCGCCCGGGGTGGAAGAGACAGCGCCCGGGGTGGAAGACAGCGCCCGGGGTGGAAGAGACAGCGCCCGGGGTGGAAGAGACAGTGCCCGGGGTGGAAAAGACAATGCCCGACGTGGAAGAGACAGGACCGAAAATGAAAGAGATATCGCCCGGGGTGGAAGAGACAGCACCCAGGGTGGAAAAGACAGTGCCCGAGGTGGAAGAGACAGCACCCGGGGTGGAGGAAACAGTGCCGGGGGGAGGGGGGGGGGAAGAGACAGCACCCGGGGTGGAACAGACAGTGCCCAGGGTGAAAGAGACAGCACCTGGGGTGAAAGAGATAGCGCCCGGAATGGAGGAGACAGCACCCGGGGTGGAAGAGACAGGTGCCCGGGGTGGCTGTGACAGCACCCGGGATGGAAGAGACAGCGCCGGGGCGAGAAGAGACAGCACCCGGGTTGGAAGAGACAGCACCCGGGATGAAAGAGGCAGCACACGGTGTGGGCGAGACAGCACCGGGAGTGGAAGAGACAGTGGTGGAAGTGGAAGCGACAACAGTGTGAGTGGGAGAGCCAGCACCCGGGGTGGAAAAGACAGCGGCGGGAGTGGAAGAGACAGTGTCAGGAGTGGAAGACAAAGCACCCGGGGTGGAAGAGACAGCGCCCGGGGTGGAAGAGACAGCGCCCGGGGTGGAAGAGACAGCGCCCGGGGTGGAAGGGACAGCGCCCGGGGTGGAAGAGACAGCGCCCGGGGTGGAAGAGACAGCGCCCGGGGTGGAAGAGACAGCGCCCGGGGTGGAAGAGACAGCGCCCGGGGTGGAAGAGACAGTGCCCGGGGTGGAAGAGACAGCGCCCGGGGTGGAAGAGACAGCGCCCGGGGTGGAAGAGACAGCGCCCGGGGTGGAAGAGACAGCGCCCGGGGTGGAAGAGACAGCGCCCGGGCTAGAAGAGACAGCACCTGGGTTGGAAGAGACAGCACCCGGGATGAAAGAGGCAGCACACAGTGTGGGAGAGACAGCACCGGGAGTGGAAGAGACAGTGCCCGGGGTGGAAGAGACAGCGCCCGGGCTAGAAGAGACAGCACCTGCGTTGGAAAAGACAGCACCCGGGATGAAAGAGGCAGCACACGGTGTGGGACTGTGGGAGAGACAGCACCGGGAGTGGAAGAGACAGCACCGGGAGTGGCAGAGACAGTGGTGGAAGTGGAAAACACAGCAGCGTGAGTGGGAGAGGCAGCGCCAGGATAGGAAGTGACAACACCAGGAGTGGAAGAGACATCGCCGGGAGTGGAAGAGACAGCGCTGGGAGTGGAAGCAATAGCACCGGGAGTGGAAGCGATAGCACCAGAAGTGGAAGAGACAGCACCGGGAGTGAAAGAGACAGCACCATGGATGAAAGAGCCAGCACACAGGGTGGGAGAGACAGTGGCGGAAGTGGAACAGACAGTGTCAGGAGTGGAAGAGACAGTGCCCGGGGTGGAACAGACAGCGCCCGGGCTAGAAGAGACAGCAGCTGGGTTGGAAGAGACAGCACCCGGGATGAAAGAGGCCGCACACTGTGTGGGAGAGACAGCACCGGGAGTGGAAGAGACAGCGCCCGGAGTGGAAGAGACAGTGCCCGGGCTAGAAAAGACAGCACCCGGGATAAAAGAGGGAGCACGCGGTGTGGGAGAGACAGCGCCAGGAGTGGAAGCAATAGCACAGGGAGTGGAAGTGATTGCACCGGAAGTGGAAGACACAGCACCGGGAGTGAAAGAGACAGCACCATGGATGAAAGAGGCAGCACACTGGGTGGGAGAGACAGCGGCGGGAGTGGAAGAAACAGTGTCAGGAGTGAAAGAGACAGCACCCATGGTGGGAGAGACAGTGGCGGGGCGGTAAAGACAGTGCAGGAAGTGTAAGAGACAGTGGCAAGGGTGGAAGACACAGCGGTGGGAGTGGAAGACACAGCACACGGGGTGGAAGAGACAGCGCCCGGGGTGGAAGAGACAGCGCCCGGGGTGGAAGAGACAGCGCCCGGGGTGGAAGAGACAGCGCCCGGGGTGGAAGAGACAGCGCCCGGGGTGGAAGAGACAGCGCCCGGGGTGGAAGAGACAGCGCCCGGGGTGGAAGAGACAGCGCCCGGGGTGGAAGAGACAGCGCCCAGGGTGGAAGAGACAGCGCCCAGGGTGGAAGAGACAGCGCCCAGGGTGGAAGAGACAGCGCCCGGGGTGGAAGAGACAGCGCCCGGGGTGGAAGAGACAGCGCCCGGGGTGGAAGAGACAGCGCCCGGGGTGGAAGAGACAGCGCCCGGGATGGAAGAGACAGCGCCCGGGGTGGAAGAGACAGCGCCCGGGGTGGACGGGACAGCGCCCGGGGTGGAAGAGACAGCGCCCGGGGTGGAAAAGACAATGCCCGACGTGGAAGAGACAGGACCGAAGATGAAAGAGACATCGCCGGGGGTGGAAGAGACAGCACCCGGGGTGGAAAAGACAGTGCCCGAGGTGGAAGAGACAGCACCCGGGGTGGAGGAAACAGTGCCGGGGGGGGGGGGGCGAAGAGACAGCACCCGGGGTGGAACAGACAGTGCCCAGGGTGAAAGAGACAGCACCTGGGGTGAAAGAGATAGCGCCCGGGATGGAGGAGACAGCACCCGGGGTGGAAGAGACAGGTGCCCGGGGTGGCTGTGACAGCACCCGGGGTGGAAGAGACAGCGCCGGGGCGAGAAGAGACAGCACCCGGGTTGGAAGAGACAGCACCCGGGATGAAAGAGGCAGCACACGGTGTGGGCGAGACAGCACCGGGAGTGGAAGAGACAGTGGTGGAAGTGGAAGCGACAACAGTGTGAGTGGGAGAGCCAGCACCCGGGGTGGAAAAGACAGCAGCGGGAGTGGAAGAGACAGTGTCAGGAGTGGAAGACAAAGCACCCGGGGTGGAAGAGACAGCGCCCGGGGTGGAAGAGACAGCGCCCGGGGTGGAAGAGACAGCGCCCGGGGTGGAAGAGACAGCGCCCGGGGTGGAAGAGACAGCGCCCGGGGTGGAAGAGACAGCGCCCGGGGTGGAAGAGACAGTGCCCGGGCTAGAAGAGACAGCACCTGGGTTGGAAGAGACAGCACCCGGGATGAAAGAGGCAGCACACGGTGTGGGAGAGACAGCACCGGGAGTGGAAGAGACAGTGCCCGGGGTGGAAGAGACAGCGCCCGGGCTAGAAGAGACAGCACCTGTGTTGGAAAAGACAGCACCCGGGATGAAAGAGGCAGCACACGGTGTGGGACTGTGGGAGAGACAGTACCGGGAGTGGAAGAGACAGCACCGGGAGTGGCAGAGACAGTGGTGGAAGTGGAAAACACAGCAGTGTGAGTGGGAGAGGCAGCGCCAGGATAGGAAGTGACAACACCAGGAGTGGAAGAGACGGCGCCGGGAGTGGAAGAGAAAGCGCCGGGAGTGGAAGCAATAGCACCGGGAGTGGAAGCAATAGCACCGGGAGTGGAAGCGATAGCACCAGAAGTGGAAGAGACAGCACCGGGAGTGAAAGATACAGCACCATGAATGAAAGAGCCGGCACACAGGGTGGGAGAGACAGTGGCGGAAGTGGAACAGACAGTGTCAGGAGTGGAAGAGACAGTGCCCGGGGTGGAACAGACAGCGCCCGGGCTAGAAGAGACAGCACCTGGGTTGGAAGAGACAGCACCCGGGATGAAAGAGGCCGCACACTGTGTGGGAGAGACAGCACCGGGAGTGGAAGAGACAGCGCCCGGAGTGGAAGAGACAGTGCCCGGGCTAGAAGAGACAGCACCCGGGATAAAAGAGGGAGCACGCGGTGTGGGAGAGACAGCGCCAGGATAGAAAGTGACAACACCAGGAGTGGAAGAGACAGCGCCAGGAGTGGAAGCAATAGCGCAGGGAGTGGAAGCGATTGCACCGGAAGTGGAAGACACAGCACCGGGAGTGACAGAGACAGCACCATGGATGAAAGAGGCAGCACACTGGGTGGGAGAGACAGTGGTGGGAGTGGAAGAAACAGTGTCAGGAGTGAAAGAGACAGCACCCATGGTGGGAGAGACAGTGGCCGGGGCGGTAAAGACAGTGCAGGAAGTGTAAGAGACAGTGGCAGGGGTGGAAGACACAGCGGCGGGAGTGGAAGACACAGCACACGGGGTGGAAGAGACAGCGCCTGGGGTGGAAGAGACAGCGCCCGGGGTGGAAGAGACAGCGCCCGGGGTGGAAGAGACAGCGCCCGGGGTGGAAGAGACAGCGCCCGGGGTGGAAGAGACAGCGCCCGGGGTGGAAGAGACAGCGCCCGGGGTGGAAGAGACAGCGCCCGGGGTGGAAGAGACAGCGCCCGGGGTGGAAGAGACAGCGCCCGGGGTGGAAGAGACAGCGCCCGGGGTGGAAGAGACAGCGCCCGGGGTGGAAGAGACAGCGCCCGGGGTGGAAGAGACAGCGCCCGGGGTGGAAGAGACAGCGCCCGGGGTGGAAGAGACAGCGCCCGGGGTGGAAGAGACAGCGCCCGGGGTGGAAGAGACAGCGCCCGGGGTGAAAGAGACAGCGCCCGGGGTGGAAGAGACAGCGCCCGGGGTGGAAGAGACAGCGCCCGGGGTGGAAAAGACAGGACCGAAGATGAAAGAGACATCGCCCGGGGTGTAAGAGACAGCACACGGGGTGGAAAAGACAGTGCCCGAGGTGGAAGAGACAGCATCCGGGGTGGAGGAAACAGTGCCTGGGGTGGAAGGGACAGCACCCGGGGTGGAAGAGACAGCACCTGGGGTGAAATAGATAGCGCCCGGGATGGAGGAGACAGCACCCGGGGTGGAAGAGACAGGTGCCCGGGGTGGTTGTGACAGCACCCGGGGTGGAAGAGACAGCGCCGGGGCGAGAAGAGACAGCACCCGGGTTGGAAGAGACAGCACCCGGGATGAAAGAGGCAGCACACGGTGTGGGAGAGACAGTGCCCGGGGTGGAAGAGACAGCGCCCGGGCTAGAAGAGCCAGCACCTGGGTTGGAAGAGACAGCACCCAGGATGAAAGAGGCAGCACACGGTGTGGGAGAGACAGCACCGGGAGTGGAAGAGACAGCGCCGGGAGTGGAACAGACAGTGCCCGCGGTGGAAGAGACAGCACCTGGGATGAAAGAGATAGCGCCCGGGATGGAGGAGATAGCACCCGGGGTGGAAGAGACAGGTGCCCCGGGTGATTGTGACAGCACCCGGGGTGGAAGAGACAGCGCCGGGGCGAGAAGAGACAGCACCCGGGTTGGAAGAGACAGCACCCGGGATGAAAGAGGCAGCACACGGTGTGGGAGAGACAGCACCGGGAGTGGAAGAGACAGCGCCGGGAGTGGCAGAGACAGTGGTGGAAGTGGAAAACACAGCAGTGTGAGTGGGAGAGGCAGCACCAGGATAGGAAGTGACAACACCAGGAGTGGAAGAGACAGCGCCGGGAGTGGAAGCAATCGCACCGGGAGTGGAAGCGATAGCACCAGAAGTGGAGGAGACAGCACCCGGAGTGAAAGAGACAGCACCATGGATGAAAGAGCCAGCACACAGGGTGGGAGAGACAGCACCGGGAGTGGAAGAGACAGCGCCCGGAGTGGAAGAGACAGTGCCCGGGCTAGAAGAGACAGCACCCGGGATAAAAGAGGGAGCACGCGGTGTGGGAGAGACAGCGCCAGGATAGAAAGTGACAACACCAGGAGTGGAAGAGACAGCGCCAGGAGTGGAAGCAATAGCACAGGGAGTGGAAGCGATTGCACCGGAAGTGGAAGACACAGCACCGGGAGTGACAGAGACAGCACCATGGATGAAAGAGGCAGCACACTGGGTGGGAGAGACAGTGGTGGGAGTGGAAGAAACAGTGTCAGGAGTGAAAGAGACAGCACCCATGGTGGGAGAGACAGTGGCCGGGGCGGTAAAGACAGTGCAGGAAGTGTAAGAGACAGTGGCAGGGGTGGAAGACACAGCGGCGGGAGTGGAAGACACAGCACACGGGGTGGAAGAGACAGCGCCCGGGGTGGAAGAGACAGCGCCCGGGGTGGAAGAGACAGCGCCCGGGGTGGAAGAGACAGCGCCCGGGGTGGAAGAGACAGCGCCCGGGGTGGAAGAGACAGCGCCCGGGGTGGAAGAGACAGCGCCCGGGGTGGAAGAGACAGCGCCCGGGGTGGAAGAGACAGCGCCCGGGGTGGAAGAGACAGCGCCCGGGGTGGAAGAGACAGCGCCCGGGGTGGAAGCGACAGCGCCCGGGGTGGAAGAGACAGCGCCCGGGGTGGAAAAGACAGGACCGAAGATGAAAGAGACATCGCCCGGGGTGTAAGAGACAGCACACGGGGTGGAAAAGACAGTGCCCGAGGTGGAAGAGACAGCATCCGGGGTGGAGGAAACAGTGCCTGGGGTGGAAGGGACAGCACCCGGGGTGGAAGAGACAGCACCTGGGGTGAAATAGATAGCGCCCGGGATGGAGGAGACAGCACCCGGGGTGGAAGAGACAGGTGCCCGGGGTGGTTGTGACAGCACCCGGGGTGGAAGAGACAGCGCCGGGGCGAGAAGAGACAGCACCCGGGTTGGAAGAGACAGCACCCGGGATGAAAGAGGCAGCACACGGTGTGGGAGAGACAGTGCCCGGGGTGGAAGAGACAGCGCCCGGGCTAGAAGAGCCAGCACCTGGGTTGGAAGAGACAGCACCCAGGATGAAAGAGGCAGCACACGGTGTGGGAGAGACAGCACCGGGAGTGGAAGAGACAGCGCCGGGAGTGGAACAGACAGTGCCCGGGGTGGAAGAGACAGCACCTGGGATGAAAGAGATAGCGCCCGGGATAGAGGAGATAGCACCCGGGGTGGAAGAGACAGGTGCCCCGGGTGATTGTGACAGCACCCGGGGTGGAAGAGACAGCGCCGGGGCGAGAAGAGACAGCACCCGGGTTGGAAGAGACAGCACCCGGGATGAAAGAGGCAGCACACGGTGTGGGAGAGACAGCACCGGGAGTGGAAGAGACAGCGCCGGGAGTGGCAGAGACAGTGGTGGAAGTGGAAAACACAGCAGTGTGAGTGGGAGAGGCAGCACCAGGATAGGAAGTGACAACACCAGGAGTGGAAGAGACAGCGCCGGGAGTGGAAGCAATCGCACCGGGAGTGGAAGCGATAGCACCAGAAGTGGACGAGACAGCACCCGGAGTGAAAGAGACAGCACCATGGATGAAAGAGCCAGCACACAGGGTGGGAGAGACAGTGGCGGAAGTGGAACAGACAGTGTCAGGAGTGGAAGAGACAGCACCCATGGTGGGAGAGACAGTGGCCGGGCGGTAAAGACAGTGCAGGAAGTGTAAGAGACAGCAGCAGGAGTGGAAGACACAGCGGTGGAAGTGGAAGACACAGCACCCGGGGTGGAAAAGACAGCACCCGGGGTGGAAGAGACAGCACCAGGGGTGGAAGAGACAGCACCAGGGGTGGAAGAGACAGCACCAGGGGTGGAAGAGACAGTGCCCGGCGTAGAAGAGACAGCGCCCGGGGTGGTCGAGACAGTGCCCGGGGTGGAAGAGACAGCACCCAAGGTGGAAAAGACAGTGCCCGATGTGGAAGAGACAGGACCGAAGATGAAAGAGACATCACCCGGGGTGGAAGAGACAGCGCCCGGGGTGGAGGAGACAGCGCCCGGGGTGGAGGAGACAGCGCCCGGGGTGGAGGAGACAGCGCCCGGGGTGGAGGAGACAGCGCCCGGGGTGGAGGAGACAGCGCCTGGGGTGGAGGAGACAGCGCCGGGGCGAGAAGAGACAGCACCCGGGTTGGAAGAGACAGTGCCCGGGATGAAAGAGGCAGCACACGGTGTGGGAGAGACAGTGCCCGGGGTGGAAGAGACAGCACCTGGGGTGGAGGAGACATTGCCTGGAGTGGAAGAGACAGCACCTGGGGTGGAAGAGACAGCACCCGGGGTGGAAAAGATAGCACCCGGGATGAAAGAGGCAGCACACGGTGTGGGAGAGGCAGCACCGGGAGTGGAAGAGACAGCACCGGGAGTGGCAGAGACAGTGGTGGGAGTGGAAGAGACAGCAGTGGGAGTGGGAGAGACAGCGCCAGGATAGGAAGTGACAACACCAGGAGTGGCAGAGACAGCACCAGGAGTGGAAGCGATAGCACCGGGAGTGGAAGCGATAGCACCGGAAGTGGAAGAGACAGCACCGGGAGTGAAAGAGACAGCACAGGGGATGAAAGAGGCAGCACACAGGGTGGGAGAGATAGCGGCGGAAGTGGAAGAGACAGTGTCAGGAGTCGAAGAGACAGCACCCATGGTGGGAGAGACAGTGGCCGCGGTGGTAAAGACAGTGCAGGGAGTGGAAGAGACAGCAGCAGGAGTGGAAGACACAGCGGTGGGAGTGGAAGACACAGCACCCGGGGTGGAAGAGACAACGCCCGGGGTGGAAGAGACAACGCCCGGGGTGGAAGAGACAACGCCCGGGGTGGAAGAGACAACGCCCGGGGTGGAAGAGACAGTGCAGGAGTGAAAGAGACAATGCTGGCAATGGAAAAAGCAAGGGAGACTTCATCCTGAAATGATTATGAAGGAATGCACAGCAGCAAAATCTGTGTTGGTTACAGTTGCTGTGTCAAAGAGATTCGGTGGTATAATGGTGAGAGCGTCTGCTCCGAGTCTGGAAAGTTGCAGTTCAAACCCCGGCCACGTCACACCGAAGACTTCAAAAAAGCTACGGGCTGCTTCATTGCTCGAAGTTCAGCATTTAAAAGGATAAGAACATGGACAACCCCCATAGGTTGGCATCCATGGGGAGGAGGAAATTCCTCCTTTGAAAATTCCCGGCTGAATGTGGTGAGGAAGACAGCACCATTGTTGTGGTGTCGCTGCTACCCAGAGTGCCCAGGGAAGTGACGGCACTTCCCCAAGCTCAGTGGCGACATTTGTCTCATCTAACAGTTGTGTGTTGTATCCCGTGTATTTGTCTGTATGTCCGTGTGTGAGATTTTGTGTGTTGCAACGAACCTCACATCCTGTAAAAAAAAAAGTTGAGAGATACTGCACTACGAATTGCAGTTGCAAGGGCTAATTCATTAATATCAAGGGATACAGCACTAGTACAACAAATGTTGAGGGCTAAAATAATATCAATGTTGACAGGGAACCCGTTGCCTCTGATGGTCAGGAATACTCCGGTAGCTACGCTGAATGTGAAGGTGCAACAGCAAGGAAGACTCTGTTAGGAGGGAAGATTGTTGACAGCAAGAGGAAAATGAGAGCAACTGAGAGGGAGTGGACAATGAGGAAGGCAACAATGAGAGAGACAATGATGTCAATGGGAAAGGCAGTGAAAATTACAGTAAGAAAAATTAATACGGCAACAGTGAGAGATACAGTGAGCAAAGGAGGCTGCAACAGTAAGGATGTCTGTGACAGCAAACGTTGGGGACAAAGTAAGAACAGGAGCAGTGATAGAGTGACAACAATGAAGGAGAAACCGTAAACATGTGGCGTACACACACACACACACACACACACACACACACACACACACGCAAACACACACACGCATGCACACACACACACATGCACGCACACACACACACACACACACACACACACACACACATGCAAAAACATGCACACACAGACACACACACACACACACACACACACACACACACACACACACACACACACACACACACACACACACACACACACACACACCGGGAGACAAAGTAAAAGTGGGGATGGAGTGAGAGCAGGGATGGAGGGAGCAGCGTAGAGATGGAACAAGAGCAATGACAGTGAGAGCAAAAGTGGGACGCAGTGAAACTGAGAAAATCAAAAGGTGAAAGGAACATCATGGATGCCAACCTCACTCTCTGCAGACCTGGTCAAAATCACAGACTGGGCATACAAGTGGAACATGTCTTTCAATCCTGACAAATCTCACACTCTTACGATGTCTCTCCGAAAAGACCGACTGGACAACCCTCCCATCCACTTTCTGAATAATCCTCTCCAAGAAGTTCTGTCACTCAAGCTTTTGGGTCTCACTATCTGCCATGATCTTTCCTGGGAAAACCACATTTCAAATCTGGCCTCCAAAGCCAGTCGCCGACTGGGCATCCTCCGTCGTGCAAAGTCCTTCCTTGGCACACCTGAGCTCCTCACCACATATAAGGCTTTCATCCGCAACTCAATGGAATACTGCTCTCCCCTCTGGGCTGGTGCACCTGCCTCACACCTAGCTCGTCTTCACGCTGTTGAAACCAAAGCATTCAGAATCATTGGAATCTCCCGCGATGAAGCTAACTCCAAGGGCCTCTCACTCACTCACCGCAGGCAGGTTGGTGGTCTTTCCGTCTTCTACCGACTCCTCTCTGGCCTTGCCCCCCCAGCTCTCTCTGGGCTCTGTCCAGCAAATATTCCTACAGGTCGCACAAGATCTGCCTGCAACCCTGTTATGGTTAAACTGCCAAAATCAAGACTCTCTGCTCACCTTCACTCCTTCATTCCTCTTTTCTCCCGCCTCTGGAACAAACTCCCTCACTCTCTTCAATCCCACTCCACCCTCCAGGTCTTTAAAACAGCTGTTCACCACCATCTCTTATCTTCCCCCATCCAAAACATTGATCTTTTCTATCCCCACTAATTTCACCCCAATTCCACTTTTTTGAAATACCAACTTCTGTCCTGGAAGTCCTTGGTGTCCTTGTGTTTGATACTTCTGCCACCCCCTCCCCCCAAGCCCTCTCCCTCCCACACATCTCCCTGCTCTTAAATGTTGTGTGCCCTCAAGTGTTTGTGTGCTTCCCCTTCTCTTGTCTTCCGCTCCCTCTTTTTATATATTTTGTTTGTCTGGTTGATTTGTTTGTGAAGTAAATGTCAGCTCTTTCACGAGCCTCGATTCAGTATACAAAAAAACCCAAAAAAAACAAACAAAAAAAAAAACAGTGGGAATGGATGGACAGCAATAGTAGATAAAGCAAGATTGGGGAAAAAGTGGGAGGAGACTTGAAATGACCCGTCCAGGATGGTAACCCGAGCAATAGAAACTGCTTCGGCAGCGCCGATGCTCTGTGTAGATCCGATCTGATTAGAGTTGTAATGAGAAAAGAGTGAGTGCAAGTATAGAGAAAAAGCAAGAACAGAACAAGGTGTAAGCAAAATTGAATGCATATCACGAAATAAATGAATACAACAGTAATAAAATTAACAACACCACAAATAACAGCCTGTTTGCAAGAGTGAGTAAAGACAAGAACAGCACTCGGTAGAGAGCATACCTCCACCAGGCTGAACAGTTTACATTTTGTATCCCACTGTTGGGTTGGATTTTGATCCGGACCTGAACCAAAATTGAATCGGTTTGTTCTTGTGACCTATGCAACTCATTCACCAAGTTTTGTCATAAGTCGTCCACAACTTTTTGAAATATCATGTTATGTATCGTTTTTGTCCCTATCACTCGATGGTGAAGATTCACTTTAAAATTCTCAGATCCAGATCCAGATCTTCACCAAAATCTAATCATATCGTCAATGTCACATAACCAACCTCTCCGCCAAATTTTGGCCGAATCCGTCTACAACTTTTTGAGATATCCTGTTCACAGACAGATAGACAGACAACGAGACAGGGCGAAAACATAACCTCCGTCAACCTTCGTTGGCAGCGGTAAAAGAGAGGACACAAGAGCAAGAAAACAAACAATAACATGGGTTGGCTGGTTAGTGTACCCATCCAAACCCCAAACTCATGATGTAGATGAAGTTAGGTTCAAATCCCATGTAACATATGTGTTGTCGATTGTCTACTACTGTCCCTGTAATTCATGTCGAAGCACACCAATCTACTCGTGCATGTGTTTGCGCTGAATGTGATATATGCACAAGCTCCTACTTGAGCCTTTGATCACTGGAAATAAATAACAATAAAAAGCAATTCCATGTTATGGTAATGTGAAGGTCACAAGTTCAAGTTGTAATGCATTGTTTATTATTTCTGCATTTCATATGGCCAACTCAATCTCGATGAAATGTCCTCATATTCACTAATTTGGACTGTCAAAACAAAGATATTTGATTACACTGGATCAAAATGCAATTGCTCTGTTATTGTCTCTTTGCATTGCTACTTTGGAGGAAAAAGGATCACCTTAAAATGTCCATCAGAATTCCATAGGATGAATCAAAGTTATGAGTGAAATAAGGGTGATGATAAAATGGTTCATCATGAAAATTTTACAATGCCGAGAGATGGAAAATAAGAACCAATACGAGAAAATGAACTTCATGACAAATAATGGAGGTAGTGGGGGTCAGGGGAGGGAGGATGAGCAGAGGTGGAGAGGAGAGGGACCAGCAAAATCAAGTGTCATACCAAGTATGTGTGCAAGGTAAAGCGTAACTACCAGAAACGTAAACAAAGTTATATTAAGGCGTAAACAAGGTTCTATTAAGGAAATGTGTAAGAGCAAGGAGACGACAGCAAGGAAGATTTGAAAGACCGGAGAATTGAGTAAAAATCAAGAAGAGTGTAAGAAACTGGAGGCAGTGTAACGGGGTAGGTGATAGGGGGAGTCCGAGAGTGAGAGTGAAAGACACTGAAAATAAAGTGGTGATAAGTGGGAGGGCAAGAGCGAATACTGTAAAAACAAAAAAGGCAAAGATGGAGGTGACTGACTGTACACACAAGAGTGAGACATATGTGAAAGTAAAGATGAATGCAAGAAGGAATAGGTTGAGTGTAAGATGAAGTAGTAAGTGAAAAGGTAAAACAGTATGACATTAAAAAAAAATCCCAAGTGTGAAAGAAAAGATGTTCAAAAAAGAAAGTGTGCCATGCGGTTAAAAATGGCATTTTCTCTTGTATTTCCAAGCCAATGTTTGACGTAGGATATGGGACGGTACCTGGGGCTTCAGCGATGCGTTTGGAAACGTTCAAAAAGGCGGCCTCAGCTTCCCGGCTTCGCCACAGTAGAGAATCAATCTGCAGATGATGGGAGATCGCACGGAAATATGGCAAGTTAAAAGAAAGAACAGTAAAAGAAAGAAGGAGCGAAAGAAACAAAGGAAGTATTGGCGTTGCGGAACATATAGCAACTGCGACTGTTAGCGTGGCTGGATTGAGGTAGGTTCATTATGGCGCGGGATTGGGGGCGACACCGTAGGGAGGGAATAAGAAGGAGGAGGAGGAGTGAAAGAGTCTGAAAAAGGGACAGAGAAAGACAGAAAGGAGGGAGGGCTGCATTCCTTTTCCGCTGCCGATGACACACCTCCCGTGGAAAGCACAGGCCAAAGCAGAGTAGTGGGAACAGAAGAGACAAAAAAAACAGAGAAAAGGCAAGAAAAAGACTAAAATACTGACATGCAGATCTCTACAAGCCAGAACTAGAAACATTCCAATTCAGCCATGCACAATTACATAAGCCCGAACTACAACCGGGCACAGCAAAACAGGCAGGCAACCAAAAGGAGACAGACACGAAGTGAGAGAGATTAAGTAACAAAGCTTCGTGAAAGCAAGTTTGAAAGAAGAGGAAGGAGGTGTGGAAAGAGCAAATCCAGCTGCTGTGATGAATTTTGGCCGTTAAGTAGGGTGAAAATGGATGATCTCAACGTCGCTTCAACACGCTTACAGAACGTGAAAATTGAGAAAAGGACGGCATTACAAAAGCACCAGGGAGCAAGTAGTCTGTCCTGTTTCGTCTCCACAGATGTTATCAAAACAGGGCCGTAGCCAACCCGCTGCTGAGTCGGGTACAAATAATCAGGGCTGGGGAGCCGGTTTGGTCGGCGGTAAATCCTGTTCCATCACTGCTCCTCTAAGAGATCAGGGGGGTGAGGGTGAGGATAGGGTCATAGATGAGGTGGGGAAGTATTTCCCAGCTCTTCTGCCTACTAACCAGGAGCGAAGAACCAATCGAACAACTAATGCTGCAAAAACAAAACATTACTTACTGCAGAAACAAGCGAATTTAAAACAATCTGGTAAAAATAAAAATTATTGTTTTTATATATCACTCCTGTATGTTTCCTTGGCAGTTCCTTCTCAGAATTAGAAGGTACCAGCTCAGGTAGCTATATAAGAGTAGTATATTCTACCAGGATGCCGTTGATATTAGCTACGTATGTCAAAAATATTTTAGATTTAATATAGTGTTGACCTATTATTTACTGGATAATAGGACAATAAAAGCATCAAAATACACTACTGTTTCCATTCTGTGTTTTGTTTGTGTTGTTTATACAGTACCACTCAATACAGTTTTATACGAAAATGAAGTCATACGAACCGAACAATAGTGGAACATTTCTTACTTTTACAGTTGACATTGAGTAGCAATTTAACTAACAATGCGATGTCAGAAACCACACACACACACACACACACACACACACACACACACACACACACACACACACACACACACACACACACACACACGGATATTTTAAGACCTGGGGAGCACCATATAACAACCAACGAAACACACACACACAAATGCACACACACACACACACACACATACACACACACACACACACACACACACACACACACACACACACACACACACACACACACACACACCAACTGTATTGACTTTGCGAACAAGGTGGGTTTTAACTTAAAGCTAAAATATAGGTCAATGAATGCCTCCAAAGCCAGTCACTGACTGGGCATCCTCCGTCATGCAAAGTCCTTCCTTGGCACTACCGAGCTCCTCACCACATACAAAGCTTTCATTCGCAGCTCAATGGAATACTGCTCTCCTCTCTGGGCTGGTGCTCCTGCTTCACACCTTGCTCGGCTTCATGATGTAGAAATCAAGGCTTTTAGAATCATTGGAATCTCCCGCGATAAAGCTGATTCTGAGGCCTTTTCAATTGCTCACTGCAGGCAGTTGGTGGTCTTTCTCTCTTCTACCAACTCCTCTCTGGCCTAGCTCCTCCTGCTCTATCTGTGCTCTGCCCCCCCCCCCCATCCCCCATATATTCCTTCAGGATGCACAAGATCTGCCAGCAACCCTCTTCTGGTGAAACTGTCAAAATCAAGACTCTCTGCTCACCTTCTCTCTTTCATTATTCGTCTTTTTCCCGCTTCTGGAACAAACTCCCTCACTCTCTTCAATCCCACTCGTCCCTCCAGGTCTTTAAAACAGCTGTTCACCACCATCTCTTATCTTCCCCCATCCAAAACCTTGATCCGTTAAATACACCCCAAACCCACCTTTTCAAATTCCGCTTTCTTCCCCCCAGTAGTGTCCATCTTGTTTATCCCATGTACCCCCTCCCCAGCCCTCTCCCTTCCACAATCTACTGATGTTCCTGTTATCTACTGTTGTTGTGCTTCCCTCTCTCTCCCCATCCTGTCTCCCCCTCCCCCTTTATTATATGTTCTATGTGTTAGCTCTTACTCGAGCCTCGACTTCGTATACAAAAATAATAAAAGTGAATATAAAAAGCCACCAATTTGGTGTGTAATCCATGCCCCAAACCCTATACTAATTTTTTCCCCTCATAAGAATGATGGGATTTCACCTTGATGGATACTTTTTAAATTCTCAATTACAAGGGATTTAAAATGTTGTAAAACCTTCAGGAGAATTTTTTTCATTTAATCAATGATCAAATTGGGACGACAGAATTGTAATTTTAAACATCCTCTCTTGTTGAGGGGCACAGCAACCATCACACACAGCCACTCATGATGCAGAAGTGTCATGTCCAACCCAACAGATACCATGTAACCACAATTAAAACTTCAACTGATAGGAACAACAGTCAGTTGACTGATGAATCCTGGATCGATCAAGAGACCTTAAAATGATTTTGCGAAAACTCACCAAAGGTGTACTTGTTGGTGTGAAGGGAGAACAATCAATAATGATCAGAGCATTTCAGAATTTTTGGCAATCCCATTCATGTTGCACTTTAAAGTAAGTTGCAATCATTGAATATGTATTGTAAGGTCAAGAATGGACGTATTATAAATGTCATTCCCTCTTAAAGCTTATCCCTGGTGTTGGCTTAGCGGTTAGGGTGCCGGCTTGGGATCCTAGGATCCTGGGTTGGAATCCCGGTTGATCGCTGAATTAACGCCAGGGGGGTTGACTCAGCCTGTCATCCTTCCGAGGTCGGCAAATTGAGTACCAGCTTGCTGGGATGAATGATCCCGGTGTGTACCCCGATTTAGAATAGGTACACCGTATCCCTGCGCATCGTAAGAGGCGACCAAGGGTTGGCGTCAGGAAGGGCATCCGGCCATTAAAACATTGCCTCAAACAGGGAACCATGATTGTCATGGGGCCCGCAAGGCTAACCCCCGCTCTAGCGGGGAAAAATGGCCTTAAAACGATCATTCATTCATTCCCTCTTAAGGCTTGCATGGAAATAAAGAGATATTTAGATACAAGATCTTGTTGCTTACTCTCAGTTGGTCTATAAATCACCCAAAAGTGAGAGCCTTTTATCTGCAGCAAGCATTCTTGCTGCCCCGTTGTGTCTGTGCCGTCATGAAAAATGCATACAACATGCCATGTTTTGTCATTTACCCCAATTTTTCACATGATGGGTCTAAGAGATGGTCATGGTGGCTTCGGCTGACGCTGCGACTGTGAGGCCAAGAAACAGACATCCCTACCAGCTACCATTGCTCCAACACCTGATCCAATCAGGGATGTTCCAATCCGGGATGGGAAATCCAAGGCAGAGCTATGTAAAAAAATTTTTTTAAAGACAAGGTATAATTCAACCAACAAGGCCAGCTTGTTGGAGCTACCTGCAACATAATCACCTGAAAAACAGGAACGCTCAGTTCACAGTGTATTCCGAATCCAGCTGTCAATCTCCATTTGCCGATGCACAGCTTCATGCCCGTCACATTGCCAAAGGTAAAAAAAATGTTCCCATACTTCGAATGAGACTTTTGCTTGCTGTCAAAATATTGCAAAGGCTTCTCCTCATGTTAGGAAAGATTGGTATTCAAAAATGAAGGCACCCACGAGTATAGCTGCAAAGCAGGCAAGACCCAGATCTGACATTTTGAATACGGAGTGTTTTTCATCTGGGACTGTGCACGGATCGAATGCCTTGCATTAACTAAACTCCCAGGGAAGGAGGGGAAGCATCATGTAGGTACAACTTGCAGATAGATGGTGGATGATACCTAAAGTCGTTGAATGTAAACGTTAAAATTTCAATTTTGTGGTGCATGTTTTTAGATTTAGTGGAGTTCTTTAGAGAGAGATTTTTTTTTTTTTTTTTTTTTTTTGTATACAAGATCGAGGCTCGTGAAAGAGCGAACATTAATCACACAGAAAGACAAACAGACACACAAAACAAATAACATCGGGAGCGGTAGACAAGATGGGGAGAGAGGGGGAAGGACACAAACACAACATTTGAGAGCAGGGACCGAGAGACATGGAGACATCGAGAGAACTGTGGGAGGGAGAGGGCTTTGGGGGCGAGGCATGGGAAAGGGGGGGGGGGGGGTGGGAGAGGTATAAAACATATGGACACTGCCAAGACTTCCAGGAAAGAAGTTGGAATTTCAAACAAGGTGGATCTGGGGTGAATTAGTGGGGGTAGAAAAGATCAAGGTTTTGGATGGGGGAAGATAAGAGATGGTGGTGAACAGCTGTTTTGAAGACCTGGAGGGAGGAGTGTGATTGAAGTGAGTGTGGGAGTTTGTTTCAGAGGCGGGAGAAAAGAGGAATGAAAGAGTGAAGGTGAGCAGAGAGCCGAGATTTCGGCAGTTTAACCATCAGAGGGTGGCTGGCAGATCTTGTGCGACCTGTAGGAATATTTGGGGGACAGAGCACAGAGAGAGCTGGGGGAGCAAGGCCGGAGAGGAGTCGGTAGAAGACAGAAAGACCACATACCTGCCTGCGGTGAGTGAGTGAAAGGCCCTCAGAGATAGCTTCATCGCGGGAGATTCCAATGATTCTGAAAGCTTTGGATTCAACAGCGTGAAGCCGAGCCAGGTGTGAGGCAGGAGCACCAGCCCATAGGGGAGAACAGTATTCCATTGAGCTGCGGATGAAAGCCTTGTATGTGGTGAGGAGCTCAGGTGTGCCTAGGAAGGACTTCGCACGACGAAGGATGCCCAGTCGGCGACTGGCTTTGGAGGCCAGCTTGGAAATGTGGTTTTCCCAAGAAAGATCATGGCAGATGGTGAGACCCAAAAGCTTGAGCGACAGAACTTCTTGGAGAGGATTGTTGAGAAAGTAGATGGGAGGGTTGTCCAGTCGATCTTTTCGGAGAGACATAGTAAGAGTGTGAGATTTGTCAGGATTGAAAGACATGTTCCACATGTTTGACCAGTCTGTGATTTTGTCCAGAATGGTCTCTTGTGAAGCATACGAGCAAAAATGATAAAAAAATTTGTTGGTTTGTCTGCTGGTTAGCCAATTAAAGAAGATGGAAGGGATTTTCCCTCAACTTATCCAAAGAGCAACTTAACCAACGTGACAGACTTTTTAAGAAAGATCCGAGCATCGAGCAGGCGTATGAGAGCTTTTGGGGCTGGGGTGTTGAGTCTGCATTTCCCCACAGCATGGGGGTAAATTGAGGTGTTTATTCATAAACTACATTTTTGCTTAAATAATTGTAGTTCTCTGAATGAGGTTAATTGAATATAGAACTTCATTCACTCACGCAGGCTACATGTTACTATTAATGAAACCCTCTCCTTTCTTGTCCCAGAGGAGGCTGGAGTGCCCCAAGGCAGTCTCAGGCCCAGTCTTGTTCCTCATCTTCATTAGCGATCTCTCCAACGATCTGGAAAACCCTCTCTTCATTTTTGCTGATGATTACACATTATGTCGTACACAAACCCAATCTCACTGACAGACAGAGAAGACCAACTCCATCACTCTCTGCTGTTCTGGAATTGTTCGATGCTGATCTCATACATGGTAACATGTCTTTCAATTCTGGTAAATCTCAGTTTTACCGTGGCACTCCGGAAGCATCGTTAAACAAGCCCACCTATCTATTTCCACAGTCAACAGCTGGAAGAGGTTCAGTCTCTTTTCCCTTATAGGATTCACCATCAGCCATGATCTCTCCTACATCTGACCACATACGCAAGCTGGCATATAAAGCCAGTCACAGATTAGGTATCATCTGTCATTCAAATCATTTCTTGAAAAAATCAGAACTGTACTCACAGCATACAAGGCCTTTGGCTGTAGATCAATGGAGTACTGCTTTACCATATCGGCTGACACCCCAGGATTGTGTATATATATATATATATATATATATATATATATATATATATATATATATATATATATATATATATATCACTCCTGGATTCTGTAGTCTAAAGCTCTCAATGATTTTGGAATCTCCCGTGATGAGGCCGAAGCACATAGCCCGGCCGAAGCGCATTGCTCTCAAATCATAGTCAGGTTGGTTGCTTCTCTGTTTTGTTTTTACCATCTGTAGCCCCTTGTGCTCTCTCAGCTATATGAACTTCCCCAGCTCGTTCACACGTACTTCCAGTAACCTCCCCCCCTCCCTCGTTCACCTCCCAAAATCCAGGGTTTCTGCACACCCTCTTCTGTTCATTTTATCTCCCATTTGTGGAACTGCCTTCTGGAGATGGTCAAATTGTACTGTTCCTGCCAGAGCTTCAAGCACACAGTGCACCACCATCTCATATGGAACCCATCCCTATGCATAACATTTTCCACCCCCATTGATCCTACATAACGCAAGCCTCTTACTTGCAGATTACTCTCTTGCCTTCTGCCATTTCTCTCATATTTTGTTGAAAGTTCATTTTATTGCTTGTTGTTTCCAACTGTGGCCACAATGCCCCACTACCACAACATTGGTGTTTTTTTTTACCCTTTATCACCTCGCTATTCAATGAGCCTTCATTTTGATTACAAATAATACTGTTACCTTTGTAGGGGGTAGGGGTACCATAGACCAGGTAGAGTGTATAGATTAGTGTGCTCCGTATGTCGCGATGAAGAAGAAGAACCACCATGTAATCTGTTTAGCCCGGATGTCGTGTATGGTGTATATTCGTCCCCATTACAAGGAGTGGGGTATGTTAATTAGCTCAGGGATTATGGGTAATTTATCCCTTGGATGTCGTTACCTCTGTAATTTATTTCCTATGTCCCTTTTGGATCACACCATAGACACTAGAATAGTGCATTGAATGGCACTCATTAAAAAACCTACCGGAAGCCAGGACATTGAGCGCTGCCGCTGATGACATTGACTTTGGAAGTGCACAGGACGGGCGGGCCGAGGGCCACGCCCAGAAGGGCAGTGATTGGTTAGAAGGAGTGCGAGGCGCTTGGGGATTGGTGGAAGGATGACGTCAGCAAGAACATTCTGGAGCGGGTGAGTTGGCACGGACTGGTTGGATTAGGATGAGGATGACATCAGGGGATGAATTATAAAAGACTGGTGATCCTAACATCGCTCTCTCGGTTGCTGGATCGTGGACGGCTCTCTCCTGGCTGGATGGTGGATTGACTGGCCGTCTCCTCGTCTTGGCATCGCTCGCTGGGCTTGGTTCATTGTCTTTCGGCTATATCGTGGACTGATTCTCTCTTGCTCGTGATTCCTGCACTGGCTCCTGGGGGAACAAATCGTTCTTGGATTTGTTCTTGGTTTCGTTCCTGGTTTCGTGCGCCGGCACCAGTGAGATAGTTCAGTCCCTCTGCAACATCGAACGGCCAGAGTTTCGAGCGCTCCGGTGCGGGAACATCAGGAGGTTGGACGGTCAGAAGAACGACACACAACTAGGAAAGCAGGGTCTGGTGGAGGCCGACTTTTTCAGCCATGAGTTGGCGTCAACCGGCGTGCGTTTCCCGCATAGGGACACGGGGCCTGGACGGCTCGTGACAGGGGTTCACGCCGAGCAAACAAAGCTAAGTGCCAACCACAAACATTCATTTTATATAACGTTATTTTTACCTTTGTCTGTGTGTGGATCTGTTGTGGGAGCGCTCCATTTAGGAATTTAGTTTTATTTTATCGTGCATTATTTGATTACCGGTATTTCTTTAATAAAGCCGGTATTTTTGTGCAGTACATTTTCGTGTTGTTTGAGTTTATGTATTACAGGTTGAAGACTGCGTTGGGACCCGCAAAGGTAAGCTCTCCGGTTTCTCCCCATCCCACTTGCTTCCCCACACGTATTCTCCGCCATTTGAACTGAACGCCTCAGAGTAACAGCTCATTTGGTCATCCGGGCTACCCTAGGGTGTTCACCAAGGGTAGTTACGCGACAATAAATAGAAAGAGCAATCAAAGATTGCAGACCATCACCACGACTTGTTTTGTGTGGTATATTTTGTGTGGCAAATAAATGGAAGCATTTACTAAATGAAAGGTCATTGATTGCAATTTTTTTTTTCTGTATACAACATTGAGGCTCGTGTAAGAGCTAACATTAAACACAAAAAACCTAAACGGACACATAAAACATATAATAAATGGAGCGGGAGATCAAATTAGACCATGATAAATAATTTTCAATGCTTTTCAGAAAACAAATTTGCATTTGGGTTCCCCTTTAAGGGTCTTTTGGGTCTTTTCAGTCTTTTGGGACTTCAGTCAGGGTCTTTTGGGTCTTTTCAATCTTCAGGGTTTTCAGGGTCTTTAAGGGTCTTTGGGGTATTTTGGGTCTTTGGGGTATTTTGGGTCTTTTGGGTCTTCAGGATATTTTGGTTCTCTTGGATCTTCGGGGTCTTTTGGGTCCTCGTGGTCTTTTAGTTCCTCTGTGTCTTATTTTCGGTCTTTGTGGTATTTTGGGTCTTTAAGGGTCTTCAGGGTATTTTGGGTCTTGGGGTCTTTTGGGTCTTCAGGATCTTTAAGGGTCTTTGGGATATTTTAGGTATTTTCGGTCTTCAGGGTCTTTGAGGTCTTCCAGATATTTTATGTATTCAGGGTCTTTGGGGTCTTTTGAGTCTTTGGGTTTTTTGGTCTTTTAGGTCTTCAGTGTCTTTTAGGTCTTTGGGGTCTTTGGGGTCTTTGGGGTCTTCGGATTTTTTTGGTCTCCGGGGTATTTTGGGTCTTCGTGGTATTTTTGGGGGTATTTTGGGTCCTCAGGGTCGTCTCGGTCTTTTGGGTCCTCAGGGGGAGGTTGGAGACAGGAGGGGGGGGGGGGTCTTTTGGGTCCTTTGGGTTCCTTAGGATAAGTATTTCAGGTTACAATTGTGGGTGGCATCAGTTCAGCTGTCCAAACAATGGGTGAAGAGCGGACATACATACATACATAGTGTATACAGACATAATCACAAACCCTTGCTCCATTATATATAGACTAGCAGATACCTGCCCTACGGGCGATACCTAGGCGACTAGCAGATACCAAGCTGACAATACCCACGACCCCCCCCCCCCCTTCATTGCCCTCCACCATCCCCTCACAAACCCCCGTCAGCCCTCACCCTAGCTAACAATACCCCACGACAACCCCACATGGTGCCCCCCTTCATCATCCCCAATTAGTATCGGAATCCGAGCTCGCAATGCACCGTCTTGTTCCAAGCCTGCAACACATTTTTCTGCCATCGGATATTTTCTGCTGGAACAAATACTTTGACTTGGAGTTCTTGCTGATTTCCTTTGGTAATATTGCTCTTGCTGATTTCTGTTCAACTTAGGTGTCCTTGGTTTTTGAGGCATGTCAATTTTCGAGAAAAAAAAACATCAAACATCACCCTAGCTAACAATACCCACAACCAACCCACACCCTCCTCTTTCCCCCCCCTCTCCACCATCACCTCACAATCCCCCATCAAGCATCACCCTACCCAACAATACCCATAATAACCCCACACCCCTTACCTCCACTCCACTTCCCCCCACAATCTCCCTGCAACCATCAGCCAAGCTAACAATACCCATGACCACCTTACCTCCCTCCCCCATCCCATCAAAATCCCCCATCAGCCATCACCCTAGCTAACAATACCCATGACCACCCCACACCCCTCACCCCACTCCACCACCCCTCACATTCCCCTATCATCCATCACCCAAGCTGACAATACCCACGCCCCCCCCCCCCATCATTGCCCTCCACTATCCCCTCACAAACCCCCGTCAGCCCTCACCCTAGCTAACAATACCCCACGACAACCCCACACGGTGCCCCCCTTCATCATCCCCAATTAGTATCGGAATCCGAGCTCGCAATGCACCGTTTCTCTATGTACCGTCACCGTCAGGATAACGGTGAGTTCACAATGTGACGTCACAAGCAATCTCAAAAATCAATAGTCTAGGGGTTTTTTCGGCACTTTGTGATTGGCAAATAAATAAAAATCCCTTCAAATTAGACCATGATTAATGATTGCCAATGGTTTTTCAGACAAAGAAATTGTGTTTGGGTTCCCATTTAAGGGTCTTTTGGGTCTTTTCAATCTTTTGGGTCTTGATGGTCTTTTCAGTCTTTGGGGTCTTTTCATTCTTTGGGGTCTTTTCATTCTTTGGGGTCTTTTCAGTCTTTGGGATATTTTGGTCTTTTGGACTTTGGAGTTTTTAAGGGTCTTTGGGGCTATTTTCGGTCTTCAGGGTACTTTGGGTCTTTGGGTCTTTTCGACCTTTTGGGTCTTTAAGGGTCTTTGGGATATTTGGGGTCTTTGGGATCTTTGGGTTATTCAGGGTATTTTAGGGTCGTTGGAATATTTTGGGTCTTCAGGGTTTTTTGTGTCTTTGTGGTCTTTAAGGGTCCTCTGGGTCTTTTGGGTCTTTAAAGTTCTTCAGGGTCTTTGGTTCTTTGGGGTCTTTAAGGATCTTTGGGGTATTTTGGGTCTTCATGGTATTTTGGTTCTCTTGGGTCTTTGGGTGGTATTTAAGGGTCTTCTGGGTCTTTGGAGTTGTTAAGGGTGTTTGAAATATTTTCAGTCTTTGGGGTCTTTTAGGTATTTGGGGTCTTTTGGGTATTCGTGGTCTTTTGGGTCTTCGGGGTATTTTGGGTCTTCGGGGTACATTGGGTCTTTTCAGTCTTTTAGGTCTTCGGGATCATTTAGGTCTTTGAGGTCTTTAAGGGTCTTTGGAGTATTTGGGTCTTCAGGGTCTTTTGGGTCCTCTGGGTACTTTAGTTTAAGTATTTCAGGTTACATTTGTGGGTGAAGTCAGGTCAGCTGACCAACCAATGGGTGAAGAGTGGACATACATACATACATACACTTGCTCCATTATATATAGATTATTATGTACCATTATCATGATGTATCATTATTATTATTATCATCATTATGTACCATTATCATTATGCACCACTATCATAATTATTATATACCATTATATCATTGTCGTTATGCACCATTTTCATTTCCATTAGTGTTATGTATCATTATCATTTCAATATTATTTTAATTAATAGACATACTCACATTTTGTGTGGACAAACAAACAGACAAAAAACAGACAACACAAAAACGAAGTCGTGCATAGCACGATACTTGCGTAATCCAAATTAGCAAGTTGCAATGGAAACAGCATTTTGGTAGTTTGGAAAATTTGACCTATCGAGTGTTTTATATGATGGAATGATGTACGTAACAAATCTGGTTGATACATTTTCTAATTGCCGCCTAATTTTCTAATTTGGATGGCATTGACCTTGACCTTTGACTAATGTTGAACAGATTTTATACACATATATTATACATGCATACAAATAAGCTGTGTAAGTTTCAATCTGATATCTTTAAAAGTTCCTGAGGTTTGCCAATAACAAAATCTCAAAAAAATCCCATTTGATTATAATAATAATAATAATAATAATGCATTTATTTTATATAGCGCTTTTCAGGAAGCCCAAAGACGCTTTGACAGAGTGCAAAACATAATGCATAGCAAAACATAAAAACAATTGCAAAAAAAGAAGAATCAATAGGGAAATATTCAAAGCACAAAGGAGGGAGAAGGAGAGGAGATAGTCAGGGGTTAGATGCTGTGGGTTAAATGTTGAATGCAGTGTTGAACAGGTGGGTCTTGAGTGATGTTTTGAATGTGGTGAGTGAGGAGGAGTCTCTGATGGTGTGAGGTAGCGAGTTCCAGAGGGTGGGAGCAGCGATGGAGAAGGCCCTGTCCCCCCAGGATCTAAATTTGGTCCGGATGGTGGGGGGGGGGGGGGGGGGTCAGGAGGTTGGTACCAGCAGAGCGGAGGTTGCGGGTGGGAGTGTGTCTGGAGAGGAGGTCAGCCAGGTAGGATGGGGCCAGGTTATGGAGGGCTTTGTAGGTCAAGAGGAGGATTTTGTACTGGATTCTCTGGGAGATGGGGAGCCAGTGAAGCTTGTAAAGGACGGGGGTGATGTGGTCACGGGTCCGGGAATGGGTGAGTAGACGGGCAGCGGAGTTCTGAATGTATTGGAGTTTATTGGTGATTGTTGAGGGTGAACCATAAAGGAGGCTATCGCAGTAGTCCAGACAAACAAACAAACAAAGTAGTCCAGACAAATTTGTAACAAAGTTTAACCTTTGTTTGACAGAACAAGTAAATCAACTTAAACTTTTTAATAATGTATTTTTAGAATTTGAATCTCAATAACAGTTTGGGATGAAATTGTTGCCATGGACACCGTTTTCTCTTTTCCACATGGGACTTTTTATGCCATGTGGGATTTTCCCCCATGCAACAAACCAAGATAAGCAGAACCTGAAAAAAAAAAGATACATTTAATGAACTAATTCTATTTTGCACCCTCTTAACTTTGTACTGAAGTGGTTTACCAATGGGGGGACCCCCTGATTCTAACTGGTGAACCTCGAGTGTTATTGCGGAAGGCCATCAGACAGAAGGTCTAATGTGGTCTATGGGGTCTTAGGGTTACAATGGGGTCTTTAGGGTTTTAGGGTGTCTTTGGGGTCCTAGAGATCTAAAGAGTCTTCAGGGTCTTGAGGGTCTTAGGGTTACAAAAGATCTGGAGGGTCTTAGGGGTGTGCAGGTGTCTTCGGGGGTTTGGGGGGGGGTCTTCGGGAGTCTTATTGATCTTTGGGGTCTAAATTGTTTTACGGGTCTGAAGGGGTCTTATGTGTCCAAAGGTTATTGGGGGTCTTTAAGGGTCTAAGGGTTATAAATGGTCTAAAGAGTCTTCAGGGTCTTGAGAGTCTTATGGCTATAAAAGATCTGAAGGGTCAAAGGGGTGTCCAGTTCTTAGGGGTCTGAAAGGTTATTGGGGTTCTAAAGGGTATTAGGGTTATAAAGGTCTTTGGGGGTCTAAAGGGTGTAAAGGGTCTTAAAAGGGTCTTATAAAGGGTCTTAAAAGGTCCAAAGGCTATAAAAGGTTTAAGATGATCTAAACTCCTAAAGGAGTCTAAAAGTTATAATGGGTCAAAAAGGTAAAAGAGCTCTAAAGGTTTACATGTCTATATGGTATGTTCCAATTATAGTCTGTAATTAATATAAGTTATTTATAGACGTACTCATGGTCCAACTCACGTTCAAACAGTACGTAATGAATAGACATACTCACAGGGGTCGACCAGCACTTCACCTCGATGAGGGTTCATTGTCCACCTGTGTTTTTCAGTTTTATATACAGTATCTACATAGATATCAAGTGAATCGGTTGAAAATTTATGATTCATGTGACCTTGACCACTGACCTATTGAACTCAAAAATAATAGACTTATACCTTGTCACTACCTCTACCAGATGGTGAAGTTTCATGAAGATCGGGGTAAAAATGTGATCTATAGGCGATTGACCTATAAACAAACAGACAGACAGACAGACAGAATAACATATTAGGAACTAGGCCAACCAATATACAGTACCCTCCATAAGTATTAGAACAGTGAAGTCAAATTTGTTATTATTGCTATATACTCAAGAAATTTGTATTTGAGATCAAAATATTGAATATTAAGGAAGAGTACAAACGGTTAGCTTTTATTTCTTGGTATTTCTATGAATATATGTTTTACCATTGTAGAGCAATAGGACTTTTTATGTTTAATCCCCCCATTTTAGGTAAGCATAAGTATTGGAACAGATGAAGTTAAAGTACATTAAAGTCGTATAATAGTATTTGGTTGTGTATCCCTTGCATGGCATAACTGCATCGAGCCTGTGACCCATTGACAACACCAAACTCTTAGTATCTTCCTTTTAGATACTTTTCCAAGCCTTCACTGCAGCCATTTTCAGTTGTTGTTTGTTTTGGGGGGTTTCTGACTTCAGTCTCCTCTTCAGTAAGTGAAATGCTTGCTCCATTGGATTTAAATCAGGAGATTGACTTGGCCAGTCTAAAACCTTCACTGTATTTTTACCTCCGCCACCAAAGGTGGATGGAGGATATGTTTTCACCCCTGTCTGTCTGTTTGTCTGTTTGTTTGTGAACAAGATATCTCAAAAAGTTGTGGACGGATTCGGACTAAAGTTGTCAGAGAGGTAGCATGTGTGACAAGGACAAAATGATTAGATTTTGGTGAAGATCCGGATTCAGATCCGGCTACTCTAAGTTTTTAAGTGATTCTTCACCATTGGGAGATCGGGCCAAAAACGATATATAGAAGGATATCTAAAAAAGTTGTGGACGGATTTGGATGAAACTTGGTGGACCAGTTGGGTGTCTGACAAGGACAAATAAATTCGATTTTGGTGAAGATCTGAATGTGGATTCGGCTACAAGAATTTTAAGTGATTCTTCACCATTGAGAGATCGGGTGAAAAGCGATATACAGTCACGTGAAAAAGTACGTACACCCCATGTAAAGTTTTGACTTTTTCAACATATTTCAACATACAGCTATTTGATCTTCATTTCAACAATATTGACAGATAAAGGTGATATAATATAACAAATATCATGAAACATTTACATTTTGTAGTCCATTGTATAATTTAAATAAACATAAATGCAAATTTCGCATGTGGAAAAAGTAAGTACACCCTTGGCTCCAATAGGTGGTATTGCCGTCTTTGGCAAAAAACAACCTCAAGTAGGCATTTCTTATAACTGTCTACCAGTCTCTGACATCGACTGGGAGAAATTTTTGCCCACTCTTCCATGCAGAATTCTTTCAGCTGTGCGATGTTTGAGGGGTTTCTTGCATGCACAGCTCGTTTCAAATCCCCCCACAACATCTCGATGTGATTTAGATCTGGGCTTTGACTTGGCCATCCCAGAACCCTCCATTTCTTTCTTTTCAGACATTCCTTGGTGGATTTACTGGTATGTTTAGGGTCATTGCCATGTTGCAAGGTCCACCTTCGGTTGAGCTTCAGCTTTCCAAACGATGGCCTCACATTATCCTCAAGCACCCTCTGGTACAATGAAGAATTCATAGTGGATTATATGATGGTGAGTTGCCCAGGCCCTGATGCAGCAAAGCTGCCCAAAACCATAATATTTCCACCACCATGCTTTACAGTTGGTATCAGGTTCTTGTGGTCAAATGCTGTCTTTGGTTTTCACCAAACATGTCTTCTGGTACTGTGGCCAAATAGCTCTACATTTGACTCATCTGTCCATAGCACATTGTTCCAGAAGTGCTGGTCTTTGCCGAGGTGTTCATTGGCAAACTTTAGTCTTGCCCTGATGTTCTTTTTGGACAGCAAGGGTTTCCTCCTGGCACACCTCCCATGTAGATCAAATTTGTGCAGCCTCTTTCTAATGGTAGACTCGTGCACTTTGACATCAACAGTGGCAAGAGCTACCTGTAAATCCCGTGGTGACATTCTGGGGTTCTTAGAGACTTCTTTCAGCATCTTGTGGTCTTCTCTCGGGCTGAACTTGCTGTGGCAGCCTGGCCTGAGCAAGTTGGCATGTTGTTTGGAATCTTCTCCACTTGTAGATGATCTTCCGGACAGTCGAATGATTGATTTCAAATTGTTTGGAGATATTTTTTAATCCCTTCCCAGACTCGTAGGCATCTATAACCTTCTTTCTGAAGGCCTCAGAGAGCTCTTTTGATCTAGGCATGGTGACGCCACACACTTCAACAACAAAGAGCAAACCAAACTAAATGTCTGAGGTTTTTAAATAAGACAGGTTCCTCCAAGATCTTCTCTAATGATGTTCTAATCATTTGCACCTGAGCTGGTGCACCTGATTCTAATTTTAGGTATTTGAAGTAGTGATAAATGTCGGGGTGTACTTACTTTTTCCACATGCAAAATTTGCATTTATGTTCATTTAAATTATACAATGGACTACAAAATGTAAATGTTTCATGATATTTGTTATATTATATCACCTTTATCTATCAATATTGTTGTAACTAGGGCATGCCCGTACTATATATATATCTAAAATTATATCCCCCCCCCCCCTCTATTTGCATGAAATGGTTTGGTCCATTCGCAAAGCCAAAGCGAACGGCTTGCGAGTACGGTGACAATCCCCCCCCCTCTATTTACATGAAATGGTTTGGTCCAAAGCGAACGGCTTGCGAGTACGGTGACAATCCCCCCCCCCCCCCTCTATTTACATGAAATGGTTTGGTCCAAAGCGAACGGCTTGCGAGTACGGTGACAATCCCCCCCCCCCCCCCCCCTCTATTTACATGAAATGGTTTGGTCCAAAGCGAACGGCTTGCGGAGTTTGGTAAAGAAATCGCCATAGCTCGGTAACTACTTCTCCGATTAATATGAAACCTTGAAAAGGCACATCCTCGGGTCCCCAGCAATATACCTGGCAAGTTTCAAGTATATCGGACCCATGGTTGTCGAGAAACAGCGGTCACAGACAAACACACAGACACACAGACATACACACAGACACACAGACATACACACAGACACACACACAGAGATTACTGGAATTATAGATAGATGAAAATCAAATAGCTGTATGTTGAAATATGTTGGAAAAGTCAAAACTTTACATGGGGTGTACTTACTTTTTCACATGACTGTATAACATGATATTTACCTTCGCAAAAGCGGAAGGTTATGTTTTGATCGCTGTGTATTTATTTGTACTAGGGCATTGCCCGTACGTGGGTGCCCGTTCCTTGCTAAAAAAAAAAAAAAACGCTACCCGTACGCGATTATTTTAGTGTTAATGGCCAATTATTCAATTAGCGCCAACGTATTTTGGCTGTTTGCAATTTAATCGCAAGGAAAAGTAGAAAGAGAAGAGGGAAAAAAAGAAAAGCCTTGCCTTGCTGCAAACATCTGCTGCAAACAACAACAACAGTGAAGTCTTCACTGTCCGGAAGTTGGCATATCGCAGTTACGATTATTTTAGTGTTAATGCCCAATTATTCAATTAGCGCCAACGTATTTTGGCTTTTTGCAATTTAATCGCAAGGCAAAGTAGAAAGAGAAGAGGGAAAAAAAGAAAAGCCTTGCCTTGCTGCAAACAGCTGCTGCAAACAACAACAACAGGGAAGGCTTCACTGTCCGGAAGTTGGCATATCGCAGTTACGATTATTTTAGTGTTAATGGCCAATTATTCAATTAGCGCCAACGTATTTTGGCTGTTTGCAATTTAATCGCAAGGAAAAGTAGAAAGAGAAGAGGGAAAAAAAGAAAAGCCTTGCATTAACGCATTAACGCTTGCATTGCATTAACGGTTCGGCACACGTGATAGCTCGCTGCTCTCTGATTGGTTGAAGCGTTTTTTGGACATAGCTCGGTAAGTACTTGTCCGATTAATTTAAAACCTTGAAAAGGCACATCCTCGGGTCCCCAGCAATATACCTGGCAAGTTTCAAGTATATCGGACCCGTGGTTGTCGAGAAACAGCGGTCACAGACAAACACACAGACACACAGACACACAGACACACAGACACACAGAGATTGCTGGAATTATAGATAGATGTCTGTGTGTGTGTGTGTGTGTATGTTATTCGCATAACTCAAAAAGTATTCAACCGAATTGCATGAAATTTGGTGGGATGATTGGTTATTATACGGGACACATTTGATTAGATTTTGGGAGCAATCGGGTCAAAGGTCAAGGTCAAGGTCACGAAAAGGTCAAAATCGTATTTTTACCATAGCGCGGTCAATTTTTATCCAATTGGCATGCAACTAATGCCAAAATGTTCAGAATTCAATGCCCGATCTTGTGATATACGACATGACCCAGTGAAGACATTACCCTTGTTAGCGGTTGGGGGTCAAAGGTCAGGGGGGTCACGACCTTGCAAAATGTGCGTTTTTTGTCATAACTCGGTCAATTCTTATCCGATTTGCATGAAATCAGCACCAAACTGTTCACTGTTCTGTTCCCTACACTCCCATGCCAAGTACAGAACAGTAGCTGCGGCGAAGGTATGCGCTCTACCGAGTGCCCGTTCTAGTTATAAAGGTTATGGACGAGTTATGAATAACCTTGGTGGAGTTGGTTAGGTGACAAGAACAAGCTGATTAGATTTTGGTTCAGTTCCGAATCCAGATCCGGCCTATCAGTGGGATACAAAACGTAAACTGTTCACCAGGCTGAGGTATGCTCTCTACTGAGTGCCGTTCTAGTCCCCTCATGAACTCCTTGGTTGCGTTGGCCGTGTGTTTTGGGTCATTGTCTTGCTGCATGGTGAAGCGCCCAATGAGTTTGGAGGCATTTTCTTGTACATAGGCAGACAAAATGTTTCTGTACACTTCCGAATTAATACTGCTGCCACCATTAGTTACATCATCAATAAAGATGAGTGACCAGTTCCAGAGGCAGCCATGCAAACCCAAGCCATGACAGTACTTCCACTATGCTTCATAGATGAAGTAGTATGTTTCAGATCATATCCAGGTCCTTCCTTTCTCCACACTTTCACCTTTCCATCACTTTGGTATAGCTTTATCTTGATCTCATCTGTCCATAAAACTTTGTGCCAAAACTCACTGGCTCATCTCTGTACTTCTTGGCAAAATGTAATCTAGCCTTTCTATTTTTGGTGCTGATGAGAGGTTTGCATTTTGCTTTGTAGCCTTTGTAATTCTGCTGTCGAAGTCTTCTGCGAATGATAAGTTGTGATACTTTCAACCCTGCACTCTGGAGATTGTTGGTGAACTTTCAACAGTTGTTTTCAGGTTTTTCTTCACAGCTCTGATTATTTTTCTCTTACCAACTGCAGTTGTTTTCCTTGGACGACCTGGCCATTGTCTATTGCTAAGTATACAAGTGGTTTCTTTCTTTTTCAAGATATTCCAAATTGTTGTATTTGCTATGCTCGATTTTTGTGCTTTGGTTCTAATTGAATTATTCTGTTCTTTCAGCTTCCAAATTGCTTGCTTTTCTTTCATAGACAGTTATCTGGTCTTCATGATGGTTTATGCCGACTGACTCCAAAGGCAGACTCCCAAGGCAAAAGCAAAGGCTAAAACCAAGGCTCGACATTCACGGCTCTTTTATGTGTGAACAATCAATGCAACAAGGAATACCTGAGCAACAAGAAACAACTGTCAATCATTTGTTTCAATATTTATGCACACATAAAATGGGGGAACTGAACATAAAAAGTGCTATTGTTCTGCAATGGTAAAACATATATGCATATAAATACCAATAAATAAAAGCCTTCCTTCTGTACCTTCTGTACTCTTGCCTCATATTCATCTTTTGATCTCAAATCCAAAATGCAAATATTTGATTTCGCAAGTAACAAACAGACGAACAAATCCAAATGCAATACCCTCTCATCTGACAAGGGTAAATAAGAAACTTCATAAGTTTTACATTGCATTAACAAATATCAAAGCTTTTAATTTCGATAACAAATTAAGAGAGTACAACGATCATACAAAAGGAAAGTAACTTATACCTGAGGTACACAAGCTGCATCAGAATAGAAGCAACCATGGTTGATTGTGTTTTAGTAAAATGATACATTACTTCCTGCCCATGGTGTTATCCAGCTTTGGACAACAATTATCCCCTCAAATTGGAAAATCTATTCTGCCTTCAATCTAGAATTATTTAGGACATTACATAGTCAGTGCAGGAAATCACTCTTGAAAGCCTTGTTTGTCAAAAACCTCTTGCTCACAGGGGGCTTTTTAATACGGATGTCCTCGACAGGCAAACACCACCATCCTGTGCAGCTAATAGTCTGTAATTGTCAACATGCTTGCTGTTTTCGTTGACCGGAAATTTTTGTATTTTCCCAATTCCAAACACTTTGTTACCTCGCTCGCTGCCATTTTGATTTATGCGCACACGTGCATGAAAGTAGGAAACATGTTCTTATGGGTATTGCTTACCAAAACATACGACAAATTGCCGACAAAAATTACGAGCCTACATGCACGCGACAAAAGTCCAGGTCAAATGACCAGAGAACTCAGCGTCAAGTCTACTCATTTGAGTAAAATAGGAAAATAAAAAGACGGAGGGTCAAGGAAAATAGGGAGCAGGGAATGGGAGGTGAATTGAGACAAAGAAAATGTAGAGGGGAGGGGAAATCAGAGGGAGGGAAATTAAAGGAAATTGATAAATAAGTCTGAAGGAGAGGGGTGGGGGGGGGGGGGGGTGGGAGGGCAGGGTGGTGATGATTTGTTTGGCCGATGATAAAAATGTTTTTTTTTGTACAATAATGTATTCCAGATATAAGATTAAGAACTATTTTACATCACACATATGTAAATATCAACTAATCTTGTGCTCGAAATACAGTTGTAACAAGCATTCTGAGTATTGCGCTGCAATACATGTCCCCTACCAAAGTTCAAAGTGCCATAACTTTGTCAAAAATGATCGAATATGCAAATTTATGCACGGTTGATGCTGGTTTTCAAACTTGATCTAAGGTATGCTGAGACACGTGTGTCACGCCTCGCATCGTTGATAAGCCCACAAGGTCGCTCCGTGGAGCGGCCTGCACGTATTGCACTGTGTGAATTATATAATTACCAACTCACGGTCTGAGGTATTAGCGATTCAAGAGATATCCATTTTTTAAATATTTTCGTTTAATTAACGATATCTGCCAAACCACGTGCCCTATCGCAAATTTCAAAAGGACATTTTAGTAGACTGACATGCTGAACAGATCTGTGAAGTTTCCCCTCGATTGGATCAAAAATGAGGAAGGAGTTAGGTTTTAAAGGTTCATGCTTAAAAACGTCATAACTCTGAAACCATGTGATGCATGACGTCATGTTCGCTGACTTTTTTGTTCGTCATGGGTAAGTGATTCTGCCTGCAAAGTTTGGCCTCGATCTGTTCAGCCATTGCAGAGAAAAAAGGGTTTTCGTGTTTTCACAAAAAACAATATGGCGGCCGAACCACGTGACGTCATAATTACCATTAAAATATTCTGCAGACCGAGTCCCCCCTACGGTGAAAATTTGATCTCAATCGGTCCTATTATTGCAGAGAAAATGTTTTTAAAGGAAATTAAAACTTAAAATGGCACTGAGTTAAGGATTAAGGATCATCAGAATTATCAGAATTACCAAAGTTCAAAGTGCCATAACTTTGTCAAAAATGATCGAAACGTCGCGAAGTTCGAACTCGATCTGTAACTTATGAGGAAACCATGTACCAAGTTTGAAATCTTTAGCATTAAGAGTTTAGAAAAAAAGTCCGGAAAACTGTTCTTTGCGTGACGGACTGACAGACTGACGGACTGACAGACAGACAGACGGAGGGACGGCGTGCAAACCTGTAGTCCCCTCCGGTGCACACCGGTAGGGGACTAAAAATGGCAATATTTCTCATAAACTAGCAAAAATGCCATCTGAATTTCTTCTCTACAAAATTAACTTTTTAACTGACTGACATGGATAAAGGTACATCGTTCAATCTAACCTTCTTCAGTATATGATTACGTGCTGCTCGAATGGTATAATTATGCTGCATTGCCAAAGGAAATACCACGCAAGGTCAACTTGAACACAACATGTCGGAAATAATTTTCAGGATGCAGAGTTCAATGAGCTGTTCACCACAGACAGCTGTACAGTCTTTTGAGGCAAAAGGCAAGAATGCATATTAACCATATTAACAACGAAAGGCTATTAATGCCAAATCAGTGGTGGATTTCTTGGTTGGTGATCAGAAAGGGAGGGAGAAACAGCTCAGCTTCATGGTAACCAAGATTAGGAATGTTAAAACAGAGAGTGGACGAGTCAGCAGAAAAGTCAAGGGTTTTACTGAGGGACAGATGGGTCATTGATGTGAGTTATTAAATGAAGAGTCAAGTCTCATGTGTAAACAATGCGAGTTTTCAGAAGGCAGACAATGTATTGGGCCGTTCCGGCATAGAGACAAGTGTACGTGCATGTACGCATATTACATGTGCACACGTTTTAACATGTACACACACGTATACACAGGTAAACAAACAAACAAATACACACACACACACACACACTTAATTAATTGTACAGTATTGGTGGTTCCTAAATTTAATATAATTTAAAGGATTGCTGTAAATGATGTTAATTTCACAACATCCCATTTTCAACTTTATTTAAATTGTAAACGTCAAAACATAGTTCCCTTACCTAAAGTAAGAACCTTAACCTGTAAGCAATTGACTAGTTTCCCAACTGCACGGATCATCAGCTGGCACCGTTCTTCCTCGACGTTTCGATCCTTTCAGCCCAGCACCTCTCCAAACGGCGGATCCACAACCTCAGTCGCGGATCCACATCAATAGATTACCAACATCAGTTGGGACTTCTGGTTCCAGTTCCTTGAGCTTGGTCGTGCGATTCTTGACTCCTCCTTTTTCCTCAAAGATAAGTACTCCTGGTCGATTTGTCCATTTTCTACTGTTTATTTTGCTGTCCCTCTGTTTACTGTGTGCATTTGTCAGACTTTCCGTACTGGGTTATTTGAGGCCTACCCAGTTACCTCATTTGTCATTGTGTGTCCATGATCGTTTTTATTTGTCCTTTCTCTGTACTACCTCAGTATTTGTATTTCACCCCCTACTTCGTCCCTCAATCCTCCTCAACTATATACCCCATGGTTATTGCGTTAAATACTAATAATAATTCCTCCCCACCACACACCCCCCGCGAGCACGTATTGTCTCTCCACACCCCTCCTTTTCCATTTGCCAATTTCACCTTTCCATCCCCATGGCACTCTGTTCGTGGAGTATTCACCAAACTCCTTCACAATCTCTTTCCACCTTTCTATTTTTACTCAAATCTGCATTCACCTAATCTTCAAAAAATAAATAAACAAACAAACAACAAAGAGTCCCTCCTACCGTACTAACCAAGTCCTTATATACACCTCCACGTTCCTTCGAGCTCCACTCCACTTGGCTTGTTAATATACTTTTATTGTTCTTCTGTTTCCTCCTTTTTGAACCTCTGTCTGCAATCTTCGACCTCCCAGCCTTCCTGCCCTCATATCGGTGAATACCCACATGGTCTTCACGTTATTTATTTTAACATGTTTAAACTGCCTTATCTCGTGATATATTCTCTCTTCTATTACAATTCACTCTTCTTCCTTTTCAAAAAGCTGTTTTCAAATCGTTCTTTCAATCATTCTGATTCTAAAAATTCAATCTCTTACAGCTCTTCCTTTCTCCAATCTCTTAATTCGCCTTTATATCACCCTCCTCTAACATTTTCAAACATATCTCTGACTTGAAAATCTGAAGAATCCCAGCTTGCAATGGATGTTTGTATTTCATTAATTGTTCCTTTTGTACATATTCAGTGTCAAACCCTTCCGTGTCTGTTCCCTCTACTTCTACTCGCCCGTATCCTACCAACCCTATGTCTTACCATGTCCCACTGCATGTCCCCTCGCTCTACTCCCTCTTACTCCCATTCCATCACGACCTCCCCTACCTCTCCCCTTCAAAACTCCCCCCTCACCCCTCCCCTTCAAACCTCCTCACTTACCCCTCCTCCTCAAAGTTTCCTCTTAACTCATCCACAAATCTGTCTCCTTCCCCCTTCCTCTCTCTTCAAACTCATTCCTTCACTTCCTCAAATCTTCTACTTCCCTCTGCCCCCTCTCATATCACTCCTCACTGTGCCTCATCCCATCACCACCTAGCCTTTTGGCCTCCTTCTCCTAATCCTGCCCTTTCTCCTATCTCCTCTGTAATCTCTGACACACTGTCAACAGCTATCCATACCTCCCCCTCTCCCCCATTAAATTACACTCCCCATCCTCCCTCTGTTGTACACGACGCCCCACCAAACATCCAGGTCCTTCGCTCAAACCTGACTGATCTCTCCATACATGTTGCTTTTGACAAACCAGACATAATCTGCTTAACAGAAACTTCCCTCCTTCAAGACGTCTCTAACTCCTTCGTATCTCTCCCTGGATACTCCCTCCTCCGGTATGATAGACCTGAGCCTCGTCCTGGTGGTGGAGTTGCTATCTTTATCAAAAACTCTCTTCCTCACTCTCCCTGCACTGTCCTCACTCCACCCCACCCCCAGGAGTACCTCTGGCTATGGCTTCCCCTCTGCTCCCACCTTTTGTTTATGTGTGTTGTACCGTCCACCAAACAGTGATGACTCCATTTACATCTCGCTCTCTGACAACATGGACCAACTTCTATCCACTCATCCCAACTCTCTCTTCCTCACATGTGGTGATTTCAACTGTCATCATGCAGGCTGGCTGGGTGTGGGCACCTCTCTCACCAGCCATGGCTCCTCAGCAAAGGACTTCTGCGACTCACTGGGACTGACACAATCTGTCAATTCCCCGACCAGGATCTCAGTCAACGGTACATCATCTCTTCTAGACTTGGTTATGACAAACTTCCCTGCAAATGTCGACTCTTCTTCTTCTGCACATATCGGTTCATCTGATAATTTTCTTGTTAAAGTTGACATCTCTCGAGCTGTTATCAGAGAGCCTCCTCAGCGTCGACGAGTCTGGCATTTCACTCATACTGACTGGCATGGTCTTCAAGCAGCCATAAAACTTCTGAACTGGTCTCCCATCAATACTGTCTCTGACATCAACTAACCCTGGAAATTCTTCCAAAGAAATTTGCTCTATCTCATGGACAGATTTATCCCATATCGTCTTCAGTTGTCATACCCTTCCTCCCGTCCATCGTACACTGAATCTTGTGGTGAGGCAGTTGCCCTGAAACAACTTGCCTTCACCTCATGGAGGGCTATTCCAACTGAAGGTAGTCTCAGTTCCTTTCACAAAGATCAGAACAAGTGTGTGACTACCCTCAGGAGAGACAGGAAACAATATCTCTCTACTCTCAAGACTGAACTCTCAAACCTGTCTCCCTCCTCAAAATCCTGGTGGCATCTGGTAAAGTCTGTTTCTGGTGTTTGTTCCCCCTTCATCCTCTCCACAACAACAACAACATGCATTTTAAGGCCATTTTCCCTGCTAGAGCGGGGGTTAGCCTCTCCCTTACCTCAAAAAGCTACACAGCTGATACTGCCCATGAAAATCCCGAATGCCTCAACCCTGTTTGCTTCAAAATATTGTGTCCCAAACCCATAACTTTCTGTACCCACCTTACCCAGTCGAACCCAGCTGCTCCTGCACTCTGTGTCCTCCCTCCTGCACCCACCCTCCCGACAAGGCAGAGAAGTTTCTGTCAAATCTCGACTTCGATTCTGCAACTGGACCAGCCGACATCAGCCGACGAGTCCTAAAATCCTGCTCTGCCACTCTATCACACCGTCTCTCTGTTCTATTCACCCTCTCTTTTGCTCAATGTCATCTGCCATTTGCTTGGAAATCAGCCAACATTACTGCTTCACACAAAAAGGTGGAAAAACAGATCCTTGCAACTACAGACCAATTGCCCTGCTCCCAATCATCAGCAAGGTCATGGAATCCATAATCACTTCTGATATTAATCGCTCAACCATTTATCATGGCTCGTGGACTTCCTCTCCAGTCGCAGTCAACATGTGGCTCTGAATCGAATTCTCTCATCTGCCCTTCCTGTTCAAGCTGGAGTTCCCCAAGGTAGTGTTCAGGGCCCTGTGCTTTTTTCTGGTCTTCATTAATGATCTCTCCGACTCTCTGGAAAATCCTCTCTATCTCTTTGCTGATCACTCACCTGTCATGTCGATGTTTACACTCTCTGCCGCTCCATATCTCAACCCTCAGATCGGCAGGCAGCAGCCTCTTCACTCTCTGCAGACCTTCACAAAATCACAAACTGGTCAAACAAGTGGAACAACTCATTCAAGCCTGACAAATCTCACTCTTACAACCCCATGCAGGGGTTTCTTCGAAAATACCGTCTGAAAAACCCTCCCATCGACTTTCTCAACAATCCTCTTGAAGAAGTTCTGTCACTCAAGCTTTTGGGTCTCACTATCTGCTATGATCTTTCCTGGGAAAACCACATTTCCAAGCTGTCCTCCAAAGCCAATCGCCAACTGGGCATCCTCCATCATGTGAAGTCCTTCCCTGGCACGACTGAGCTCCTCCTCACCACTTACAAAGCTTTCATCCGCAGCTCAATGGAATACTGCTCTCCCCTCTAGGCTGGTGTTCTGGCCTCACACCTAGCTCGGTTTCATGCTGTGGAAACCAAAGCATTCAGAATCATTGGTATCTCCCATGATGAAGCTGATTCTGAGGGCCTTTCACTCTCTCACCGCAGGCAGCTTGGTGGTCTTTCTATCATCTACCGACTCCTCTCTGACTTTACACCCCAGCTCTGTCTGTGCTCTGTCTCCCAAATATTCCTACAGGACGTACAAGATCTGCCAGCAACCCTCTTCTGGTGAAACTGCGAAAATCACGACTCTCTGCTCACCTTCACTCTTTCATTCCTCTTTTCTCCCGCCTTTGGAACAAACTTCCACACTCTCTTCAATCCGACTCTTCCTTCCAGGTCTTCAAAACAGCTGTTCTCCACCATCTCATAGCTTCCCCCATCCAAAAAATGATCTTTTCTACACCTGTTAATACACCCCAAATCCACCTCATTCGAATTCCCTCACCGCTGTTTTCTTTCCTGAAAGTCATTGTAGTGTCCATTTGTTTTTACTGTGTACCCTGCCCCAGCCCTCCCCCTTCCACAGATCTCCTGATGTCCCTGTTCTCTACTGTTATTGTGCTTCCCGCTTTCTCCCCCACTTGTCTTCTACTCCCTTTATTATCTGTTCTATGTGTTAGCTCTTGTACGAGCCTCGACTTAGTATACAAAAAAAAAGATACACAACCTCATTTGCATCCAGGCAATCAGTCAACCCATCAATGCAACATCACTAATCAAACTTTACTTGCTAGAAGATTACATGTATTATCACATATTTATAATTCTTCTCACACATTCCATTATATGATAATGCATTAAATCATGCAAATCTTACCTCAAACATGACATGTCCACCCAGTGGCATAGTGATGGAGGGGGAGCAGGGGGTGGAATGGGGGGGGGAGGGGAAGGAGGAGGTGGGAGGGGTGGGGGGGGAAGCAGGGGGGTGGGGGGGGGAAGGAGGGGGTGAGAGGGGTGGGGGGGTGAAGGAGGGGGTGGGGGGTGAAGGAGGGGGTGGGGGGTGAAGGAGGGGGTGGGAGGGGTGGGCGGAGGTGCGACTGCACCAAGCGCGAAGTGGATGGAATGCCAAATTACACCCTAAAAAAACTTTTTCATGCTCCATTGGATTCTATTTTATATAATAATAAATTATAATACAACGAACTCGTGAGATCACGAGGAGCAACTTTCAGAACGACGTTTTACAGTTTAAACTCCGTGCTACGTGTCAATGTGGTGTCATGTCGATGTTTACAAACTCCTTTCCATCCGAATTCACTTTTTTCCTAATTCCTATTTCTATCATATCGCACAGATGTCCGTGAAGTTAGCACCCTTTACCCGATTCAAAGTTAGGGCTGTACCATTACAAAATTGGGGGGTGTTGTGGATTTATTTGCACAAAAGGCGGATGCGAATGCGTAAATAGGGTAAATTATGGACGAAGGTAATCCGATAATGGTTCGAATCCTGTAAAAGTCTGAGAAACATAATGTAAGATGTGAATAGGGCAATGGTTCAATCCGGTAAACGTTTGAATCGGTTAATCGTTCGAATCCGGTAAACGGTTCATGTGGCCCCCTCAATAGGAATTTCGGACTATGTCAGTGCCTGCAGGGGGCGATATTTTTGACCTTCGCCCCGAGCGCCACAAACCATCACTATGCCACTGTGTCCACCACCCAGCACGTCCACCTGCTTACCACTAAATCAAACTTTTATTCAAATATTCTAACTGTTACTTATAACTGACTTTCTACATGCTCCGAGCAATGCGATGCGAATCCGAGTGGCATGCGACTCCAAGCAACCACTGAAATTGTTTTAAAATACAGTATATATATATATATATATATATATATATATACTAGCTAGGCTCGGCTCGCTCCGCTCGCCTCACCGAGCGTCGTTACTGAGGAACGGGCTTATTTTAGCTGAGGCTAATGACTGTACCTGAGTTGCTGTGTTGTCATGATTTACACCAATCATAATACAAACAATTATTTTGCACAAATGTATTTGTTGTGTTTGTGATATTACATTTTTATAGGCAATTTAGGTTGGACATTTAGGTTGGATTTTTTTTTTCAAGAAAGAACCCCTCAGCACACACATAGGGGAGGGGTAGGTGCAGACTGGAAGTTTGGGACGATTACACCTCACCACTGTTGTGATTGGTACTACGTACTGCGTAGTGCCGTCTGGGGGCGTGGCTTGAGTGGTTAATGGCAGCTCGTCATGATGGCCGTGTGCTCTGTGAGAGCTTGGTATCATCTTTAATAAACCGCTTGATTAAAGGAGATTCCTGAACTTACTACATGGTGGCAGCGCGGGATCGTGAAGATCAACAAGCAGTTTGACGTTTGGTCTTGTTTTCTTTGCGGATTACCACGGCGGCACGTTCCGTGTTTTTTTTCAACATGGCGAAGTTCCCGACAATGGACTGGTCCAGCTCGGACCTGGCGGAGACCTTCAAGTTATTCAAGCAACGAATGAACTTGGTGCTGTCGAACGAGGGCATCGATACTAAAGCCAGGCAGGCCATCAAGATTCAGATTGCTGTGGGAGACGAAGGACTGAGGCGGATCAATGCATCGACTCTGAGTGAGGATGATAAAAAGGATCTGGATAAATTATATAAATTATTCGAGGATCAGTTGGACATTCATGTAAACTTTCGGATTCACCGGCTGGAAATGATGAGATTTCGGCAGCAAGAAGGAGAGTCCATTGATGATTTCGTCAACCGATGCCGACGGAAGGGAAGGTTGTGCAATTTCTCCGAAGCAGAACTCTCGGAACGGATTATCGAGTTGATTGTTGCGAGAACCCCACATGATGATTTTCAAAAGCATCTGCTCGACCAGGAGGTCGGGTACGACATGGACCTGGTTTTAAGTGAGGGACGCAAGTACGAAGCAATGGTAATCGGAAAGCAGGCCATCCAGAAGATGGAAGGGTCTTCATCGTCTGTGAATGCCATGACACATAGACAAAAGTGCAAAAAGTGTAGACTATCACATCCACCACGGAACTGCCCGGCATACAATGATTATTGTATGCATTGTGGTGAAGTGGGACACTGGGCCCGTTGTTGTGAAAATCCCAAACGAAGCACGAGATATGCTGATGGATACGAGTGGAGCCGCCGTCCTGTAATGGGTGGAAGAGGCCGTCGAGTCAGCAGAAGCAAGTTGAGAGGTATGCTTTGGGGAAGTAACAATAATGGGACCTCGGTGAATGAAGTGTCGGGGTATTGTACTGAAGGCGATGAAGACAGTTACGAAAGTGACACTGAGGCATATGAACACACCAAGCCGTTTCATGTGATCAGGGTATCCGCACTGTTATCCGCACTGTGTATGAAGGAGACGAGGGATGAAGTGTACACATTGTTGAACATTGTATGCCCTGACATGAAAGGTGTATACAAACTGCAGTTGAAAGTGGATACAGGTGCGTCAGGGAATACTTTGCCAACGCGTATTGTGAAGGACATGTATGGAAACAAATGGATGTCAAAACTGACTCCGCTTGGTGGGACCAAGCTCACTGCTTACAATGGCAGTGAGATCAAGTGTCATGGAATCCTCAAGCTTTTGTGTCGATATAAAGACTCAGATTGGTTCAAGTACAGGTTCTATGTGGTTGAAGTACCTGTACCTGCAGTACGTGGACTACCAGCGTGTGAACGGCTCAACATCGTCACCATAAACAGCATTGCTGGGCAACGGAGGACATTGCTGAAGGCTGCACCTCCAGCATCAAGGATTCCGAAAGCAATGCGCCATGAGGAACAGGCCTACAAGGTGAATTCCGTGGATGATTTGAAAAGGCTGTTCCCGGACAGGTTTGACTGCATTGGGAATTTTAAAGGAAAAGTGAGGCTTCATCTAAAGCCTGATGCAAAGGCATCGATTGATGCACCAAGGAAGTGTAGTGTTCACATCAAAGGGAAGTTGAAGGAGGAACTAATGAAAATGGAAAAACAGGGTATCATCAGGAAAGTGGACTATCATACGGATTGGTGCTCTTCCATCTGTAATAGTGTAAAGAAAGATGGGAGCTTAAGAGTATGTCTCGATCCGAAACGCCTAAACTCTTGGCTGAAGAGGTGTCCACATAAAATACCGACATTAGACGAGCTGAACCCAGAATTTGCTGACGCCACAATATTTTCAAAATTAGATGCTCGGGCTGGTTATTGGGCTGTGCATCTGGACGAGGAAAGCCAGGATTTGACCACATTCCGCACACCTTTTGGGCGCTGGTGCTTCAAGAGATTGCCTTTTGGGTTATGTGTCAGCCAGGATCTGTTCCAGCAAGCCATGGACCGCATACTCGAGCAAGCACCAGGCTGTATTGGTATCTCCGATGATGTGGCAGTATCAGGACGAACTGAAGAGGAGCATGATCGTAATCTTCTGAACCTGATGAAAGTAGCACGAAGAGAGGGTCTGGTTTTCAACTCTTTGAAATGTATCATCAAGACCGACCGTATCAACTTCTTCAGCTCGATCTACAGCAAACAAGGAATCTCACCTGATCCTGGGAAGATCTGCGACATCCGGAAGATGCCGTCACCGCAGGATAAGGAAGACTTGAGCCGATTCATTGGACTGATGAGCTATCTGTCACCACATATTCCCCACTTTGCGGATAAAGTGGCACCCCTCCGAGATTTACTGAAGAATGGAGTGCCATTCATGTGGCAGGAAGACCATCAGTTTGCATTTGAGCAACTGAAACAGAGTGTTGATGCAGACGCCTGTCTAACATACTATCATCATGACAATGAGACAGTTTTGGAAGTAGATGCGTCACAGAAGGGACTGGGTGCATGCCTTTTGCAGGATGACAAGCCTGTTGCTTTTGCGTCACGTACTCTGACACCCACTATAAAAAAATATATAACCACCTTTAGAGGCCATTTTTCCCCGCAAAGCGGGGGTTGGCCTTTTTCGGGCACCATGGTTGTTGTTGTTTTTTGGTCCCCTTTTTGAAGCAATGTTTTACGGCCGGATGCCCTTCCTGCCGCCAACCCTGTTTGTCGCCTTTTACGACAAGCAGGGAATTACCAGTGAACTGGTACTCAATTAGCCGACCTCGGAAGGATGACAGGCTGAGTCAACCCCCCTGGCGTTAATTCAGCGATCGACCAGGATTCAAACCCAGGATCCTAGGATCCTAAGCTGGCACCCTAGCCGCTAGCCCAACACCATGGACCCACTCAGTCTGCATATTCAAACATTGAACGAGAAACCCTGGCCCTTGTTGCTGGCATACAGAAGTTCCATACTTATGTGTTTGGGAAACGCTTCAAGCTATACACAGACCACAAACCATTGGTCATGATCATCAGCAAACCGCTTACAAGCGCCCCTCCACGGCATCAGCGCCTTCTTGTGAAAATCCAAGGCTACGATTTTGATCTGGAGTATAAGGCCGGCCGTGAGATGATGCTATCAGACATGCTGTCGAGGCTACCGAACCCAGAGAACAATCAGGAACTGCAGTTGGACACACGTGTAGATGGTATTGAGCTTGATGATGTGGATGATCATCATCGCTTTGACCTCATTGATTTCAGCTCAAGGAAACAGGACCAACTCGGAGAGTGTGGAAAGGCTGATACAACCTTTCGACCATTGCAGCAGGTTGTACATCGAGGGTGGCCTGCTAGGATTACAGAGCTGCCTGTGGACCTACGTCCGTACTGGCCATACCGTGATGAAATTGGTATTTGTGACGGTGTTCTCTTCAAAGGTCGACAGGTACTAATTCCAGAGCAGCTACGGAAGGATATCCTCGACCAGCTCCATGAGGCGCACATGGGGATCGAAAAGACAAAACGTCTAGCACGCGAATGTGTTTACTGGCCAAGTATATATCTGGACATTGAGAGAGCTATCAGAACATGTAAGGCATGTCAAGATAACCAACCAGAACAAAGGCGTGAGGCTATGATAGCTCATGAGATACCAGCGGTACCATGGACAAAGGTAGCCAGTGATATGTGTGAGCTACATGGGCAGACCTACCTCTTGGTGACGGATTATTACACCAAGTACCCAGTTGTGAATAGAATGGAATACACGACGAGCAGTGCAGTAGCCAAGGCCACATCTGAATGTTTCAGTATGTTCGGCCCACCTCTGGAGATCATATCGGACAATGGACCTCAATATGTGGGTAAGCCGTACCGTGATATGTGTACCAAATGGAATGTAAAACACACGACAACATCGCCGAGGTATCCACGCAATAATGGATTGGTTGAGAGACAAGTTCAAACAGTGAAGAACATGATCAAAAAGTGTATTAGATCAGGGAGTGACATAGATATTGTACTACAACACCTGAGGTGCACACCTGTAGATTCCCACCTCCCAAGTCCAAGCGAAATGCTGTTCAACCAGCCCATACGCACCAACCTACAAAGTCGTCTGTTGGTTCCTGCACAACAAAGGCATCAGGAAATTCAGGAACGATTGAAGGAACGTGGAGACCGGATGACGAAGCAATACAACAGAACGGCTGGGCCGCAATTACCTGAATTGGCTATTGGACATCGGGTTCGGATTCTGAACAAGGACACGCACCAATGGTACCCCGGGAAAGTTGTGGCCCGCTGTAATGAACCCCGCTCATATATAGTACAGACGCCTAACGGGACGCATCTTCGAGGAACCAGGGCACACTTGCGTGAACTTCATCCACCCGATTGTGGTGCCAAGAGGAAAGACGAACCGACCCAACCAACACATCAAAGTCCACCAACTGCTCGACACGTACATTTCAACAACGACGCTTCAGCAATGGAAACTAATGGCTGCTCCATCTCCAAGGATGACGAGAGTGCTGAGACAACAAGGCCGGACAACTCTCCGTACTCGACCAGATCAGGCCGTGTGATTCGAAAACCGTTGAGATATCGTGATAGTGAATAACGACCACCAGAAGTCAGCCCTTGTCATGTTGGTGCAGAGACAATGCGTTGATTGGAATGATTCTGTGTGTTCTCTGTTTTAGCTAATCATACTGAGCAGTAATTACATTTTGGTTAAGAGTTATAACAGTAACCCCATATCCCATCTATGTGTGGTTCAAGTTGTGTCCGATTGTGTTTATTATTTTGATTTAGTTTAGTAGTGTTTTGTTGCGTACAAACATAATAATTTCAATGAAAGGGAGATGTTGTGATTGGTACTACGTACTGCGTAGTGACGTCTGGGGGCGTGGCTTGAGTGGTTAATGGCGGCTCGTCATGATGGCCGTGTGCTCTGTGAGAGCTTGGTATCGTCTTTAATAAACCGCTTGATTAAAGGAGATTCCTGAACTTAATACAACCACCACGTAATTTAAAACACCTCACCACCACATAATTTAAAACACCTCACCACCACATAATTTAAAACACCTCACCACCACATAATTTAAAACACCTCACCACCATAATTTAAAACACCTCACCACCACATAATTTAAAACACCTCACCACCACATAATTTAAAACACCTCACCACCACATAATTTAAAACACCTCACCACCACATAATTTAAAACACCTCACCACCATAATTTAAAACGCCTCACCACCACATAATTTAAAACACCTCACCACCACATAATTTAAAACACCTCACCACCACATAATTTAAAACACCTCACCACCACGAAATTGAAAACCCCTCACAGCCACGAAATTAAAAACACCTCACCACCACAAAATTTAAATCACCTCACAGCCATAAAACAAGTAAAAAAAACACCTCACAGCCACGAAATTGAAAACACTTCACCACAACAAAATTGAAAACACCTCACAGCCATAAAACACGTAATAAAAACACCTCACAGCCATAAAACACGAAATAAAAACACCTCACAGCCATAAAACACGTAATAAAAACACCTCACAGCCATGAAATTAAAAACACCTCACAGCCATGAAATTAAAAACACCTCACCACCACATCATTTAAAAACACCTCACGACCACGTAATTAAAAACACCTCACCACCACGAAATTAAAAACACCTCACCACCACGAAATTAAAAACACCTCACAGCCATAAAACACATAAAAGAAACACCTCACAGCCACGAAATTAAAAACACCTCACCACCACGAAATTAAAAACACCTCACAGCCATAAAACATGTAATTAAAAACACCTCACAGCCACGAAATTAAAAACACCTCACCACCACGAAATTGAAAGCACCTCACAGCCACGAAATTGAAAACACCTCACAGCCATAAAACACGTAATAAAAACACCTCACAGCCACAAAATTGAAAACACCTCACAGCCATAAAACACGTAATAAAAACACCTCACAGCCACAAAATTGAAAACACCTCACCACCACGAAATTGAAAACACCTCACCACCACAAAATTGAAAACCCCTCACAGCCATAAAACACGTAATAAAAACACCTCACAGCCACGAAATTGAAAACACCTCACAGCCACGAAATTGAAAACACCTCACAGCCATAAAACACGTAATAAAAACACATCACCACCACATAATTCAAAATACCTCACCACCACGTTATTAAAAACACTTCACAACCACGGAAACAAAAGTTTGAGGGAGTCGTTAAGTGACAACACAGACACTGCCCAGATATGTAGATATATAGATAAATGACTGTACCCGAGTTGCCGTTTTGTCATGGTTTAAACCAATCATAATTCAAACAATTATTTTGCACAAATGTATTTGTAATATACGTGATATTACTTTTTATAAACAATTGAAGTCGAAAAAAAAAATTCCCAAAAAATAAAAAATTTGAAAATTTGAAAATTTTTCAGAGAACATACCCTTAGGACATACCGACGGGAGAGATATGTGCATACCAGAAGTTTGGTACGATTTCACAAAAGTTTGAGAAAGTAGTTCAGTGACAGACAGACAACACAACACAGGACAGACGCTGCACAGATATATATATATATATATATATACAGACTTGGCATTTAATATGGAATATTATTTTTTTCTTGACTTGGGTTTACTTTCTGAACTCGGTATATCAATCTGGTGAGTTTCTTTTCCGCTTCGGTGATTTCTTTGTTAAAAGAACCATGTCACTGATTGTCTGTCGCAGCAAGAAGTCAATAACAGGATTATATCACAGGTGGCGTGACAAAATGTACAGACAGGTACATTTGACGATTGGCTTCACAATCGGGTATATAAGGGTTGTTGCGTTCTGTATTAGTCGAAAACAACTGCTGCACATCTACAAAAGTTATTTCCGCTTCCCCTGGAGATGGTCCGTCAACTCGACAATGCTGTTTGTCATTTAGTGGTGGCTTTACGAAATTCCAGCATGAAACAGCATGCTATTGCTTGGCAGTATGGCATCACTCAAGGTCAGGTGTCAAATATCCTGAAACGAAATGCTCAGAGGGGTGTCCCTACTCCAATACCGAGGCCAGGACGTCCCCGCAGAATCACAAGGAGGGATGATCGCCAGCTGCACCTGTTAGTCCGCAATGGCCGTACCAAGTCAGCGAATCGGCTTAGGGCTGAGTGGCAGCAACTGACAAATGTGCCTGTATCCAGAAGGCTAGTCAACCAACGACTGGTTCAAGCAGGCTATCGTGCCAGGCATCCCCTGAGAAAGCCACGTCTGACCAGACAACACCGCCAGCGCCGATTGCAGTGGGCCAGAGAGCACCGCCAATGGCAGCCAGGACACTGGAATCACGTGATCTTCAGTGACGAGTCTAGATTTCTGGTTTATCGTCAAGATGGCCGCGTCCGAGTGCGCAGACAAGTGCATGAAGCCTACAACGAAGATTGTATAGTGCCAAGAGTCCAAGCTGGAGGCGGTGGGGTGACCGTTTGGGCTGCTTTTCATGCAGGGGGCAAAACTGACCTGGTTGTTCTGAATAGAAACCTGAACCAGTTCAAGCACAGGGCCATTCTGGAAGAAACATTGCTTCCATTTGATCGTGCAGCCTTTCGAGGAAACTTTGTCTTCCAAGATGACAATGCACGGCCTCATCGTGCTCGCATGATCCAACACTTTCTTGCTGACCGTGGTGTAGAGCATATGGAGTGGCCTGTCATGTCCCCGGATATGAATCCGATAGAGAACTTGTGGGCAGAATTAACGCGTCAAATCGACAACTTGGACCAGCAGCCTGCCTCTGTGCATGAATTGCAGCAGGCTATTGTAACTGCATGGCAAGCGATTCCTGTCCAAACCTTGGCAAATCTCGTGAACAGCATGCCTCAACGTGTACGTGCTCTCCTGAATGCTCGTGGGGGTTACATGAAGTACTGAACTGTAATTTTACTGTCCGTAATCCCAGTCGTAATTGAACTTTTGTTTTTGTAAAAAAAAATTTTGGCTAATGTGCAAAATAAAGAGATACTTCTGGAAAATACACTGAAGTTTAACACAGTACTGTCCGTGAATTGAGTTCGATATCAGTTTACATCACTTTCAAGGATCAATTTATTTGCTTCGAAATGTCAAATGTGGTTTTTGTTTCTTTTAAAGGTCACATTAACAAAATCTAGAATAATTTCAACATAATTCCAATGAACTTTTGGTTCTAAGTCATCTTGAAAAGTAAGTTCACCCCCACAAAAAAAATATTCCATATTAAATGCCAAGTCTGTATATATATAATATTATATACTAGCGGGGTCACCCGTGGGAATCCCACGGGCATGGATGTGTGTGACATTTCGACATATTGAGTTATATGCTGCACATTCATTTTTACAAAATGGTTACTGGCAAGTCATCAGATCCAGAAATGGTGTGATGAACACAATTTATTTATTTCACATAATATGTGACCCCTCACTCCTCTCCACCTGACACTCTCCTGTCTCCACCTGACACTCTCCTGTCTCCACCTGACACTCTCCTCTCTCCACCTAGCACTCCTCTCCTCTCCAAACCCTCACATCCCTCTCCTTTCCAATCCCTCACCTCTCCAATCCCTCACACTCCTCTCCTCTCCAATCCTTCACACGCCTCTCCAATCGCGCCTCACACTCCTCTCCAATCGCGCCTCACACTCCTCTCCAATCGCGCCTCACACTCCTCTCCAATCGTGCCTCACACTCCTCTCCAATCGTGCCTCACACTCCCCTCCAATCACGCCTCACACTCCTCTCCAATCGTGCCTCACACTCCTCTCCAATCGCGCCTCACACTCCTCTCCAATCGCGCCTCACTCGCCTCTCCAATCGGCTTTCCCCGTCTCGTTTCTCTCCTTTTTCTCCCGTCTCGTTCTTTTTCTTGCTCCAAATCGGCCCGTCGGAATCGGAAATCGGCCCGTCTCGCCCGTCGGCCCGTCGGAATCGGAAATCGGCCCGTCTTGCTTTTGTGCTTGTGCGTAAATAAATTGTGTTCATGACACCATTTCTGGTGTTGGGCTAGCGGCTAGGGTGCCGGCTTAGGATCCTGGGTTCGAATCTCGGTCGATCGCCGAATTAATGCCAGGGGGGTTGACTCAGCCTGTCATCCTTCCGAGGTCGGCTAATTGAGTACCAGTTCACTGGTAATTCCCTGTTTGTCGTTGAAGGCGGCAAAAAGGGTTGGCGTCAGGAAGGGCATCCGGCCGTAAAACATTGCTTCAAAAAGGGGACAAAAAAACAACAACTACCACGGTCCCCGAAAAGGCCAACCCCCGCTTTGCGGGGAAAAATGGCCTCTAAACGGTGGTTTTTACACCATTTCTGGATCTGATGACTTGCCAGTAACCATTTTGTAAAAATGAATGTGCAGCATCTAACTCAATATGTCGAAATGTCACACACATCCATGCCCGTGGGATTCCCACGGGTGACCCCGCAAGTTTGCATTGACGTTCGTCGATGGACTCGTTCGCCCGTCTCATTCGTTTTCTTGCTGCATCCTGTTCAAGTCTGCGTTCTTCATCGATCGTCTCATTCATTTTGGAAATAGAAGTTTCCACGCAGCGCATGAATTGTCACGATCCTCAAGAGGAATTTGTCTCGTAATCATCAAATGATAAATGGCAAGTAAATTATATTGTGGAAAATTAAAGATTTCAAATAAACCTATTTAAAGTGTATTCGCACATAACTAATTTTAAAAAACGAAGAAATATCTCTCGGTAATTTCCTGAAACATATTTTACTTCCGGCTAATAATGTTGAATTAAATAAAAACGAAGAAATATATGTCGGCATCATTGTTGACGTTTTTGTGACGACTGTCATCAAACGAAAAAGTAATATATCTTAACGGAAAAGCAAAAGCGAATTTTTAATATATATCGACACGTTGCCGTCGGTGTCATGTTGGGCAGTGTATGATACACCATGACGCGATTTTAAAAAATATATCTCTGCATTTTCCCGCGTGTGTGGAATGTTCTCAATTATTGCTGACACCGAGTCCAAAACCATCGATAAAAATGAAATCATATGGTGAGTTAGATTGGAGATAAAGGCGTGAGAGAGACTCAATGGCCTTGAAGTTGAAGTTACAGGCGTTTGAGAATTCATTTCGTTCTATAAACGGCAACTTTCATTGGATTTCCTTCCCGTTTTTTTTCAACCGAGTCGAAAACTATGTTAGCGACTGTGAAAAATGAAATGATATATCGAATTTTTAATATGTATCGACACGTTGCCGTCGGTGTCATGTTAGGCGGTGTATGATACACCATGACGCGATTTTAAAAAATATATCTGCATTTTCCCGCGTGTGTGGAATGTTCTCAATTATTGCTGACACCGACTCTAAAACCATCGATAAAAATGAAATCATATGGTGAGTTAGATTGGAGATAAAGGCGTGAGAGAGACTCAATGGCCTTGAAGTTACAGGCATTTGAGAATTCATTTCGTTCTATAAACGGCAACTTTCATCGGATTTTCTTCTCGTTTTTTTTCAACCGAGTCTAAAACTATGTTAGCGACTGTGAAAAATGAAATGATATATCGAATTTAAAATAGATATCGACACATTGCCGTCGGTGTCATGTTGGGCGGTGTATGATACACCATGACGCGATTTTAAAAAATATATCTCTGCATTTTCCCGCGTGTGTGGAATGTTTGTGGAAAATTAAAGATTTCAAATAAACCTATTTAAAGTGTATGCGCACATAACTAATAAAAAAAACGAAGAAATATCTCTCGGTAATTTCCTGAAACATATTTTACTTCCGGCTAATATGTTGAATGAAATAAAAACGAAGAAATATATGTCGGCATCATTGTTGACGTTTTTGTGACGACTATCATCAAACGAAATAGTAATATATCATAACGGAAAAGCAAAAGCGAATTTTTAATATATATCGACACATTGCCGGCGGTGTCATGTTGGGCGGTGTATGATACACCATGACGCGATTTTAAAAAATATATCTCTGCATTTTCCCGCGTGTGTGGATTGTTCTCAATTATTGCTGACACCGAGTCTAAAAGTAAAACCATCGATAAAAATGAAATCATATGGTGAGTTATATTGGAGATAAAGGCGTGAGAGAGACTCAATGGCCTTGAAGTTACAGGCCTTTGAGAATTCATTTCGTTCTATAAACGGCAACTTTCATCGGATTTTCTTCCCGTTTTTTTTCAACCGAGTCTAAAACTATGTTAGCGACTGTGAAAAATGAAATGATTTATCGAATTTGATTTGAAATAAAACTGGGGGAGAGCAAGACACCACGGGCCTACAAAACAGGACTCAAAGCTATGCGAGTTAATAAAATGGTGGATATTTGTTTATAGCCACTCCCAGAATGGGTGGAGCTATGGGTGGAGCTACTCTGCAAACCGAGTAAGCCACACCCCGGACAGACACCCAACAGATAGACAGACAGACAGACAGACAGAATCATCTACGGCTATTATAATATAGATATATATATATATATATATATATATATATATATATATAAATATATATATATATATATATATATATATATATATATATATATATATATATATATATATATATATATATATATTGTTGCGGATATGAGGACTGTATATTTTTTTTATTGTGTGAATTATTATTATTGGTTATTCTGCGCCTCCTGCCTCCGGAGCTGTGTAAAGATCAAAGGGCATCCCATAATTAGTCCACAAGCATACACGTCAGCCAATAATAGAATACCCCTGTTCGATAGTTATATCTTATTCTGTGTTTTAGGGTAAGGCTGTGTCTCCCATTAATAGAAGTACTCCATTGCACCAAGTGAAAGAGATAGATTCCCTTCATTCCCATTCCCAAAACCTCCATTCCCCCTTTTCGTCAATTAGAAACTACCTCCCCTCCAATAACCGCCATTGACCACGAGGCAGGGTCGGAGAAGAAAGGCGTGTCTCCACCTCGTCATAGAGGGGAGGAGTGAGCCAGCCCCACTCGACCAACCATGAGCCAGGGGTTTGGCTAGGGAGGGCGGAGGAAGAGCTATCGGGGAGGTTCGCAAAGGTTGAGGGGCGGGGCCTATATAACCCGCAGCGCGACGCTCCCCAAGGAGTCGAGCTTTGAAGAAGAAAGAGATGAGTACTGAGCATTGAGATGAGAAGAGGCTGCGCTTTTAAAGAGAGGCGCTGAGAGGAGGGAATGAGCAGGCGTGACCGCAGCTAAAATCCGCAGCGCGACGCTCCCAAAAGAGAAGCTGAGACAAGCTTTGGCGGAGATGAGCTTTTACCGGCAGAGAAAAGGGAGCCCAAGCCGTTGAGAAGAGAGAGGGTCCAAGAAGCAGAGCTGAGTTGTGTGGTTTTGGTCGTCAGTGGTTGCGTTGTGGTGGTCAGTGGTTGCGTTGGTTGCGTTGAGTTGTCGGTGGTGAGGAGTGATTGGACCAAGAGAACATAGAGAACATCCAAGGAGGGGACATCCCAGAAAGCACAAAGCCTGCTGTAATCCTGGAAAAGCACGCGACGTCCACAGCAGCAGCAGCAGCGGCGGCCACAGCAGCAACCACACTCAACAGCCGCTTGGGGCCTGGACGGCGGTTTTGAGCAGGGCCGCGAAGGAACGGCGGCTGCTAAACGCGCCGATCGTGCTGTACAATACAACTCCTAGCCATCCTCTCCTTCCAGCCAATTCCTGTCATCATTCCCCGTGTGAGTCTGTCTTTTGTTTGTTCTGTCCCTGGGTTAATTAAGACTGTAGGTAAGCTAGCGTTGCACTGTGTATCTAATCTCGTCTGTAAATAAACGTGACTGCTTTATTTTTGCTTGTGTGTATAATAAATCCAATTACTCTTCTGTACGTCTTCTCGTCTTATTCCTTTTCCTCTTTGCATTCGGTCGTTTTAGAGTTTTCCAGATTGGGCAGCTGCGGTGCGATACGGCCAAAGTTTGGGGTGAATCGGGTGAGTTGGGGAAGAATCGGGGGAACTGTTAGGTCGCGGTCATACCAACCGCTCGGTCAACAAATAACATCTTAACCGCGACAGTAACAATTGGTGTCGAGGAGTGAGATTCGAGGCCCGAACCAAAAAAAAAAAAAAAAAAAAAAAAACATCTAGGAAAAAATTTTGGTCAAAATTATAAAGTACCGAAATTTGATTTTGTTTTAAAGAAAAACCCGAATTTTGAAATCGCGCCATGGCTGGTCAAGGCGATCGAATGCCGGTGGGTGAGCTAGAGGAGGGGTTAGGAGTAACCCAGGATCAGAGGGACGAAGTAGAGGAGAACATTGGCAATATGGTTGAGGGGGTATCAGACGCACAAAATGGCGCTCTCGCGCACGAGGTTTCAGGCGCGCAAAAAGGCGCCTCGCACGTGCGCGCGGTAGCCGAGCCCGCTGTATCAGCGGGCTTTAACATGCAGCCGATTGACATGCAGGCCCTCATTGCGCAGCTACAGGCAGCTGTGCAGATGAGTATGGGCGACCAAATTGGAGGTTTGAAAAACAGTATGGGGGTAATGAGGGACGAATTGAGGGCTGATAGTGAGCGAATGAGGGACGAAGCGAGGGCTCAGAGTGAGCAATTGGGGGTAATGGGGGGCGAAATGGGGGGCAAAATTGGAGAAATGGGGGGCAAAATGAGAGAAATGGGGGAACGGCTAGAAGCTAAATTTGAGGGATTAGACAAGAAATTTGAGGGATTAGACAAGAAATTTGAGGGATTAGACAATGGGTTAGAGGGGGTGAAAAATGGGTTAATGGGGTTAGAAAATAGGATGGAAGACAAATTGCGGGAAATAGGGGAACAATCTGCCAGGGAAATCAAACGAATGGGGAACCAGATAGAGGAGGTGCAAATCGGGTTAGAAAGTAAACTGGATGCTCAGAGGGATGAATTGGGACAGATGAGGGTGGCATCTACAAAAGAGATGGAGGAGATGAAAGAGGAGATACGACGAGGTGTAAGTGAGGAGGTTTCGGGGCTACGCGAGGAGGTAAAGCGAGGTGAGAAGCGTATGGAGAAAGAGGTGAGGAATAATACGGCGAGGTTACAAGGGGGAATAGAAGATCTGACGGAGGAGGTGGAACAGCTGACGGAGGGACAGATGGAGTTAGTGGAGCAGGTTCAAAGGAACACTGCAGTACTAGGAGGGTTAAAGGCGACACAAAAAGAAATTAAAAATGACTTGATAGCGACACAGAGGCAATGTCAGATGGTACGTGAGGGGCTGACAATGAGGTTGGACGAGGTGACAGAGGTAATGGAGACAAAGGACCGGCAGGTGAGGATGCACATAGAGACGGTCACGGTAGCCTTAGAGGACGAACTTGAGGAGACGCACCGGGAAATAAAAGAGGTGAAGCAAAAATTAGAGGAAGTGGAAGAAGAGGTGAGTGAAATTAAGAAGAGACGGACAGAAACTAAGAGAGAAATACGGGAGGAGGTGATGGAATATGTACAAGGTCGGTGCTCAACTCATGATGTGCTGCTCACTAACCAAATAAAGGGTTTGCAGGTGGCAAAAGAGGTGCGGAGACGAGGTGCCAAGGTGAGTGGCGAAATATTCGGCAATGTATATGATGTGAGGAAAGCTTCAGTCGGCTTGGGGATTGGTTTGGAACCGGGTGTTCGTGAGAGGCCGTTGGTGAAGTGTGCGACAGGTCTGGTGTGCGAAAAACGAGGTGTGCGAGAATGTCCGACCATGGGGTGTGTGAGGAAAAAGTGCGCGCCGAGGAGTGAGTGTGCCGTCAAGAGTGAGTTGGTCGAAGCGCGTGTGCGAGGGGGTACATGGAAGCGCGGTGTGGTAAGTGTTACGGAGGAAGTAACGAAAGAGTGTGCGCAAGAGGATGCGCGAGAAAGGTGTGCAACTGAACAGGTGTATGGAGCAGTGTATGAGTGAGTGAAGGTGATTGTGTATTGTGCTGACCGAATGGTCCAGGAAGAGGAGGAGGGTGCAGGTGGCACCAGGTGTGAGTGCACAGGTGTGCAACAACAGGTATGGAAAACGGTTGTGTGGAATACATGGAGTGTGGAATATATGGGGTATTGGAATGGATGGTCATGGAGTGAGTATGGTGGAAATTGTGGAGTGGAGTGGATGGTGCGAAGGTGTGAATGGGGGAAGAGTGGACCCCCATCACGGATACCCGGGGCGGGTAGAGTAAGTTTTAGGTAGAGGGTATAGGTAAATTGTGGTTGGATATTGGCATCTGTGGTGCGGGTGGAAGAATGGTATTTGGATGGGTGCATTAGTGTTGTGGAAATGGCTGGGCGTGTAGCCTGTTAGTGTGTGTAGTTGGTTTGGGCACTCCACCACTGTGAGGATGTCGGCCAGGTGAGGCCGCAGGTGGGCTCTGGGAGCCGGTAGTTGTGGATGGGGCCCAAGGATCCGGAGGACGGCCCCGGGTAGCCCAGTGCCAGAGGGCACCGAGTGGGGTGACAGAGCCAGGAGGGGCCTTCCCAAATTAGATAGGTTAGGTAAGGAGCAGGTAAGCTCGGGTGGCAACTACAGTGGTGGAGGTGTGCAGGTGGGTAGACCTGCTGGGAGAGCTACACGTCACAGCCCAGAAATTGTGCAAGGGCACCGGGAGATGAATCGGGGGAGTGAGACCCCAAATTGAGAAGCACCACAGTTTGGTCAATGGGAATTGGTTTTTAGAACCCATAGTGTAAGTTGGCCAATGGATTGGCAGGGAGAGACCCCGGGTAGTGTAAAGTGTATTAAAGTCATTTAGAGAATAGATAGGATGAAGGATCTCCTCGCACCATCTGCATCCACTCACCTGAGGTGACAGGTACTCCACACCATGCCATGTTTTGATTATTTTTTATGATGCAAATGTTTGGATTGTGAGACGCATCATGACGTGGGTGTGACATTGTGCGTAATTCCATCTCTCCCTCCTTATGAGGATTGATGACGAATTGGGTGATGGCAAATTTTGGATAGTGGGGGAGTGAAGACGAATTTGGTATAAGGGAAATAAGGGGAAGATGTGACGGTAGCGACGGATTGGTAATGTGTAGATTTTTGTACATATGGGGTAAGGGCAAGGGTAGTGTAGGTGACAGGGGGGTGACGTACGGTAGGGACGAGCTTTCTCATTTCGCTCTCCGTGCGCATTTCGCCTTGCATTGCCTTATTGACGTGTACCCTTGTGACCTTACCCCTCGCTCATTTCTCTTGTCCCCCTTTTGTCTCCCACATGACCTGTGCGCCATGGGGCGCCGAGGGGAGCGTGCGTGAGTCGGCCATTGTGCGCCCGGAACTCTCAGAACCAGCTGTCTGCATCGATGCACCACATTATGGACCACATGTCTGTGGCCGAGCACCACTTATGGACCCCATGGGTTGGGGCATGGCCCCTCTGCTGGAACCGGCCATGAGGGCCCGAAATCTTGCTGGCGGGCCTTGGCCACAGGGCACCGATGCCCCACAGGTGAACCACACGTAGTCGGCCCTGTGGGCCATAAATAAAGAAAATAAAATGGACACGTTGGGCACACTTTATTGCAAATAGGCCGCCAGTAAGAAAATGAAAGAAAGACAACAACTGGAAGACAATAATAATAACCAGCAGAGGGAGCCGAAGAGCAAGAGACACCTGCAGGGTTAGGGGTTGTTGTTTTTATTTTCATGAACAATGGTGACTGCACCGATTGGTGCTTGGGTGTGTATTGGTGCGTTTTTGGGTGCTTTAATGGTGCATTGATGCAGAGCAGACTGTCTCCCCCCAGAAAGAACAATCGCAGGTCCTGGGTTAGTCTTGTAAATAAAAATAGCATCATTGTAAATAATGCTCCCCACCGTCAGTGTGTAGTTTGAAGACCATTCCGCAATTCGGTTAACTGTGGGGGTAAGTCTGTTAGGCAGGGTGCAATGGAGCAGCGGGACACATTTATTTATGTTTTTAAACTGTCGCACTCAGGGTCAGGTTAAAAGTAAAGGGAACTACACCTACGTGTCACACTAAATAAAAGTTGTAGGCCCGGGACGTGCCTAAGAGGAGGAGAGTGCAGTGTTGCGGTTATGAGGACTGTATATATTTTTTATTGTGTGAATTATTATTATTGGTTATTCTGCGCCTCCTGCCTCCGGAGCTGTGTAAAGATCAAAGGGCATCCCATAATTAGTCCACAAGCATACACGTCAGCCAATAATAGAATACCCCTGTTCGATAGTTATATCTTATTCTGTGTTTTAGGGTAAGGCTGTGTCTCCCATTAATAGAAGTACTCCATTGCACCAAGTGAAAGAGATAGATTCCCTTCATTCCCATTCCCAAAACCTCCATTCCCCCTTTTCGTCAATTAGAAACTACCTCCCCTCCAATAACCGCCATTGACCACGAGGCAGGGTCGGAGAAGAAAGGCGTGTCTCCACCTCGTCATAGAGGGGAGGAGTGAGCCAGCCCCACTCGACCAACCATGAGCCAGGGGTTTGGCTAGGGAGGGCGGAGGAAGAGCTATCGGGGAGGTTCGCAAAGGTTGAGGGGCGGGGCCTATATAACCCGCAGCGCGACGCTCCCCAAGGAGTCGAGCTTTGAAGAAGAAAGAGATGAGTACTGAGCATTGAGATGAGAAGAGGCTGCGCTTTTAAAGAGAGGCGCTGAGAGGAGGGAATGAGCAGGCGTGACCGCAGCTAAAATCCGCAGCGCGACGCTCCCAAAAGAGAAGCTGAGACAAGCTTTGGCGGAGATGAGCTTTTACCGGCAGAGAAAAGGGAGCCCAAGCCGTTGAGAAGAGAGAGGGTCCAAGAAGCAGAGCTGAGTTGTGTGGTTTTGGTCGTCAGTGGTTGCGTTGTGGTGGTCAGTGGTTGCGTTGGTTGCGTTGAGTTGTCGGTGGTGAGGAGTGATTGGACCAAGAGAACATAGAGAACATCCAAGGAGGGGACATCCCAGAAAGCACAAAGCCTGCTGTAATCCTGGAAAAGCACGCGACGTCCACAGCAGCAGCAGCAGCGGCGGCCACAGCAGCAACCACACTCAACAGCCGCTTGGGGCCTGGACGGCGGTTTTGAGCAGGGCCGCGAAGGAACGGCGGCTGCTAAACGCGCCGATCGTGCTGTACAATACAACTCCTAGCCATCCTCTCCTTCCAGCCAATTCCTGTCATCATTCCCCGTGTGAGTCTGTCTTTTGTTTGTTCTGTCCCTGGGTTAATTAAGACTGTAGGTAAGCTAGCGTTGCACTGTGTATCTAATCTCGTCTGTAAATAAACGTGACTGCTTTATTTTTGCTTGTGTGTATAATAAATCCAATTACTCTTCTGTACGTCTTCTCGTCTTATTCCTTTTCCTCTTTGCATTCGGTCGTTTTAGAGTTTTCCAGATTGGGCAGCTGCGGTGCGATACGGCCAAAGTTTGGGGTGAATCGGGTGAGTTGGGGAAGAATCGGGGGAACTGTTAGGTCGCGGTCATACCAACCGCTCGGTCAACAAATAACATCTTAACCGCGACAGTAACAATTGGTGTCGAGGAGTGAGATTCGAGGCCCGAACCAAAAAAAAAAAAAAAAAAAAAAAAACATCTAGGAAAAAATTTTGGTCAAAATTATAAAGTACCGAAATTTGATTTTGTTTTAAAGAAAAACCCGAATTTTGAAATCGCGCCATGGCTGGTCAAGGCGATCGAATGCCGGTGGGTGAGCTAGAGGAGGGGTTAGGAGTAACCCAGGATCAGAGGGACGAAGTAGAGGAGAACATTGGCAATATGGTTGAGGGGGTATCAGACGCACAAAATGGCGCTCTCGCGCACGAGGTTTCAGGCGCGCAAAAAGGCGCCTCGCACGTGCGCGCGGTAGCCGAGCCCGCTGTATCAGCGGGCTTTAACATGCAGCCGATTGACATGCAGGCCCTCATTGCGCAGCTACAGGCAGCTGTGCAGATGAGTATGGGCGACCAAATTGGAGGTTTGAAAAACAGTATGGGGGTAATGAGGGACGAATTGAGGGCTGATAGTGAGCGAATGAGGGACGAAGCGAGGGCTCAGAGTGAGCAATTGGGGGTAATGGGGGGCGAAATGGGGGGCAAAATTGGAGAAATGGGGGGCAAAATGAGAGAAATGGGGGAACGGCTAGAAGCTAAATTTGAGGGATTAGACAAGAAATTTGAGGGATTAGACAAGAAATTTGAGGGATTAGACAATGGGTTAGAGGGGGTGAAAAATGGGTTAATGGGGTTAGAAAATAGGATGGAAGACAAATTGCGGGAAATAGGGGAACAATCTGCCAGGGAAATCAAACGAATGGGGAACCAGATAGAGGAGGTGCAAATCGGGTTAGAAAGTAAACTGGATGCTCAGAGGGATGAATTGGGACAGATGAGGGTGGCATCTACAAAAGAGATGGAGGAGATGAAAGAGGAGATACGACGAGGTGTAAGTGAGGAGGTTTCGGGGCTACGCGAGGAGGTAAAGCGAGGTGAGAAGCGTATGGAGAAAGAGGTGAGGAATAATACGGCGAGGTTACAAGGGGGAATAGAAGATCTGACGGAGGAGGTGGAACAGCTGACGGAGGGACAGATGGAGTTAGTGGAGCAGGTTCAAAGGAACACTGCAGTACTAGGAGGGTTAAAGGCGACACAAAAAGAAATTAAAAATGACTTGATAGCGACACAGAGGCAATGTCAGATGGTACGTGAGGGGCTGACAATGAGGTTGGACGAGGTGACAGAGGTAATGGAGACAAAGGACCGGCAGGTGAGGATGCACATAGAGACGGTCACGGTAGCCTTAGAGGACGAACTTGAGGAGACGCACCGGGAAATAAAAGAGGTGAAGCAAAAATTAGAGGAAGTGGAAGAAGAGGTGAGTGAAATTAAGAAGAGACGGACAGAAACTAAGAGAGAAATACGGGAGGAGGTGATGGAATATGTACAAGGTCGGTGCTCAACTCATGATGTGCTGCTCACTAACCAAATAAAGGGTTTGCAGGTGGCAAAAGAGGTGCGGAGACGAGGTGCCAAGGTGAGTGGCGAAATATTCGGCAATGTATATGATGTGAGGAAAGCTTCAGTCGGCTTGGGGATTGGTTTGGAACCGGGTGTTCGTGAGAGGCCGTTGGTGAAGTGTGCGACAGGTCTGGTGTGCGAAAAACGAGGTGTGCGAGAATGTCCGACAATGGGGTGTGTGAGGAAAAAGTGCGCGCCGAGGAGTGAGTGTGCCGTCAAGAGTGAGTTGGTCGAAGCGCGTGTGCGAGGGGGTACATGGAAGCGCGGTGTGGTAAGTGTTACGGAGGAAGTAACGAAAGAGTGTGCGCAAGAGGATGCGCGAGAAAGGTGTGCAACTGAACAGGTGTATGGAGCAGTGTATGAGTGAGTGAAGGTGATTGTGTATTGTGCTGACCGAATGGTCCAGGAAGAGGAGGAGGGTGCAGGTGGCACCAGGTGTGAGTGCACAGGTGTGCAACAACAGGTATGGAAAACGGTTGTGTGGAATACATGGAGTGTGGAATATATGGGGTATTGGAATGGATGGTCATGGAGTGAGTATGGTGGAAATTGTGGAGTGGAGTGGATGGTGCGAAGGTGTGAATGGGGGAAGAGTGGACCCCCATCACGGATACCCGGGGCGGGTAGAGTAAGTTTTAGGTAGAGGGTATAGGTAAATTGTGGTTGGATATTGGCATCTGTGGTGCGGGTGGAAGAATGGTATTTGGATGGGTGCATTAGTGTTGTGGAAATGGCTGGGCGTGTAGCCTGTTAGTGTGTGTAGTTGGTTTGGGCACTCCACCACTGTGAGGATGTCGGCCAGGTGAGGCCGCAGGTGGGCTCTGGGAGCCGGTAGTTGTGGATGGGGCCCAAGGATCCGGAGGACGGCCCCGGGTAGCCCAGTGCCAGAGGGCACCGAGTGGGGTGACAGAGCCAGGAGGGGCCTTCCCAAATTAGATAGGTTAGGTAAGGAGCAGGTAAGCTCGGGTGGCAACTACAGTGGTGGAGGTGTGCAGGTGGGTAGACCTGCTGGGAGAGCTACACGTCACAGCCCAGAAATTGTGCAAGGGCACCGGGAGATGAATCGGGGGAGTGAGACCCCAAATTGAGAAGCACCACAGTTTGGTCAATGGGAATTGGTTTTTAGAACCCATAGTGTAAGTTGGCCAATGGATTGGCAGGGAGAGACCCCGGGTAGTGTAAAGTGTATTAAAGTCATTTAGAGAATAGATAGGATGAAGGATCTCCTCGCACCATCTGCATCCACTCACCTGAGGTGACAGGTACTCCACACCATGCCATGTTTTGATTATTTTTTATGATGCAAATGTTTGGATTGTGAGACGCATCATGACGTGGGTGTGACATTGTGCGTAATTCCATCTCTCCCTCCTTATGAGGATTGATGACGAATTGGGTGATGGCAAATTTTGGATAGTGGGGGAGTGAAGACGAATTTGGTATAAGGGAAATAAGGGGAAGATGTGACGGTAGCGACGGATTGGTAATGTGTAGATTTTTGTACATATGGGGTAAGGGCAAGGGTAGTGTAGGTGACAGGGGGGTGACGTACGGTAGGGACGAGCTTTCTCATTTCGCTCTCCGTGCGCATTTCGCCTTGCATTGCCTTATTGACGTGTACCCTTGTGACCTTACCCCTCGCTCATTTCTCTTGTCCCCCTTTTGTCTCCCACATGACCTGTGCGCCATGGGGCGCCGAGGGGAGCGTGCGTGAGTCGGCCATTGTGCGCCCGGAACTCTCAGAACCAGCTGTCTGCATCGATGCACCACATTATGGACCACATGTCTGTGGCCGAGCACCACTTATGGACCCCATGGGTTGGGGCATGGCCCCTCTGCTGGAACCGGCCATGAGGGCCCGAAATCTTGCTGGCGGGCCTTGGCCACAGGGCACCGATGCCCCACAGGTGAACCACACGTAGTCGGCCCTGTGGGCCATAAATAAAGAAAATAAAATGGACACGTTGGGCACACTTTATTGCAAATAGGCCGCCAGTAAGAAAATGAAAGAAAGACAACAACTGGAAGACAATAATAATAACCAGCAGAGGGAGCCGAAGAGCAAGAGACACCTGCAGGGTTAGGGGTTGTTGTTTTTATTTTCATGAACAATGGTGACTGCACCGATTGGTGCTTGGGTGTGTATTGGTGCGTTTTTGGGTGCTTTAATGGTGCATTGATGCAGAGCAGACTGTCTCCCCCCAGAAAGAACAATCGCAGGTCCTGGGTTAGTCTTGTAAATAAAAATAGCATCATTGTAAATAATGCTCCCCACCGTCAGTGTGTAGTTTGAAGACCATTCCGCAATTCGGTTAACTGTGGGGGTAAGTCTGTTAGGCAGGGTGCAATGGAGCAGCGGGACACATTTATTTATGTTTTTAAACTGTCGCACTCAGGGTCAGGTTAAAAGTAAAGGGAACTACACCTACGTGTCACACTAAATAAAAGTTGTAGGCCCGGGACGTGCCTAAGAGGAGGAGAGTGCAGTGTTGCGGTTATGAGGACTGTATATATTTTTTATTGTGTGAATTATTATTATTGGTTATTCTGCGCCTCCTGCCTCCGGAGCTGTGTAAAGATCAAAGGGCATCCCATAATTAGTCCACAAGCATACACGTCAGCCAATAATAGAATACCCCTGTTCGATAGTTATATCTTATTCTGTGTTTTAGGGTAAGGCTGTGTCTCCCATTAATAGAAGTACTCCATTGCACCAAGTGAAAGAGATAGATTCCCTTCATTCCCATTCCTAAAACCTCCATTCCCCCTTTTCGTCAATTAGAAACTACCTCCCCTCCAATAACCGCCATTGACCACGAGGCAGGGTCGGAGAAGAAAGGCGTGTCTCCACCTCGTCATAGAGGGGAGGAGTGAGCCAGCCCCACTCGACCAACCATGAGCCAGGGGTTTGGCTAGGGAGGGCGGAGGAAGAGCTATCGGGGAGGTTCGCAAAGGTTGAGGGGCGGGGCCTATATAACCCGCAGCGCGACGCTCCCCAAGGAGTCGAGCTTTGAAGAAGAAAGAGATGAGTACTGAGCATTGAGATGAGAAGAGGCTGCGCTTTTAAAGAGAGGCGCTGAGAGGAGGGAATGAGCAGGCGTGACCGCAGCTAAAATCCGCAGCGCGACGCTCCCAAAAGAGAAGCTGAGACAAGCTTTGGCGGAGATGAGCTTTTACCGGCAGAGAAAAGGGAGCCCAAGCCGTTGAGAAGAGAGAGGGTCCAAGAAGCAGAGCTGAGTTGTGTGGTTTTGGTCGTCAGTGGTTGCGTTGTGGTGGTCAGTGGTTGCGTTGGTTGCGTTGAGTTGTCGGTGGTGAGGAGTGATTGGACCAAGAGAACATAGAGAACATCCAAGGAGGGGACATCCCAGAAAGCACAAAGCCTGCTGTAATCCTGGAAAAGCACGCGACGTCCACAGCAGCAGCAGCAGCGGCGGCCACAGCAGCAACCACACTCAACAGCCGCTTGGGGCCTGGACGGCGGTTTTGAGCAGGGCCGCGAAGGAACGGCGGCTGCTAAACGCGCCGATCGTGCTGTACAATACAACTCCTAGCCATCCTCTCCTTCCAGCCAATTCCTGTCATCATTCCCCGCGTGAGTCTGTCTCTTTTGTTTGTTCTGTCCCTGGGTTAATTAAGACTGTAGGTAAGCTAGCGTTGCACTGTGTATCTAATCTCGTCTGTAAATAAACGTGACTGCTTTCTTTTTGCTTGTGTGTATAATAAATCCAATTACTCTTCTGTACGTCTTCTCGTCTTATTCCTTTTCCTCTTTGCATTCGGTCGTTTTAGAGTTTTCCAGATTGGGCAGCTGCGGTGCGATACGGCCAAAGTTTGGGGTGAATCGGGTGAGTTGGGGAAGAATCGGGGGAACTGTTAGGTCGCGGTCATACCAACCGCTCGGTCAACAAATAACATCTTA